>NC_140990.1:148202023-148727787 GCF_052327205.1 Somniosus microcephalus | reverse complement strand
TCCCCATCCTCTCCCCCATCCTCTCCCACCGCTCTCCTCACCCTCCCTCCCTACCCTCCCCCTCCCTCCCTTTCCTCACCCTCCCACCCTCTCCTCCCCCTCCCCCCTCTCTCCTCTCCCTCCCCCTCTCTCCTCTCCCTCCCCATCTCTCCCTGCTTTACTCTCTCTCCCTCTCTCTCCCTCCTCTCCCCTCTCCCTCCCTCTCCTTCCCTCCCGCTCTTCTCCTCCCTCCAGCTCCACCCCCTTCCTTCCCCTTCCTGCCCCCTCCATCCCTGCCTCCACTTCTTCCCCCTAGTCCTCTCCCCCGTCCTCTCCACCCATCCTCTCCCCTGTCCTCTCCCCACCTCTCCTCACCCTCCTCCCACCCCCTCCCTCCCTCTCCTCACCCTCTCTCCCCCCTCCCTCCCACCCTCTCTCCTCTCCCTCCCCCCTCTCTCCTCTCGCTCCCCCCTCTATCTCCTCTCCCTCCCCCCTCTCTCCTCCCTGCCCCCTCTCCTCTCCCTCCCCCTCTCTCTCCTCTCCCTCCCCCTCTCTCCTCTCCCTCCCCCCTCTCTCCTCTCCCTCCCCCCTCTCTCTCCTCTCCCTCCCCCCTCTCTCTCCACTCCCTACCCCTCTCTCCTCTCCCTCCCCCCTCTCTCTCCTCTCCCTCCCCCTCTCTCCTCTCCCTCCCCCCTCTCTCTCCTCTCCCTCCCCCTCTCTCCTCTCCCTCCCCCTCTCTCCTCTCCCTCCCCCCCACTCTCCTCTCCCTCACCCCTCCCTCCTCTCCACCCCTCTCTCCTCTCCCTCCCCCCTCTCTCCTCTCCTCTCTCCTCTCCTCTCCCACCCCCTCTCTCCCCCCCACTCTCCTCTCTCCACTTCTCCTCCCCCACCCCCCTACTCTCTCCCCCACTCTCCACCCACTCTCCTCTCTCTCCCCCCACTCTCCTCTCCTCTCCCCCCACTCTCCTCTCCCTCCCCCTCGCCTCTCGTCTCCGCCCCTCTCCTCTCCTCTCCCCCCTCTCCTCCTCCCTCTCCTCTCCTCTCCTCTCCCCCTCTCCTCTCCCCCTCCTCTCCTCTCCTCTCCCCCCTCCTCTCCCCCCCTATCCTCTCCCCCCTCTCTCCTCATCCCCCTCTCCTCTCCTCTCCCCCATCACCTCTCCTCTCCCACCCCCTCTCTCTCCCCACTCTCCTCTCCCTCCCCCCCTCTCCCTCCCCCCTCTCCCTCCCCCTCCCTCTCCTCCCTCTCTCCTCTCCTTCCCCCCTCTCTCTCCCCCCTCTCTCTACCCCTCTCTCCTCTCCCTCCCCCCCTCTCTCTCTCCACCCCTCCCTCCCTCTCTCCTCTCCCTCCCCCCTCTCCCTCCCCCCTCTCTCCCCCTCTCCTCTCCCTCCCCCCTCTCTCCTCTCCCTCCCCCTCTCCTCTCCCTCCCCCCCTCTCTCCTCTCCCTCCCCCCTCTCCTCTCCCTCCCCCCTCTCTCCTCTCCCTCTCCCCACTCTCTCCTCTCCCTCCCCCCTCCCCCCACTCTCCTCTCCACCCCCCCTCTCCTCTCCCCCCTCTCTCCCCCCCTCTCCTCTCCCTCCCCCCTCTCTCCTCTCCCTCCCCCCCTCTCCTCTCCCTTCCCCCCTCCTCTCCCACCCTCCCCTCCTCTCCTCCCCCCCCTCTCTCCCCCCTCTCTCCTCTCCCCCCTCTCCTCTCCCTCCCCCCTTTTCTCCTCTCCCCCCTCTCTCCTCTCCCCCCTCTCCTCTCCCTCCCCCCTTCTCTCCTCTCCCCCACCTCTCCTCTCCCTCCCCCCTTCTCTCCTCTCCCTCCCCCCTTCTCTCCTCTCCCTCCCCCTTCTCTCCTCTCCCTCCTCCCCACCCCCTCTCTCCCCACTCCCCCACTCTCTTCCCCCTCCCCCTCCCTCTCTCCCCTCTCCCTCCCTCTCTGCCCCTCCCCCTCCCTCTCTCTCCCCTGCCCCTCCCTCTCTCTCCCCTCCCCCTCCTCCCCCTCCCCTCCCTCTCTCTCCTCCCCCTCCCCCTCCCTCTCTATCCTCCCCCTCCCCCTCCCTCTCTCTCCTCCCCCCTCCCCCTCCCTCTCTCTCCTGCCCCTCCCTCTCTCTCCTCCCCCTCCCTCTCTCTCCTCCCCCTCCCCTCCCTCTCTCTCATCCCCTCCCTCTCTCTCCTCCCCCTCCCTCTCTCTCCTCCCCCTCCCCCTCCCTCTCTCTCCTCCCCCTCCCCCTCCCTTTCTCTCCTCCCCTCCCTCTCTCTCCTCCCCCTCCCCCTCCCTCTCTCTCCTCCCCCTCCCTCTCTCTCCTCCCCCTCCCCCTCCCTCTCTCTCCTCCCCCTCCCCCTCCCTCTCTCTCCTCCCCCTCCCCCTCCCTCTCTCTCCTCCCCCTCCCTTCCCTCTCTCTCCTCCCCCTCCCTCTCTCTCCTCCCCTCCTCTCTCTCCTCCCCCTCCCTCTCTCTCCCCCCCTCTCTCTCTATTCCCCCCGCCCCGCACCGCCCCCACGATCAGCGCCTCAGGGCTGGCCGGCCAGTGCGCGGCATAGAGCGTGAGGCCCAGCCGGACTCACCTTATCTTTCTCCCTCCCTCTCCGCGATCAGCGCCTCAGGGCCGGCCGATGCGTGGGCTAGCGCGTTGAGTCCCAGCCGGACTCACCTCAGCTGCGGTCCGGGCCGACTTTGACGCGCGCGCGCTGACTCCCGCCCTCCTGAACTGGTTTCAAGACGGCCGGCAGGCCCGGTTGCCGGGGTAACCCTTCCTGCTCTCCAAGCCCCGCCCGAGATCCGCACTCCCGAGAGCCCCGCCCCCCCGCCCGAGCCGAGCGGGGAACAGGGAGAGACGCCGCGTCCTGTTTATGTCCCATGACCCTCGTGGCTGACGTCGTTGCCCCGGGTAACATGACGACGGGGGCGGCGGCGGGGGAGCTTCGCAGAAGCCATGGGACAATTACCTAGCTCGGGCTTGGCTGGGCAGGAAAGTCCCAGGCTTTGAGGCCTAGGTTATGAGGCCTTACAAAAACGGGGAAAGGTAGGAAAAAGAATCTTCAGGTTTACAAATGAATTAAGTTTTTTAAAAACAATTTAATAAAAGCAATTTTTTTTGCTGGAGATGTAGGTTTGAAAAGAAAAACGCAGAAAGCGGAAAAAAGAATGTATCAAGATGGTGGCCACTCACCTCGGTTCAGAATGATAAGGCCCGCCAACACATGCACCGATTGGTCGACCATCAGGTCACCGAAGCGTAGGATTGGTCAATCGTCCAGTCACTCGACTGGAGGAGGGCCCGCACGCACGTGCCAGGAACCCGGCGTACGATTGGTCGACCTCGATGAGATGATAATGAGCGGAATGTTGAGCGTTTTTTGGATACCTCGGGCACAATTTTTGTCCGGCCGAAACGTAAATACACCTATGACCGGTCCGTAATCGTAAGCTTTCTTTTGACGTGACGCGCGTGTAGGTACGCTCAATAACTTTCGAACGTATAGAGAACGGACAGACAGACAGACAGACAGACAGAAGAGGTCTTTTATATACATAGATTAAGGGCAAGAGGATAACTAGGGAAAGAGTAGGGCCCATTAGGGACCGAAGTAGCAATCTGTGTGTGGAGCCAGAAGATGTAGGTGGGGTTATAAATGAATTTTTTGCATCTGTGTTCACTATGGAGAAGGACGATGTAGACATAGAAATCGGGCAGGGGGACTGTGATATACTTGAACATATTAGCATCGAGAGGGAGGAGGTACTAGAGGGTTTAGCAGGCTTAAAAGAGGATAAATTCCCAGGTCCGGACGAGATGTGTCCCAGGCTGCTGTGTGAGGCAAAGGATGAGATTGCAGGGGCTCTGACACAAATTTTCAAAACCTCTCTTGCCACAGGGGATGTGCCAGAGGACTGGAGAACAGCTAACATAGTATTATTATTCAAGAAGGGTAATAGGGATAAACCAGGGAATTACAGGCCAGTGAGCCTAACATCAGTGGTAGGGAAATTATTGGAAAAAATTCTGAGGGATACAATTAGTCTCCACTTGGAGAGGCAAGGATTAATCAGGGATAGTCAGCATGGCTTTGTCAAGGGAAGATCATGTCTGACCAATTTGATTGAATTTTTCGAGAGGATGACTAGGTGTGTGGATGAGGGTAGTGCAGTGGATGTGGTATACATGGATTTCAGTAAGGCTTTCGATAATGTCCCGCATCGGAGACTGGTCAAGATGGTAAGAGCCCATGGGATCCAGGGTGCCTTGGCACATGGATCCAAAACTGGCTTAGTGGCAGAAGGCAGAGGGTTATGGTGGAAGGTTGTTTTCGTGACTGGAAGCCTGTGGCCAGTGGGGTACCGCAGGGATCGGTGCTGGGTCCCTTGCTGTTTGGATTTGGATGTGAATATAAAAGGTATGATCAGTAAGTTCGCAGCTGAAACGAAAATTGATGGGGTGGTAAATAGCGAGGAGGGTAGCTTCAGTCTGCAGGATGATATAGATGGTTTGGTCAGATGGGCGGAACAGTGGCAAATGGAATTTAACACTGAAAAGTGTGAGGTGATGCATTTTGGAGGGACTAAAAAGGCAAGGGAATATACAATGAATGGTAAGACCCTAGGAAAGACAAAGGATCATAAGGACCCTGGTGTGCATGTATATAGATCCCTGAAGGCAGCAGAACAGGTGGATAAGGTGGTTAAAAAGGCATATGGGGTACTTGCATTCATTAGCCGAGGCATAGAATATAAGAGCAGGGAGGTTATGATGGAGCTGTACCAAATGCTGGTTAGGCCACAGCTGGAATACTGTGTGCAGTTCTGGTCGCCACACTATAGGAAGGATGTGATTGCTTTGGAGAGGGTGCAGAGGAGATTCACCAGGATGTTACCTGGGCTGGAGCGCTTCAGCTACGAAGAAAGACTGGACAGGCTGGGGTTGTTTTCCTTTGAGCACAGAAGGCTGAGGGGGGACCTGATTGATGTGTACAAAATTATTAGGGGCATAGAAAGAGTAGATAGAAAGGAACTTTTTCCCTTAGTCGAGGGGTCAATAACAAGGGGGCATAGATTCAAGGTAAGGGGCAGGAGGGTTAGAGGGGATTTGAGGAAGAACTTTCTCACCCAGAGGGTGGTTGGAACCTGGAACTCACTGCCTGAAAAGGGTGGTAAAGGCAGGAACCCTCACAACATTCAAGAAGCATTTGGATGAGCACTTGAAATGCCATAGCATACAAGGCTACGGACCAAATGCTGGAAAATGGGATTAGATTAGACAGGGCTTGATGGCCGGCGTGGACGAGATGGGCCGAAAGGCCTCCTTCTGTGCTGTATAACTCTATGACCCGAATTTCTGGGCCCATGTGTATGTAACCTCAGTTATCATCCTATAGGAAGGATGTGATTGCTTTGGAGAGGGTGCAGAGGAGATTCACCAAAATGTTACCTGGGCTGGAGCGCTTCAGCTACGAAGAAAGACTGGACAGGCTGGGGTTGTTTTCCTTTGAGCACAGAAGGCTGAGGGGGGAGCAGCTACTTATAGGAAAATCCACATCAAAACAGTGGGAGATTTTCAGAAGGGAAATAGAGAGAGTACAACGCCAACATGTTCCTGTAAAGGTCAAGGGTGGGACCAACAAGCAAAGGGAACCTTGGATGACAAGGGATATACAAAAATGCATTAGAAATAAAAGGGGGGCTTTTGGCAGTTACAAAAGACTAAAGACGGAAGAAGCCCTAGAGGAGTATAAAAAGTGCAGGGGCATATTAAAAAAGAAATTAGGAGGGCGAGGAGGGGCCATGAAATAACACTGGCGAGCAAAATAAAGGAAAATCCTAAGATGTTTTATAAGTATATTAAGGGCAAGAGGATAACCAGGGAAAGGGTAGGGCCCATTAGGGACCAAAGTGGCAATCTGTGTGTAGAGCCAGATGATGTAGGCGGGGTTTTAAATGAATTTTTTGCATCTGTGTTCACTATGGAGAAAGACGATGCGGACATAGAAATCGGGCAAGGGGACTGTGACATACTTGAACATATTAGCATCGAGAGGGAGGAGGTGCTAGCGGTTTTAGCAGGCCAAAAAGTGGATCAATCCCCAGGCCCGGACGAGATGTATCCCAGGCTGCTGTGGGAGGCAAAGGAGGAGATTGCAGGGGCTCTGACACAAATTTTCAGAACCTCTCTGGCCACAGGGGATGTACCAGAGGACTGGAGAACAGCTAATGTAGTACCATTATACAAGAAGGGTAGCAGGGATAAACCAGGGAATTACAGGCCAGTGAGCCTAACATCTGTGGTAGGGAAATTATTGGAAAAAATTCTGAGGGACAAAATTAGTCTCCACTTGGAGAGGCAAGGATTAATCAGGAATAGTCAGCATGGCTTTGTCAAGGGTAAATCATGTCTGACAAATCTGATTGAATTTTTCGAGGGGGTGACTAGGGGGGTGGATGAGGGAAATGCTGTGGATGTGGTTTACATGGACTTCAGTAAAGCTTTTGACAAAGTCCCGCATAGGAGACTGGTCAAGAAGGTAAGAGCCCATGGGATCCAGGGTGCCCTGGCGCGTTGGATCCTAAACTGGCTGAGTGGCAGGAGGCAGAGGGTGATGGTCGCAGGTTGCGTTTGTGACTGGAAGCCTGTGTCCAGTGGGGTACCTCAGGGATCGGTGCTGGGTCCCTTGTTGTTTGTGATCTACATAAATGATTTGGATGAGAATGTAAAAGGTATGATCAGTAAGTTCGCAGATGACACGAAAATTGGTGGGGTGGTAAATTGCGAGGAGGAAAGCCTCAGGCTACAGGACGATATAAACGGGTTGGTCAGATGGGCGGAAAAGTGGCAAATGGAATTTAACCCGGAAAAGTGTGAGGTGATGCATTTTGGATGGACAAATAAGGCAAGGGAATACACAATGAGTGGTAGGACCCTCGGAAGTACAGCGGGTCAGAGGGACCTTGGTGTACATGTACATAGATCCCTGAAGGCAGCGGAACAGGTAGATAAGGTGGTTAAAAAGGCATATGGAATACTTGCCTTCATTAGCCGAGGCATAGAATATAAGAGCAGGGAGGTTATGATGGAGCTGTACAAAACGCTGGTGAGGCCACAGCTGGAGTACTGTGTGCAGTTCTGGTCACCTCACTATAGGAAGGATGTGATTGCTTTGGAGAGGGTGCAGAGAAGATTCACCAGGATGTTACCTGGGATGGAGCGCCTCAGCTATGAAGAAAGACTAAGCAGGCTGGGGTTGTTTTCCTTGGAGCAAAGAAGGCTGAGGGGGGGCCTGATTGAGGTGTACAAAATGATGAGGGGCATAGATAGGGTAGACAAAGAGGAACTTTTCCCCTTAGTAGGGGGGTCAATAACAAGGGGGCATAGATTCAGGGTAAGGGCAGGAGATTTAGAGGGGATTTGAGGAGGAACTTTTTCACCCAGAGGGTGGTTGGAATGTGGGACTCAATGCCTAAAAGGGTGGTGGAGGCAGGAACCCTCACAACATTCAAGAAGCATTTGGATGAGCACTTGAAATGCCATTGCATACAAGGCTATGGACCAAGTGCTGGAAAATGCGATTAGACTGGACAGGGATGGATGGGCGGCGCAGACACGATAGGCCGAAGGGCCTCTTTCTGTGCTGTAAAACTCTATGACTCTATGACTCTATCATGTGTATGTAGAATCAGTTATCATGTGTATGTAGAATCAGTTATCATGTGTATGAAGCATCAGTTATCATGTGTATAGAGCATCAGTAATCATGTGTATGTCGGATCAGTTATCAGGTGTATGCAGCTTCAGTTACCATGTGTATGTAGAATCAGTTATCATGTGTATGTAGAATCAATTATCATGTGTATGTAACATTAGTTAAAATGTGTATGTAGAATCATTTATCATGTGTTTGTAGAATCAGTTATCATGTGTATGTTACATCAGTTATCATGTGTATGGAGCATCAGTTATCATGTGTATGTAGCATCAGTTATCATGTGTCTGTAGCATCAGTTATCATGTGTATTTAGAATCAGTTACCATGTGTACAGTCCCAGGGTTGGAATCCACATGTGCAGTCCCAGGGTGAGAATCCCCATGTACAATCCCAGGGTTGGAATCGCCATGTGCAGTCCCAGGGTAGGAGTCTCCATGTACAGTGTCAGGGTGATAATCCCCATGTACAGACCCACGGTTAGAATCCCCATGTACAGTCCCAAGAATGGAATCTCCATGTACAGTCCCAGGGTTAGAATCCCCATGAAGAGTCCCAGGGCTGGAATCCCCATATACAGTCTAAGGGTCGGAATCCCCATGTTCAGTCCCAGGGTTCGAATTCCCATGTACAGTCCGAGGGTTGGAATCCACATGCACAGTCTACGGATTGGAATCCCCATGTTCAGTCCCAGGGCTGCTATCCCCATGTACAGTCCCAGGTTTGGAATACCCATGTACAATCTAAGGGTTGGAATTCCCATGTACAGTCCCAGGTTTGGAATGCCCGTGTACAGTCCCAGGGTTGGAATCCCCATGTACAGTCCCAGTGTTAAAATCCCCATGTATAGTCCCAGGGTTGGAATCCCCACGTACAGTCCCAGCCTAAAAATCCCCATGTACAGTCTCAGGTTTGAAATTCCCATGTATAGTCCCTGGTTTGGAATACCCATTTACAGTCCCAGGTTTGGAACCCCCATGTACAGTCCCACGGTTGGAATCCCCATGCACACTCCCAGGGTTGTAATCCCAATGTACAGTCCCAGGGTTAGAATCCACATGTACAGTCCCAGAGTTAGAATCCCCATGTACAGTCCCAGAGTTAGAATCCCCATGTACAGTCCCAGCTTTGGATTCCCAATGTACAGTCCCAGCATTGGAATCCCCATGTACAGTCCCAGCATTGGAATCCCCATCTACAGTCCCAGTGTTGTAATCCCCACATACATTCCCAGGGTTGGAATCCCCATGTACAGTTCCAGCATTAATATCACCATGTACAGTCATGGGTTGGAATCCCCATGTACAGTCCCATTGTTGTAAAACCCATGTACAGTCCCAGGGGTAGAAACCCCATGAACAGTCCCAGGGTTGGAATTCCCATGTAAAGTCCCAGGGTTGGAATCCCCATGTGCAATCCCAGGGTTGGAATCCCCATGTGCAATCCCAGGGCTGCAACACCAATGTACAGTCATGGCTTGGAATCCCCATATGCAGTCACAAGGTTAGAATCCCCATGTGCATTCCCAGGCTTTGAATCCCCATTTACAGTCACATTGTTGTAATCCCCATGTAAAGTCCCAGGGGTAGAATCACGATGAACAGTCCCAGGGTTGGAATTCCCATGTACGGTTCCAGGGTTGGAATCCCCATGTATGGTCCAAGGGTTGCAATGCCCATGTACACTCCTAGGGCTGGAATACCCATGTACAGCCCCAGGGTTGGAAGCCCCAGGTATAGTCCCATGGTTGGAACCCACATGTACAGTCCCATGGTTGGAACCCACATGTACAGTCCCAGGGTTGGAAATTCCATGTACAGTCCCAGGGTTGGAATCCCCATGTACACGCCCCGGGTTGGATTCCCCAGGTACAGTGCCAGGGTTGGAATCCCCATGTTCATTCCCAGGGATGGATACCCATGTACATTCTAAGGGTTGGAATCCCCATGTTCAGGCCCAGGGTTGGAATAACAATATATACTCCCAGGGTTGGAATGGCCATGTACAGTCCCAGGGTTGGAATCCCCGTGTACACTCCCAGGGTTGGAATCCACATGTAGAGTGCCAGGGCTGGAATCCCCATGTTCAGTCGCAGATTTGGAATTCCCATGTGCAGTCCAAGAGTTGGAATCCCCATGTACAGTCTAAGGGTTGGAATCCCCATGTACAGTCCCAGGGTTGGAAACCCAATATACATTCCCAGGGTTGGAATACCCATTTTCGGTCCCATGGTTGGAATACCCATGTACAGTCCCAGGGTTACAATCTCCATGTACAGTCCCAGAATTGGAATCTCCATGTACAGTCCCAGGGTTGGATCCCCATGTACTCTCCCAGGTTTGGAATCCCCAAGTACATTCCCATGGTTAGATTCCCTATGTACAGTCCCAGCATTAACATCCCCATGTACAGTCATGGGTTGGAATCCCCATGTACAGGCCCAGGGTTTGTATCCCCATTTACAGTCCGATAGTTGAATCCCCATGTACAGTACCAGTGTTAGAATCTGCATGTACAGTCCCAGGTTGCAATCTCCATGTACATTCCCAAGGTTGGAATCCTCATGTACACTCCCAGATTGGAATCCCCAGAAACAGTCACATGGTTGGAAACCCCATTTACAATCCCATTTTTAAATCCCCATGTACAGTTCCAGGCGTAGAATTCCCATGTATAGTCCCTGGGTTGGAATACCCATTTACCGTCCCAGGGTTGGAAACCCCATGTACAGTCCCACGGTTGGAATCCCCATGCACACTCCCAGTGTTGGAATCCCAATGTAGACTCGCAGGGTTGGAATCTGCATGTACACTCCTTGGTTAGAATCCCCATGTACAGTCCCAAGGTTGGAATCCCCATGTACAGTCCCAGGGTTGGAATCCCGATGTACAGTCCCAGGGATAGAATTCCCATGTACAGTCCCAGAGTTAGAATCCCCATGTACAGTCCCAGCTTTGGAATCCCCATGTACAGTCCCAGCATTGGAATCCCCATGTACAGTCCCAGCGTTGGAATCCCCATCTACAGTCCCAGGGTTGTAATCCCAACATACATTCCCAGGGTTGGAATCCCCATGTACAGTCCCAGCATTAATATCACCATGTACAGGCATGGGTTGGAAACCCCATGTACAGTCACAAGGTTAGAATCCCCATGTACAGTCCCAGGGTTGCAATACCAATGTACAGTCATGGCTTGGAATCCCCATGTACAGTCACAAGGTTAGAATCCCCATGTACAGTCCAAGGGTTTGAATCCCCAGGTACAGTCCCATTGTTGTAAACCCATGTACAGTCCCAGTGGGAGAATCCCCATGAACAGTCCCAGGGTTGGAATTCCCATGTACAGTCCCAGGGTTGGAATAACCATGTACGGTCCCAGGGTTGGAATCCACGTGTACATTCTAAGGGTTGGAATCCCCATGTTGTGTCCCAGGGTTGGAATCCCCATGTGCAGTCCCAGGGTTGCAATACCAATGTACAGTCATGGCTTTGAATCCCTATGTACAGTCACAAGTTTAGAATCCCCATGTACATTCCCAGGGTTTGAATCCCCATTTACAGTCCCATTGTTGTAATCCCCATGTACATTCCCAGGGGTAGAATCATCATGAACAGTCCCAGGGTTGGAATTCCCATGTACGGTTCCAGGGTTGGAATCCTCATGTACGGTCCAAGGGTTGTAATGCCCATGTACACTCCCAGGGTTGGAATACACATGTACAGCCCCAGGGTTGGAATCCCCAGGTACAGTCCCATGGTTGGAATCCCCATGTACAGCCCCAGGGTTAGAATGCCCACGTACAGTCCCAGTGTAGGAATTCCCATGTACAGTCCCGGGGGTAGAACCGCCATGAACAGCCACAAGGTTGGAATCCCCATGTACAGTCCCAGGGTTGGAATTCCCATGTACAGTCCCAGGGTTGAAATACCCATGGACAGTCCCAGAGTAAGACTCCCCATGTACACTCCCCGGGTTGGATCCCCCAGCTACAGTCCCGGAGTTGGAATCCCCATGTACATTCCCAGGGCTGGAAACTCATGTACAGTCGAAGGGGTGGAATCCCCATGTTCAGTCCTAGGGTTGGAATAACAATGTATACTCCCAGGGTTGGAATGGCCATGTACAGTCCCAGGGTTGAAATCCCCGTGTACACTCCCAGGGTTGGAAGCCCCACGTACAGTCCCACAGTTAGAATCTCCACGTACAGTCCCAGGGTTGGAATTCCCATGTACAGTCCCAGGGTTGGAATCCCCATGTACGATCCCAGGGTTACAATCCCAATGTGCAGACCCAGGGTGAGAATCCCCATGTACAGTCCCAGGGTGAGAATCCCCACGTACAGACCCAGGGTTGGAACCCGCATGCACAGTCCCAGATTTGGAATCACCGTGTACAGTCCCAGGGTTGGAATCCACATGTACAGTCCCAGGGCTGGAATCCCCATGTTCATACCCAGGGTTGGAATTCCCATGTGCAGTCCCAGAGTTGGAATCCCCATGTACAGCCTAAGGGTTGGGTTACCCATGTACAGTCCCAGGGTTGGAAACTCCATATACAGTCCCACGGTTGGAATACCCATTTACGGTCCCACGGTTGGAATACCCTTTTACAGTCCCAGGGTTGGAACACCCATGTACAGTTCCAGGGTTACAATCTCCATGTACAGTCCCAGAATTGGAATCTCAAAGTACAGTCCCAGGGTTGGAATCTCCATGTACAGTCCCAGGGTTGGAATCTCCATGTACAGTCCCAGGGTTGGAATTCCCATGTACACCCCCAGGTTTGGAATCCCCAAGTACAGTCCCATGGTTAGAATCCCCATGTACAGTCCCAGCATTAACATCCCCATGTACAGTCATGGGTTGGAATCCCCATGTATAGTCCCAAGGTTAGAATCCCCATGTACAGCCTCAGGGTTTGAATCCCCATTTACAGTCCGATAGTTGAATCCCCATGTACAGTCCCAGTGTTAGAATCTCCATGTACAGTCCGAGGGTTGCAATCTCCATGTACAGTCCCAAGGTTGGAATCCTCATGTACACTCCCAGTTAGGAATCCCCAGGAACAGTCATATGGATGGAATCCCCATTTACAGTTCCATTTTTAATCCCCATGTACAGTCCTAGGGGTAGAATCCCCATGAACATTCCCAGGGTTGGAATTGACATGTACAGTCCCAGGGTTGGAATCCCCATGGACGGTCCCAGGGTTGCAATGTCCATGTACAGTCCCAGCGTTGGAATCCCCATGTACAGTCCCAGGGTTGGAATCCATATGTACAGTCCCATGGTTGGAATCCCCATGTACAGTCCCAGGGTTGGAATCCCCACCTACGGTCCCAGGGTTGGAATACCCATGTACAGTCCCAGCATTAAAATCACCATGAACAGTCATGGGTTGGAATCCCAATGTACGGTCCCAGGGTTGGAATCCCCATGTACAGTCTCAGGATTGGAATCCCCATGAAAAGTCCCAGGGTTGGAATCCTCATGAAAAGTCCCAGCATTGGAATCCCCATGAACAGTCCCAGCGTTGGAATCCCCATGAACAGTCCAAGCATTGGAATCCCCATCTACAGTCCCAGGGTTGTAATCCCCACCTACGGTCTCAGGGTTGGAATCCACATGTGCAGTCCAAGCATTAAAATCCCTAAGTACAGTCATGAGTTGGAATACCCATGTACAGTCCCAAGGTTAGAATCCCCATGTACAGTCCCAGGGTTGGAATTTCCATGTACAGTCCCAGGGTTGGAATTCCCATGTACAGTCCCAGGGTCGGAACTCCCAAGTACAGTCCCAGGGTTGGAATTCCCATGTACAGTCTCACGGTTAGAATCCCCATGAACAGACCCAGGTTTCGAATCCCCATGTGCAGTCCCAGAGTTGGAATCCCCATGTACAGTCCCAGTGCTGGAATTCCCATGTAAAGTCCCATGGGTGGAATCTGCATGTACAGTTCCAGGGTTGGAATCCCCACGTACAGTCCCAGGGTTGGAATCCCCATGTAAAGTCCCATGGGTGGAATCTCCATGTTCAGTTCCAGGGTTGCAATCCCCATGTACAGTCCAAGGGTTGGAATCCACATGTACACTCCCAGGGATAGAATCCCCATGTGCAGTCCCACGGTTAGAATCCCCAAGTACAATCTCAGCATTGAAATCCCCATGTACAGTCCCAGTGATGAAATCCCCATGTACAGTCCCAGCATTGGAATCCCCATCTACAGTCCCAGGGCTGTCATCCCCACCTACTGTCCCAGGTTTGGATTCCCCATGTACAATCCCAGCATTAAAATCCCCATGTACAGTCCCAGCATTGGAAACCCCATCTACAGTCCCTGGGTTGTAATCACCACCTACACTCCCAGGGTTGGAATCCCCACGTACAGCCCAAGTGTTAGAATCCCCATGTAAAGTCAAAGGGTTGGAATCCCCATGTACAGTCTCAGGGTTGGAATCCCCATGTACAGTCCCAGGGTTTCAATCCTCAAGTACACTCCCAGGATTGCAATCCTCAGGTGTAGTCCCACAGTTGGAATCTCCATGTAAATTCCAACGTTCAGAATCCCTATGTACACTCCCTGGGTTGGAAACCCCATGTACAGTCCCAGGGTTGGAATCCCCATGTACAGTCCCAGGGTTGGAATCCCGATGTACAGTCCCAGGGTTAGAATCCCCATGTACAGTCCCAGAGTTAGAATCCCCATGTACAGTCCCAGCTTTGGAATCCCCATATACAGCCCCAGCATTGGAATCCCCATGTACAGTCCCAGCGTTGCAATCCCAATCTACAGTCCCAGTGTTGTAATCCCCACATACATTCCCAGGGTTGGAATCCCCATGTACAGTTTCAGCAATAATATCACCATGGACACTCATGTGTTGGAATCCCCATGTACAGTCACAAGTTTAGAATCCCCATGTACAGTCCCAGGGTTTGAATCCCCATTTCCAGTCCCATTGTTGTAATCCCCATGTACAGTCCCAGGGGTAGAAACCCCATGAACAGTCCCAGGTATGGATTTCCCATGTACAGTCCAAGGGTTGGAATACCCATGTACGGTCCCAGGGTTGGAATCCACATGTACAGTCCCAGGGTTGGAATCCCCATGTACATTCTAAGGGTTGGAATCCCCATGTTCCGTCCCAGGATTGGAATCCCCATGTGCAATCCCAGGGTTGCAACACCAAAGTAAAGTCATGGCTTGGAATCCCCATGTGCAGTCACAAGGTTAGAATCCCCATGTGCATTCCCAGGGTTTGAATCCCCATTTACAGTCCCATTGTTGTAATCCCCATGTACAGTCCCAGGGGTAGCATCCCCATGAAGAGTCCCAGGTTTGGAACTGACATGTGCAGTCCCAGGGTTGGAATCCTCATGAAAAGTCCCAGCGTTGGAATCCCCATGAACAGTCCCAGCGTTGGAATCCCCATGAACAGTCCAAGCATTGGAATCCCCATCTACAGTCCCAGGGTTGTAATCCCCACCTACGGTCTCAGGGTTGGAAACCACATGTGCAGTCCAAGCATTAAAATCCCTAAGTACAGTCATGAGTTGGAATACCCATGTACAGTCCCAAGGTTAGAATCCCCATCTACAGTCCCAGGGCTGTCATCCCCACCTACTGTCCCAGGTTTGGATTCCCCATGTACAATCCCAGCATTAAAATCCCCATGTACAGTCCCAGCATTGGAAACCCCATCTACAGTCCCTGGGTTGTAATCACCACCTACACTCCCAGGGTTGGAATCCCCACGTACAGCCCAAGTGTTAGAATCCCCATGTAAAGTCAAAGGGTTGGAATCCCCATGTACAGTCTCAGGGTTGGAATCCCCATGTACAGTCCCAGGGTTTCAATCCTCAAGTACACTCCCAGGATTGCAATCCTCAGGTGTAGTCCCACAGTTGGAATCTCCATGTAAATTCCAACGTTCAGAATCCCTATGTACACTCCCTGGGTTGGAATCCCCATGTACAGTCCCAGGGTTGGAATCCCCATGTACAGTCCCAGGGTTGGAATCCCGATGTACAGTCCCAGGGTTAGAATCCCCATGTACAGTCCCAGAGTTAGAATCCCCATGTACAGTCCCAGCTTTGGAATCCCCATGTACAGCCCCAGCATTGGAATCCCCATGTACAGTCCCAGCGTTGCAATCCCCATCTACAGTCCCAGTGTTGTAATCCCCACATACATTCCCAGGGTTGGAATCCCCATGTACAGTTTCAGCAATAATATCACCATGTACACTCATGGGTTGGAATCCCCATGTACAGTCACAAGTTTAGAATCCCCATGTACAGTCCCAGGGTTTGAATCCCCATTTCCAGTCCCATTGTTGTAATCCCCATGTACAGTCCCAGGGGTAGAAACCCCATGAACAGTCCCAGGTATGGATTTCCCATGTACAGTCCCAGGGTTGGAATACCCATGTACGGTCCCAGGGTTGGAATCCACATGTACAGTCCCAGGGTTGGAATCCCCATGTACATTCTAAGGGTTGGAATCCCCATGTTCCGTCCCAGGGTTGGAATCCCCATGTGCAATCCCAGGGTTGCAACACCAAAGTAAAGTCATGGCTTGGAATCCCCATGTGCAGTCACAAGGTTAGAATCCCCATGTGCATTCCCAGGGTTTGAATCACCATTTACAGTCCCATTGTTGTAATCCCCATGTACAGTCCCAGGGGTAGCATCCCCATGAAGAGTCCCAGGGTTGGAACTGACATGTGCAGTCCCAGGGTTCGAATCCTCATGAACAGTCCCAGCGTTGGAATCCCCATGAACAGTCCCAGCGTTGGAATCCCCATGAACAGTCCAAGCATTGGAATCCCCATCTACAGTCCCAGGGTTGTAATCCCCACCTACGGTCTCAGGGTTGGAATCCACATGTGCAGTCCAAGCATTAAAATCCCTAAGTACAGTCATGAGTTGGAATACCCATGTACAGTCCCAAGGTTAGAATCCCCATGTACAGTCCCAGGGTTGGAATTTCCATGTACAGTCCCAGGGTTGGAATTCCCATGTACAGTCCCAGGGTTGGAATTCCCATGTACAGTCCCAGGTTTGGAATTCCCATGTACAGTCTCACGGTTAGAATCCCCATGAACAGACCCAGGTTTCGAATCCCCATGTGCAGTCCCAGATTTGGAATCCCCATGTACAGTCCCAGTGCTGGAATTCCCATGTAAAGTCCCATGGGTGGAATCTGCATGTACAGTTCCAGGGTTGGAATCCCCACGTACAGTCCCAGGGTTGGAATCCCCATGTAAAGTCCCATGGGTGGAATCTCCATGTTCAGTTCCAGGGTTGCAATCCCCATGTACAGTCCCAGGGTTGGAATCCACATGTACACTCCCAGGGATAGAATCCCAATGTGCAGTCCCACGGTTAGAATCCCCAAGTACAGTCTCAGCGTTCAAATCCCCATGTACAGTCCCAGTGATGAAATCCCCATGTACAGTCCCAGCATTGGAATCCCCATCTACAGTCCCAGGGCTGTCATCCCCACCTACCGTCCCAGGTTTGGATTCCCCATGTACAATCCCAGCATTAAAATCCCCATGTACAGTCCCAGCATTGGAAACCCCATCTACAGTCCCAGGGTTGTAATCCCCACGTACAGCCCAAGTGTTAGAATCCCCATGTAAAGTCAAAGGGTTGGAATCCCCATGTACAGTCTCAGGTTTGGAATCCCCATGTACAGTCCCAGGGTTTCAATCCTCAAGTACACTCCCAGGATTGCAATCCTCAGGTATAGTCCCACAGTTGGAATCTCCATGTAAATTCCAACGTTCAGAATCCCTATGTACACTCCCTGGGTTGGAATCCCCATGTACAGTCCCAGGGTTGGAATCCCCATGTACAGTCCCAGGGTTGGAATCCCGATGTACAGTCCCAGGGTTAGAATCCCCATGTACAGTCCCAGAGTTAGAATCCCCATGTACAGTCCCAGCTTTGGAATCCCCATGTACAGCCCCAGCATTGGAATCCCCATGTACAGTCCCAGCGTTGCAATCCCCATCTACAGTCCCAGTGTTGTAATCCCCACATACATTCCCAGGGTTGGAATCCCCATGTACAGTTTCAGCAATAATATCACCATGTACACTCATGGGTTGGAATCCCCATGTACAATCACAAGTTTAGAACCCCCATGTACAGTCCCAGGGTTTGATTCCCCATTTCCAGTCCCATTGTTGTAATCCCCATGTACAGTCCCAGGGGTAGAAACCCCATGAACAGTCCCAGGTTTGGAATTCCCATGTACAGTCCCAGGGTTGGAATACCCATGTACGGTCCCAGGGTTGGAATCCACATGTACAGTCCCAGGGTTGGAATCCCCATGTACATTCTAAGGGTTGGAATCCTCATGTTCCGTCCCAGGGTTGGAATCCCCATGTGCAATCCCAGGGTTGCAACACCAAAGTACAGTCATGGCTTGGAATCCCCATGTGCAGTCACAAGGTTAGAATCCCCAAGTGCATTCCCAGGGTTTGAATCCCCATTTACAGTCCCATTGTTGTGATCCCCATGTACAGTCCCAGGGGTAGCATCACCATGAACAGTCCCAGGGTTGTAATTCCCATGTACGGTTCCAGGGTTGGAATCCCCATGTACGGTCCAAGGGTTGCAATGCCCATGTACACTCCTAGGGCTGGAATAACCATGTACAGTCCCAGGGTTGGAATCCCCAGGTACAGTCCCATGGTTGGAATCCACATGTACAGTCCCACGGTTAGAATGCCCACGTACAGTCCCAGTGTGGGAAATCCCATGTACAGTCCCAGGGTTGGAATTCCCATGTATAGTCCCAGGGTTAGAATCCCCATGTTCACGCCCCGGGTTGGATTCCCCAGGTACAGTCCCAGGGTTGGAATCCCCATGTTCATTCCCAGGGCTGGAAACCCATGTACAGTCTAAGGGTTGTAATCCCCATGTTCAGTCCCAGGGTTGGAATAACAATGTATACTCCCAGGGTTGGAATGGCCATGCACATTCCCAGGGTTGTAATCCCCGTGTAGACTCTCAGGTTTGGAATCCCCACATACAGTCCCACAGTTAGAATCCCCACGTACAGTCCCAGGGTTGGAATTCCCATGTACAGTCCCAGGGTTGGAATCCGAATGTACTGTCCCAGGGTGAGAATCCCCATGTACAGTCCCAGGGTGAGAATCCCCACGTACAGACTCAGGGATGGAACGCGCATGTACAGTCCCAGATTTGGAATCTCCGTGTACAGTCCCAGGGTTGGAATCCACAGGTAGAGTCCCAGGGCTGGAATCCCCATGTTCAGTCCCAGGTTTGAAATTCCCATGTGCAGTCCCAGAGTTGGAATCCCCATGTACAGTCTAAGGGTTGGAATACCCATGTACAGTCCCAGGGTTGGAAATCCCATATACATTCCCAGGGTTGGAATACGCATTTTCGGTCCCACGGTTGGAATACCCATTTACAGTCCCAGGGTTGGAATCCCCATGTACAGTCCCAGGGTTACAATCTCCATGTACAGTCCCAGAATTGGAATCTCCATGTACAGTCCCAGGGTTAGAATCCCCATGTACTCTTCCAGGTTTGGAATCCCCCAGTACATTCCGATGGTTAGATTCCCTATGTACAGTCCCAGCATTAACATCCCCATGTACTGTCAAAGGTTGGAATCCCCAGGTATAGTACCGAGGTTAGAATCCCCATGTACAGGCCCAGGGTTTGTATCCCCATTTACAGCCTGATAGTTGAATCCCCATGTACAGTCCCAGTGTTAGAATCTCCATGTACAGTCCAAAGGTTGGAATCCTCATGTACACTCCCAGATTGTATTCCCCAGGAACAGTCCCATGGTTGGAATCCCCATTTACAGTCCCATGGTTGGAATCCCCATTTACAGTCCCATTTTTTAATCCCCATGTACAGTCCCAGGGGTAGAATTCCCATGTATAGTCCCTTGGTTGGAATACCCACTTACAGTCCCAGGGTTGGAACCCCCATGTACAGCCCCACGGTTGGAATCCCCATGCACACTCCCAGGGTTGGAATCCCCATGTAGACTCGCAGGGTTAGAATCCCCATGTACACTCCATGGTTAGAATCCCCATGTACAGTCCCAAGGTTAGAATCCCCATATACAGTCCCAGAGTTAGAATCCCCATGTACAGTCACAGCTTTGGAATCCCCATTTACAGTCCCAGCATTGGAATCCCCATGTACAGTCCCAGCGTTGGAATCCACATCTACAGTCCCAGAGTTGTAATCCCCACATACATTCCGAGGGTTGGAATCCCCATGTACAGCCCCAGCATTAATATCACCATGTACAGTCATGGGTTGGAATCCCCATGTACAGTCAAAAGGTTAGAATCCCCATGTACAGTCCCAGGTTTTGAATCCCCATGTACAGTCCCATTGTTGTAATCCCCATGTACAGTCCCAGGTTTGGAATCCCCATGAACAGTCCCAGTGTTGGAATTCCCATGTACAGTCTCAGGGTTGGAATACCCATGTGCGGTCCCAGGGTTGGAATCGACATGTACAGTCCCAGGGCTGGAATCCCCATGTACATTCTAAGGGTTGGAATCCCCATGTTCTGTCCCAGGGTTGGAATCCCCATGTGCAGTCCCAGGGTAGCAATACCAATGTACAGTCATGGCTTGGAATCCCTATGTACAGTCACAAGGTTAGAATCCCCATGTACATTCCCAGGGTTTGAATCCCCATTTACAGTCCCATTGTTGTAATCCCCATGTACATACCCAGGTGTAGAAACACCATGAACAGTCCCAGGGTTGGAATAACTATGTACGGTTCCAGGGTTGGAATCCCCATGTTTGGTCCAAGTGCTGCAATGCCCATGTACACTCCCAGGGTTGGAATCCCCATGTACAGTCCCACGGTTAGAATGCCCATGTACAGTCCCAGTGTAGGAATTCCCATGTACAGTCCCTGGGGTAGAATCGCCAGGAACAGTCAAAGGGCTGGAATCCCCATGTACAGTCCCAGGTTTGGAATTCCCATGTACAGTCCCAGGGTCGAAATTCCCATGGACAGTCCCAGGGTTAGACTCCCCATGTACACTCCCCGGGTTGGATTCCCCAGGTACAGTCCCAGGGTTGGAATAACAATGTATACTCCCAGGGTTGGAATGGCCATGTACAGTCCCAGGGTTGAAATCCCCGTGTACACTCCCAGGGTTGGAATCCCCACGTACAGTCCCTCAGTTATAATCTCCACGTACATTCCCAGGGTTGGAATTCCCATGTACAGTCCCAGGGTTGGAATCCCCATGTACGGTCCCAGGGTTATAATCCCCATGTGCAGTCCCAGGGTGAGAATCCCCATGTACAGTCCCAGGGTGAGAATCCCCACGTACAGACCCAGCGTTGGAACCAGCATGCACAGTCCCAGATTTGGAATCTCCGTGTACAGTCCCAGGTTTGGAATCCACATGTACAGTCCCAGGGCTGGAATCCCCATGTTCAGTCCCAGGGTTGGAATTCCCATGTGCAGTCCCAGAGTTGGATTCCCCATGTACAGTCTATGGGTTGGGTTCCCCAGGTACAGTCCCAGGGTTGGAAACTCCATATACAGTCCCAGGGTTGGAATACCCATTTATGGTCCCACGGTTGGAATACCCATTTACAGTCCCAGGGTTGGAACACCCATGTACAGTCCCAGAGTTGGAGCCCCCATGTACAGTCCCAGAATTGGAATCTCAAAGTACAGTCCCAGGGTTGGAATTTCCATGTACAGTCCCAGGGTTGGAAACCCCATGTACACTCCCAGGTTTGGAATCCCCAATACAGACCCACGGTTAGAATCCCCATGTACAGTCCCAGCATTAACATCCCCATGTACAGTCATGGATTGGAATCCCCATGTACATTCTCTGGGTTTGAATCCCTATTTACAGTCTGATAGTTGAATCCCCATGTACAGACCCAGTGTTAGAATCTCCATGTACAGTCCCAGGGTTGCTATCTCCATGTACAGTCCGAAGGTTGGAATCTTCATGTACACTCCCAGATTGTAATCCCCAGGAACAGTAACATGGTTGGAATCCCCATTTACAGTCCCATTTTTAATCCCCATGTACAGTCCCAGGGGTAGAATCCCCATGAACAGTCCCAGGGTTGGAACTGACATGTACAGTCCCAGGTTTGGAATCCCCATGTACGGTCCCAGGGTTGCAATGTCCATGTACAGTCCAAGCATTGGAATCCCCATGTACAGTCCCAGGGTTGGAATCCATATGTACAGTCCCATGGTTGGAATTCCATGTACAGTCCCATGGTTGGAATCCCCACCTACGGTCCCAGGTTTGGAATCCCCATGTAAAGTCCCAGGGTTGGAATCCCCATGAAGAGTCCTAGGGTTGGAATTGACATGCACAGTCCCAGGGTTGGAATACTCATGAACAGTCCCAGCGTTGGAATCCCCATGAACAGTCCCAGCATTGGAATCCCCATGAACAGTCCAAGCATTGTATCCCCATCTACAGTCCCAGGGTTGTAATCCCCACCTACGGTCTCAGGGTTGCAATCCACATGTGCAGTCCAAGCATTAAAATCCCCATGTACAGTCATGAGTTGGAATACCCATGTACAGTCCCAAGGTTAGAATCCCCATGTACAGTCCCAGGGTTGGAATTTCCATGTACAGTCACAGGGTTGGAAATCCCATGTACAGTCCCAGGGTTGGAATTCCCTTGTACAGTCCCAGGTTTGGAATTATCATGTACAGTCTCACGGTTAGAATCCCCATGAACAGACCCAGGTTTAGAATCACCATGTGCAGTCCCAGAGTTGGAATTCCCATGTACAGTCCCAGTGCTGGAATTCCCATGTAAAGTCACATGGGTGGAATCTCCATGTAGAGTTCCAGGGTTGGAATCCCCATGTACAGTCCCAGGGTGGAATCCCCATGTAAAGTCCCATGGGTGGAATATCCATGTTCAGTTCCAGGGTTGCAATCCCCATGTACAGTCCCAGGTTTGGAACCCACATGTACACTCCCAGGGATGGAATCCCCATGTGCATTCCCACGGTTAGAATTCCCAAGTACAGTCTCAGCTTTGAAATCCCCATCTACAGACCCAGGGTTTTCATCCCCACCTGTCGTCCCAGGCTTGGATTCCCCATGCACAATCCCAGCATTAAAATCCCAATGTACAGTCCCAGCATTTGAATCCCCATCTACAGTCCCAGGGTTGTAATCACCACCTACACTCCCAGGGTTGGAATCCCCACGTACATCCCAAGTGTTAGAATCCCCATGTACAGTCAAAGGGTTGGAATCCCCATGTACAGTCTCAGGGTTGGAATCCCCATGTACAGTCCCAGGGTTGCAATCTCCATGTACAGTCCCAGGGTTGCAATCTCCATGTACAGTCCCAGGGTTGCAATCCTCAAGTACACTCCCAGGATTGGAATCCTCAGCTGTAGTCCCACCGTTGGAATCCCCATGTAAAGTCGGACGTTCAGAATCCCTATGTACACTCCCTGGGTTGGAATCCCCATGTACAGTCCCAGGGTTGGAATTCCCATGTACAGTCCCAGGGTTGGAATTCCCAAGTGCAGTCCCAGGGTTGGATCCCCATGTACAGTCCCAGGGTTGGAAAACCCATGTGCAGTCCCAGGGTGAGAATCCCCATGTACAGTCCCAGCTTTGGAATCCCCATGTACAGACCATGGTTTAGAATCCCCATGTGCAGTCCCAAAGTTAGGATTCCCCATGTACAGTCCCAGTGTTGGAATCCCCATGTAATGTCCCAGGGTGAGAATCGCCAAAAACAGACCCAGGGTTAGAATCACCATTTACATTTCACAGAATCACAGAATCACAGAAACCCACAGTGCAGATAGAGGCCATTTCGGCCCATCGAGCCTGCACCGACACATATCCCACCCGATCCCTGTAATCCCTACACCAACACATATCCCACCCTATCCCCGTAACCCCACGTATTTAATCCCCCTAACACTAAGGGTCAATTTTTTTTTTTTTTATCTTTTCTAGGGTTGGAATCCATATGTTCAGTCCTAGGGTTAGAATGCCCTTGTACAGTCCCAGGGCTGGAATCACAATGTACAGTCGAAG
The DNA here is from genome assembly GCF_052327205.1 of Somniosus microcephalus. NCBI lineage: Eukaryota > Metazoa > Chordata > Chondrichthyes > Squaliformes > Somniosidae > Somniosus > Somniosus microcephalus. The sequence goes on along the minus strand of NC_140990.1, from coordinate 148,704,041 downwards.
TGTTGGAATCCCCATGTTCAGTCCCAGAGTTGGAATCCCCATGTATAGTCCCAGGGTTGGAATTCCCATGTACCGTCTAAGGGTTGAAGTCCCCATGTACAGTCACAGGGTTGGAAACCACATTTGCAGTCCGAGGGTTGGAATACCCATTTACAGTCCCAGGGTTGGAATACCCATTTACAATCCAAGGGTTGGAACCCCCATGTACAGTCCCAGGTTTAGAATATCCATGTACAGTCCCAGGGCTGGAATCCCCATGTATAGTCCCAAGGTGGGAATCCCCATGTACAGTCCCAGGGTTGGAAACCCCATGTACAGTCCCAGGGTTGGAATCCACATGTACAGTCCCACGGTTAGAATCCCCATGTACAGTCCCATGGTTAGAATCCCCATGTGCAGTCCCAGCGTTGGAATCCCCATATACAGTCCCAGTGTTGGAGTCCCCATTTACAGTCCCAGCTTTGGAATCCCCATCTACCGTCCCAGTGTTGGAATCCCCAACTACAATCCCAGCATTAAAATCCCCATGTACAGTCCCAGCGTTGGAATCTCCATGTACAGTCCCAGGGTTGTAATCCCTACCTACAGTCCCAGGTTTGGAATCCCCATGTACAGCCCCAGGTTTGGAATCCCCATTTACAGTCACAGGGTTGGAATCCACATATACAGTCCCAGGGTTGGAATCCCCATGTGCAGTCTCTGGGTTCCAATCTCCATGTACAGTCCCAGGGTTGGAATCCTCAAGTACACTCCCAGGGTTGGAATCCCCAGGTACAGTCCCACGGTTGGAATCCCCATGTAAAGTCCCACGGTTAGAATCCCCATGTACACTCCCTGGGTTGGAATCCCCAGGTAAAGTCCCACTGTTAGAATCCCCATGTACACTCCCTGGGTTGGAATCCCCAGGTACAGTCCCAGGGTTGGAATCCCCATGTACAGTCTCAGTGCTGGAATCCCCATATACAGTCCCAGGGTTGGAATCCCCATGTACAGTCCCAGGGTGAGAATCCCCATGTACAGACCCAGGGTTAGAATCACGATATACAGTCCCAGGTTTGGAATCCATATGTTCAGTCCCAGGGTTAGAATCCCCTTTTACAGCCCAAGGGCTGGAATCCCCATGTACAGTCCAAATGTTGGAATCCCCATGTACACTCACAGGGTTGGAATGCCAATATGCAGTCCCACTGTTAGAATCCCCATGTACAGTCCCAGTTTTGGAATCCCCATGTACAGTCCCAGGGCTGAAAACCCCATGTACAGTCCCAGGGTTAGAATCCACAAGTACAGTCTCAGCTTTGAAATCCCCATGTACAGTCCCAATGTTGGAATCCCCATGTACAGCCCCAGCATTGGAATCCCCATCTACAGTCCCAGGGTTGAAATCACTACCTACACTCCCAGGTTTGGAAACCCCACGTACATCCCCAGTGTTAGAATCCTCATGTACAGTCATAGGGTTGGAATCCTCAAGTACACTCCCAGATTTGGAATCCTCAGGTACAGTTCCACAGTTTAACCCCCAAGTAAAGCCCGACGTTTAGAATCCCCATGTACACTCACTGCATTGTAATCCCCAGGTACAGTCCCAGGGTTGGAATTCCCATGTACAGTCCCAGGTTTGGAATACCCATGTGCAGTCCCAGGGTTGGATCCCCATGTACAGTCCTAGGGTTGGAATCCCCATGTGCAGTCCCAGGGTGAGAATGCCCATGTACAGTCCCAGGGTTGGATCCCCATGTACAGTCCCAGGGTTGGAATCCCCATGTGCAGTACCAGTGTGAGAATGCCATGTACAGTCCCAGGGTGAGAATCCCCATGTACAGACCCAGGGTTAGAATCAACATTTACAGTCCCAGGGTTGGAATCCATATGTTCAGTCCCAGAATTAGAATCCCCTTGCACAGTCCCAGGGCTGGAATCACCATATACAGTCCAGGTGTTGGAATCCCCATGTTCAGTCCCAGAGTTGGAATCCCCATGTGCAGTCCCAGGTTTGGAATCCCCATGTACGGTCTAAGGGTTGAAATCCCCATGTACAGTCCCACGGTTGGAATCCCCATGTACAGTCCCAGTGTTAGAAATCCCATGTAAACTCCCAGGATTGGAATCTCCATGTACACTCCCAGGGCTGGAATCCCCATATACCGTCCCAGGGTTGGAATCCCCATGTACAGTCCCAGGGTAAGAATCCCATGTACAGTCTCAGCGTTGAAATCCCCATATACAGTCCCAGCGTTGGAATCCCCATGTGCAGTCCCAGCGTTGGAATCCCCATCTACTGTCCCAGGGTTGGAAGCCCCACCTACCGTCCCAGTGTTGGAATCCCCATGGACAATCCCAACATTAAAATCCCCATGTACATTCCCAGCGATGCAATCCCCATCTACAGTCCCAGGGTAGTAATCCCTGCCGACAGTCCCAGCGTTGGTATCCCCACGTACAGCCCCAGGCTTGGTATCCCCACGTACAGCCCCAGGGTTGGAATCCCCATTTACAGTCACAGGGTTGGAATCCATATGTTCAGTCCCAGGGTTAGAAACCCCTTGCACAGTCCCAGGGCTGGAATCACCAGGTACAGTCCAGGTGTTGGAATCCCCATGTGCAGTCCCAGGTTTGGAATCCCCATGTACGGTCTAAGGGTTGAAATCCCCATGTACAGTGCCAGGGTTGGAATCCCCATGTACAGTCCCACGGTTGGAATCCCCATGTACAGTCCCAGGGTTAGAAGTCCCATGTAAAGTCCCAGGGTTGGAATCTCCATGTACACTCCCAGGGCTGGAATCCCCATGTACAATCCCAGGGTTTGAATCCCCATGTACAGTGCCAGGGTTGGAATCCCCATGTACAGTCCCACGGTTGGAATCCCCATGTACAGTCCCAGGGTTAGAAGTCCCATGTAAAGTCCCAGGGTTGGAATCTCCATGTACACTCCCAGGGCTGGAATCCCCATGTACAATCCCAGGGTTGGAATCCCCATGTACAGTCCCAGGGTAAGAATCCCATGTACAGTCTCAGCGCTGAAATCCCCATATACAGTCCCAGTGTTGGAATCCCCATGTGCAGTCCCAGCGTTGGAATCCCCATCTATTGTCCCAGGGTTGGAATCCCCACGTAGCGTCCCAGTGTTGGAATCCCCATGTACAATCCCAGCATTAAAATCCCCATGTACAGTCCCAGCGTTGGAATCCCCATCTACAGTCCCAGGGTAGTAATCCCTGCCGACAGTCCCAGGTTTGGAATCCCCAAGTACAGCCCCAGGGTTGGAATCCCCATTTACAGTAACAGGGTTGGAATCCACATGTACAGTACCAGGGTTGGAATCCCCATGCACAGTCCCAGGGTTGCAATTACTATGTACACTCCCAGGGTTGGAATCTCCAAGTACAGTCCCATGGTTGGAATCCCCTTGGAAAGTCCCATATTTAGAATCCCCACTTAAACTCCCTGGGTTGGAATCCCCAGGTAAAGTCCCACGGTTAGAATCCCCATGTACACTCCCTGGTTTGGAATCCCCAGGTACAGTCCCAGGGTTGGAATTCCCATGTACATTCCCAGGGTTGGAATTCCCATGTGCAGTCCCAGGGTTGGATTCCCATGTAAAGTCCCAAGGTTAGAAACCTCATGTAAAACTCCAGGGTCCGAATCACAATGTAAAGTCCCAAGGTTAGAATCCCCATGTACAGTCCAAGGGTTTGAATCACCATGTACAGTCCGATAGTTGAATCCCCATGTACAGTCCCAGTGTTAGCATCTCCATGTACAGTCCCAGAGTTGCAATCTCCATGTACAGTCCCCAAGGTTAGAATCCCCAGGTACAGTCCCAGTGTTGGAATCGCCATTTACAGTCCCATTTTTGTAATCCCCCTGTACAGTCCCAGGGGTAGAATCCCCATGAACAGACCCAGGGTTGGAATTCCCATGTACAGTCCCAGGGTTGGAATCCCCATGTACGGTCCCAGGATTGCAATGTCCAAGTACAGTCCCAGCGTTGGAATCCCCATGTACAGCCCCATGGTTGGAATCCCCATGTACAGTCCCAGGGTTGGAATCCCCATCTACATTCAAAGGGTTGGAATCCCCACCTACAGTCCCAGGGTTGGAATCCCCATGTACAGTCCCAAGGTTAGAATCCCCATATACATTCCCAAGGTTAGAATCCCCATGTACAGTCCCAAGATTTGAATCCCCATTTACAGTCCCAAGCATGGAATACTCATGTACACTCCCAGGTTTGGAATCCCCAGGTACAGTCCCACGGTTGGAATCCCCATGTCCAGTCCCACAGTTACAATCCCCATGTGCAGTCCCAGTGTTTGAATTCCGATGTACAGTCCCAAGGGAAGAATCCCCATGAACAGACCCAGGTTTGGAATTCCCATGTGCAGTCCCAGGGTTGGATTCCCATGTACAGTCCCAGGGTTAGAATCCTCATGTAAAGCTCCAGGGTCCGAATCGCCATGTGCAGTCCCAAGGTTAGAATCCCCATGTACTCTCCAAGGGTTTGAATCACCATGTACAGTCCGATAGTTGAATCCCCATGTACAGTCCCAGCATTGCAATCTCCATGTATAGTCCCAAGGTTGTAATCCTCATGTACACTCCCAGGTTTGGAATCCCCAGGAACAGTCCGACGGTTGGAATCCCCATGTACCCTCCCTGGGTTTGAATCCCCAGGTACAGTCCCAGGCTTGGAGTCCCCATTTACAGTCCCATTTTTTAATCCCCATGTACAGTCCCAGGGGAAGAATCCCCATGAACAGTCCCAGGGTTCGAATTCCCATGTACAGTCCCAGGGTTGGAATCCACATGTACAACCCCATGGTTGGAATCCCCATGTACAGTCCCAGGGTTAGAAGTCCCATGTAAAGTCCCAGGGTTGGAATCTGCATGTACACTCCCAGGGCTGGAATCCCCATGTACAATCCCAGGGTTGGAAACCCCATGTACAGTCCCAGGGTAAGAATCCCATGTACAGTCTCAGCGCTGAGATCCCCATATACAGTCCCAGTGTTGGAATCCCCATGTGCAGTCCCAGCGTTGGAATCCCCATCTATTGTCCCAGGGTTGGAATCCCCACGTAGCGTCCCAGTGTTGGAATCCCCATGTACAATCCCAACATTAAAATCCCCATGTACAGTCCCAGCGTTGGAATCCCCATCTACAGTCCCAGGGTAGTAATCCCTGCCGACAGTCCCAGGTTTGGAATCCCCAAGTACAGCCCCAGGGTTGGAATCCCCATTTACAGTCACAGGGTTGGAATCCACATGTACAGTACCAGGGTTGGAATCCCCATGCACAGTCCCAGGGTTGCAATTACTATGTACACTCCCAGGGTTGGAATCTCCAAGTACAGTCCCATGGTTGGAATCCCCTTGGAAAGTCCCATAATTAGAATCCCCACTTAAACTCCCTGGGTTGGAATCCCCAGGTAAAGTCCCACGGTTAGAATCCCCATGTACACTCCCTGGTTTGGAATCCCCAGGTACAGTCCCAGGGTTGGAATTCCCATGTACATTCCCAGGGTTGGAATTCCCATGTGCAGTCCCAGGGTTGGATTCCCATGTAAAGTCCCAAGGTTAGAAACCTCATGTAAAACTCCAGGGTCCGAATCACAATGTAAAGTCCCAAGGTTAGAATCCCCATGTACAGTCCAAGGGTTTGAATCACCATGTACAGTCCGATAGTTGAATCCCCATGTACAGTCCCAGTGTTAGCATCTCCATGTACAGTCCCAGAGTTGCAATCTCCATGTACAGTCCCCAAGGTTAGAATCCCCAGGTACAGTCCCAGTGTTGGAATCCCCATTTACAGTCCCATTTTTGTAATCCCCCTGTACAGTCCCAGGGGTAGAATCCCCATGAACAGACCCAGGGTTGGAATTCCCATGTACAGTCCCAGGGTTGGAATCCCCATGTACGGTCCCAGGATTGCAATGTCCAAGTACAGTCCCAGCGTTGGAATCCCCATGTACAGCCCCATGGTTGGAATCCCCATGTACAGTCCCAGGGTTAGAAGTCCCATGTAAAGTCCCAGGGTTGGAATCTCCATGTACACTCCCAGGGCTGGAATCCCCATGTACAATCCCAGGGTTTGAATCCCCATGTACAGTGCCAGGGTTGGAATCCCCATGTACAGTCCCACGGTTGGAATCCCCATGTACAGTCCCAGGGTTAGAAGTCCCATGTAAAGTCCCAGGGTTGGAATCTCCATGTACACTCCCAGGGCTGGAATCCCCATGTACAATCCCAGGGTTGGAATCCCCATGTACAGTCCCAGGGTAAGAATCCCATGTACAGTCTCAGCGCTGAAATCCCCATATACAGTCCCAGTGTTGGAATCCCCATGTGCAGTCCCAGCGTTGGAATCCCCATCTATTGTCCCAGGGTTGGAATCCCCACGTAGCGTCCCAGTGTTGGAATCCCCATGTACAATCCCAGCATTAAAATCCCCATGTACAGTCCCAGCGTTGGAATCCCCATCTACAGTCCCAGGGTAGTAATCCCTGCCGACAGTCCCAGGTTTGGAATCCCCAAGTACAGCCCCAGGGTTGGAATCCCCATTTACAGTAACAGGGTTGGAATCCACATGTACAGTACCAGGGTTGGAATCCCCATGCACAGTCCCAGGGTTGCAATTACTATGTACACTCCCAGGGTTGGAATCTCCAAGTACAGTCCCATGGTTGGAATCCCCTTGGAAAGTCCCATATTTAGAATCCCCACTTAAACTCCCTGGGTTGGAATCCCCAGGTAAAGTCCCACGGTTAGAATCCCCATGTACACTCCCTGGTTTGGAATCCCCAGGTACAGTCCCAGGGTTGGAATTCCCATGTACATTCCCAGGGTTGGAATTCCCATGTGCAGTCCCAGGGTTGGATTCCCATGTAAAGTCCCAAGGTTAGAAACCTCATGTAAAACTCCAGGGTCCGAATCACAATGTAAAGTCCCAAGGTTAGAATCCCCATGTACAGTCCAAGGGTTTGAATCACCATGTACAGTCCGATAGTTGAATCCCCATGTACAGTCCCAGTGTTAGCATCTCCATGTACAGTCCCAGAGTTGCAATCTCCATGTACAGTCCCCAAGGTTAGAATCCCCAGGTACAGTCCCAGTGTTGGAATCGCCATTTACAGTCCCATTTTTGTAATCCCCCTGTACAGTCCCAGGGGTAGAATCCCCATGAACAGACCCAGGGTTGGAATTCCCATGTACAGTCCCAGGGTTGGAATCCCCATGTACGGTCCCAGGATTGCAATGTCCAAGTACAGTCCCAGCGTTGGAATCCCCATGTACAGCCCCATGGTTGGAATCCCCATGTACAGTCCCAGGGTTGGAATCCCCATCTACATTCAAAGGGTTGGAATCCCCACCTACAGTCCCAGGGTTGGAATCCCCATGTACAGTCCCAAGGTTAGAATCCCCATATACATTCCCAAGGTTAGAATCCCCATGTACAGTCCCAAGATTTGAATCCCCATTTACAGTCCCAAGCATGGAATACTCATGTACACTCCCAGGTTTGGAATCCCCAGGTACAGTCCCACGGTTGGAATCCCCATGTCCAGTCCCACAGTTACAATCCCCATGTGCAGTCCCAGTGTTTGAATTCCGATGTACAGTCCCAAGGGAAGAATCCCCATGAACAGACCCAGGTTTGGAATTCCCATGTGCAGTCCCAGGGTTGGATTCCCATGTACAGTCCCAGGGTTAGAATCCTCATGTAAAGCTCCAGGGTCCGAATCGCCATGTGCAGTCCCAAGGTTAGAATCCCCATGTACTCTCCAAGGGTTTGAATCACCATGTACAGTCCGATAGTTGAATCCCCATGTACAGTCCCAGCATTGCAATCTCCATGTATAGTCCCAAGGTTGTAATCCTCATGTACACTCCCAGGTTTGGAATCCCCAGGAACAGTCCGACGGTTGGAATCCCCATGTACCCTCCCTGGGTTTGAATCCCCAGGTACAGTCCCAGGCTTGGAGTCCCCATTTACAGTCCCATTTTTTAATCCCCATGTACAGTCCCAGGGGAAGAATCCCCATGAACAGTCCCAGGGTTCGAATTCCCATGTACAGTCCCAGGGTTGGAATCCACATGTACAACCCCATGGTTGGAATCCCCATGTACAGTCCCAGGGTTAGAAGTCCCATGTAAAGTCCCAGGGTTGGAATCTGCATGTACACTCCCAGGGCTGGAATCCCCATGTACAATCCCAGGGTTGGAAACCCCATGTACAGTCCCAGGGTAAGAATCCCATGTACAGTCTCAGCGCTGAGATCCCCATATACAGTCCCAGTGTTGGAATCCCCATGTGCAGTCCCAGCGTTGGAATCCCCATCTATTGTCCCAGGGTTGGAATCCCCACGTAGCGTCCCAGTGTTGGAATCCCCATGTACAATCCCAACATTAAAATCCCCATGTACAGTCCCAGCGTTGGAATCCCCATCTACAGTCCCAGGGTAGTAATCCCTGCCGACAGTCCCAGGTTTGGAATCCCCAAGTACAGCCCCAGGGTTGGAATCCCCATTTACAGTCACAGGGTTGGAATCCACATGTACAGTACCAGGGTTGGAATCCCCATGCACAGTCCCAGGGTTGCAATTACTATGTACACTCCCAGGGTTGGAATCTCCAAGTACAGTCCCATGGTTGGAATCCCCTTGGAAAGTCCCATAATTAGAATCCCCACTTAAACTCCCTGGGTTGGAATCCCCAGGTAAAGTCCCACGGTTAGAATCCCCATGTACACTCCCTGGTTTGGAATCCCCAGGTACAGTCCCAGGGTTGGAATTCCCATGTACATTCCCAGGGTTGGAATTCCCATGTGCAGTCCCAGGGTTGGATTCCCATGTAAAGTCCCAAGGTTAGAAACCTCATGTAAAACTCCAGGGTCCGAATCACAATGTAAAGTCCCAAGGTTAGAATCCCCATGTACAGTCCAAGGGTTTGAATCACCATGTACAGTCCGATAGTTGAATCCCCATGTACAGTCCCAGTGTTAGCATCTCCATGTACAGTCCCAGAGTTGCAATCTCCATGTACAGTCCCCAAGGTTAGAATCCCCAGGTACAGTCCCAGTGTTGGAATCCCCATTTACAGTCCCATTTTTGTAATCCCCCTGTACAGTCCCAGGGGTAGAATCCCCATGAACAGACCCAGGGTTGGAATTCCCATGTACAGTCCCAGGGTTGGAATCCCCATGTACGGTCCCAGGATTGCAATGTCCAAGTACAGTCCCAGCGTTGGAATCCCCATGTACAGCCCCATGGTTGGAATCCCCATGTACAGTCCCAGGGTTGGAATCCCCATCTACATTCAAAGGGTTGGAATCCCCACCTACAGTCCCAGGGTTGGAATCCCCATGTACAGTCCCAAGGTTAGAATCCCCATATACATTCCCAAGGTTAAAATCCCCATGTACAGTCCCAAGATTTGAATCCCCATTTACAGTCCCAAGCATGGAATACTCATGTACACTCCCAGGTTTGGAATCCCCAGGTACAGTCCCACGGTTGGAATCCCCATGTCCAGTCCCACAGTTACAATCCCCATGTACAGTCCCAGTGTTTGAATTCCCATGTACAGTCCCAAGGGAAGAATCCCCATGAACAGACCCAGGTTTGGAATTCCCATGTGCAGTCCCAGGGTTGGATTCCCATGTACAGTCCCAGGGTTAGAATCCTCATGTAAAGCTCCAGGGTCCGAATCGCCATGTGCAGTCCCAAGGTTAGAATCCCCATGTACTCTCCAAGGGTTTGAATCACTATGTACAGTCCGATAGTTGAATCCCCATGTACAGTCCCAGCATTGCAATCTCCATGTATAGTCCCAAGGTTGTAATCCTCATGTACACTCCCAGGTTTGGAATCCCCAGGAACAGTCCGACAGTTGGAATCCCCATGTACCCTCCCTGGGTTTGAATCCCCAGGTACAGTCCCAGGCTTGGAATCCCCATTTACAGTCCCATTTTTTAATCCCCATGTACAGTCCCAGGGGAAGAATCCCCATGAACAGTCCCAGGGTTCGAATTCCCATGTACAGTCCCAGGGTTGGAATCCCCATGTACAACCCCATGGTTGGAATCACCATATACAGTCCCAGGGTTGGAATCCCCATGTACGTCCCAGGGTTAGAATCCTCATGTGCAGTCCCAGGGTTTGAATCCCCATTTACAGTCCCAAGGTTGGAATCCTCTTGGACACTCCCAGGTTTGGAAATCCCAGGTACAGTCCCACAGTTGGAATCCCCATGTACAGTCCCACAGTTAGAATCCCCATGTACAGTCCACGTGTTGGAATTCCCATATACAGTCCCAGGGGTCGAATCCTCATGAACAGTCCCAGGGTTGGAATCCCCATGTGCAATCCAAAGGTTGGAATTCCCAAGTACAGTCCCAGGGTTGGAATTCCCATGTGCAGTCAGAAGGCTGGAATCCCCATGTACAGTCTAAGGGTTGGAATCCCCATGTACACACCCAGGGTTGGAATCCCCATGTACAGCCCCACGGTTAGAATCCCCATGTACAATCCCAGGGTTGGAATTCCCATATACAGTCCCAGGGTTGGAATACCCATATAGGGTCCCAGGGCTAGAATCCCCATGTACAGTTCCAGTGTTGGAATCCCCAAATACAGTCTCAGCGTTGGAATCCCCATGTGCAGTCCCAGGGTTGGATTCCCCATGTACTGTCCCAGGGTTATCATCCCCATGTACAGTCACAGGGTGAGAATTCCAATGTACAGACCCAGGGTTAAAATCACCATTTACAGTCCCAGGGTTGGAAACCATATGTTCAGTCCCAGGGTTTGAATTCACTTGTACAGTCTCAGGGCTGGAATCACCAAGTACAGTCCAAGTGTTGGAATCCCCATGTTCAGTCCCAGAGTTGGAATCCCCATGTGCAGTCCCAGGGTTGGAATCCCCATGTTCGGTCTAAGGGTTGAAATCCCCATGTACAGTCCCAGGGTTGGAAACCACATTTAATGTCCGAGGGTTGGAATACCCATTTAAAGTCCCAGGGTTGGAATACCCATTTATAATCCCAGGGTTGGAAACCCCATGTACAGTCCCAGGTTTAGAATCTCCATGTACAGTCCCAGAGTTGGAATCCCCATGTGCAGTCCCAGGGTTGGAATCCCCATGTTCGGTCTAAGGGTTGAAATCCCCATGTACAGTCCAAGGGTTGGAAACCACATTTAAAGTCCGAGGGTTGGAATACCCATTTAAAGTCCCAGGGTTGGAATACCCATTTATAATCCCAGGGTTGGAAACCCCATGTACAGTCCCAGGTTTGGAATCCCCATGTACAGTCCAACGGTTGGAATCCCCGTGTCCAGTCCCAGGGTGAGAATTTCCATGTACAGACCCAGGTTTGGAATCTCCATGTACAATCCCAGGGTTGGAATTCCCATGCACAGTCCCAGGAGTGGATCCCATGTACAGTCCAAGGGTTGGAATCCCCATTTACAGTCCCAAGGCTGGAATTCCCATGTTCAGTCCCAGGGTTGAAATCCCCATGTATGTTCTAAGGGTTGAAGTCTCCATGTAAAGGCCCAGGGTTGGAAAACCCATTTAAAGTCCCAGGGTTGGAACCCACATGTACAGTCCCAGCTTTAGAATTCCCATGTACAGTCCTAGGGTTGGAAATCACATGTAAATTCCCAGGTAGCAATCGTCATGTGCAGTCCCAGGGTTAGAAGCCCCATGTAAAGTCCCATGGTTGGAATCTCCATTTACAGTCCCAGGGTTCGAATTCCCATGTACAGTCCCAGGGTTCGATTCCCCATGTACAGTCCCAGGGTTGGATTCCCCATGTACTCTCCCAGGTTTGGAATCCCCATCTACAGTCCCACGGTTAGAATCCCCATGGTCAGTCCCAGGTTTTGAATCCCCATGTACAGTCCCAGGTGTGGAATCCCCATGTACAGTCCCAGGGTTAGAATCCCCATGTACAGTCTCAGCGTTGAAATCCCCATGTGCAGTCCCAGTGTTGGATTCCCCATCTACAGTCCCAGCGTTGGAATTCCCATCTACAGTCCCAGGGTTGTAATCCCCACCTACAGTCCCAGGGTTGGTATCCCCACGTATACCCCCAGGGTTGGAATCCCCATGTACAGTCACAGGTTGGAATCCCCATGTACAGTCCCAGGTTTGGTATCCCCATGTACAGTCCCAGGGATGCAATCTCCATGTACAGTCGCAGGGTTGGAATCCTCAAGTACACTCCTAGGATTGGGATCCCCAGGTACAGTCCCACGCTTGGAATCCCCATGTAAAGTCCCACAGTTAGAATCTCCATGTACACTCCCTGGGTTCGAATCCCCATGTAATGTCTCAGGGGTAGAATCCCCATGTACAGACCCAGGTATAGAATCCCCATGTGCAGTCCCAGAGTTGGAATCCACATGTACAGTCCCAGTGTTTGAATCCCCAAGTACAGTCCCAGGGTTAGAATCCCCATGTACAGTCCAAGGGTGAGAATCCCCATGTACAGACCTAGGGTTAGAATCACCATGTACAGTCCCAGGGTTGGAATCCATATGTTCAGTCCCAGGGTAAGAATCCCCTTGTACAGTCCCAGGGCTGGAATCGCCATGTACAGTCCAAGGGTTGGAATCCCCATGTTCTGTCCCAGAGTTGGAATCCCCATGTACAGGCCCAGGGTTGGAATCCCAATGTACGGTCGAAGGGTTGAAATCCCCATGTACAGTCCCAGGGTTGGAATACCCATTTACTGTCCCATGGTTGGAATACGCATTTATCGCCCGAGGGTTGGAATACCCATTTACAGTTCCAGGGTTGGAATACCCATTTTCGTCCCACTGTTGGAACCCCCATGTACAGTCCCAGGTTTAGAATCTCCATGTACAGTCACAGGGTTGGAATCCCCATGTACAGTCCCAGGGTCGGAATCCCCCTGTACAGTCCCAGGATTAGAAGCCCAATGTAAAGTCCCAGGTCTGGAATCCCCATGTACAGTCCCACGGTTGGAACCCCCATGTACAGTCCCAGGGTTGGAATCCCCATGTACAGTCCCAGGGTCGGAATCCCCCTGTACAGTCCCAGGATTAGAAGCCCAATGTAAAGTCCCAGGTCTGGAATCCCCATGTACAGTCCCACGGTTGGAACCCCCATGTACAGTCCCAGGGTTGGAATCCCCATGTACAGTCCCAGAGTTGGAATCCCCATGTGCACTCCCAGGGTTGGAATCCCCATGTACAGTCCCACGGTTAGAATCCCCATGTACATTCCCAGGTTTGGAATCCCCATGTACAACCCAGGGTTGGAATCCCCATGTACAGTCCCAGGGTTAGAATCCCATGTACAGACCCAGGGCTGGAATCCCCATGTACAGTCCCAATGTTGGAATCCCCATGTACAGTCTAAGGGTTGGAATCCCCAACGGAGTCGAGTACAGGATGTCTTGCTGCAGTTGTACAGGGCCTTGGTGAGACCACACCTTGGGTATTGTGTGCAGTTTTGGTTGCCTCATCAGAGGAAGGATGTTCTTGCGATAGAAGGAGTTCAGCGAAGATTCACCAGACTGATACCTGGGATGGCAGGAATGACGTATGAGAAACATAGAAACGTAGTAGATAGGAGCAGGAATAGGCATTCGGTCCCTGAAGCCTGCTCCGCCATTCAATTAGATCATGGCTGATCATCCAAATTCAGTACCCTGTTCCTGCCTTCTCTCCATATCCCTTGATCACTTTAGCCTTAAGAAATATATCCAACTCCTTCTTGAATATATTTAATGAATTGGCATCTACTGCCTTCTTTGGCAGAGAATTCCACAGGCTCACCACCCTCTGGGTGAAGAAATTCCTCCTCATCCCTGTCCTAAATGACTTACCCCTTATCCTTAGACTGTGACCCCTGTTGCTGGACTCCCCGACCATCCTTCCAGCATCTAGTCTGTCTAGTCCTGTTAGAATTTTATAAGTTTCAATGAGATCCCCTCTCATTCTTCTAAACCCCAGCGAGCATTAGCCCAATCGACCCAATCTCTCCTCATACATCATTGCTGCCATCCAAGGTATCGGACTGGTGAATCTTCGCTGCACTCCTCCATGGCAAGAACATCCTTCCTCAGATAAGGCGATCAAAACTGCACACAATACTCAAGATGTGGCCTCACCAAGGCCCTGTACAACTGCAGCAAGACATCCTTGTTCCTGTACTCAAACCCTCTCACTACGAAGGCCAACATACCATTTGCCTTCTTAACCGCCTGCTGCACCTGCATGCTTACTTTCAGCGACTGGTGCACAAAGACGCCCAGGTCTCATTGCACTTCCCCTTCTCCCAATCTATTGCCATTCAGATAATAATGTGCCTTCCTGTTTTTGATACCAAAGTGGATAACCTCGCTTTTATCCACGTTATATTGCATCTGCTATGCTTCTGCCCAATCACCCAACCTGTCCAAATCATACTGGAGTTTCTCGGCATCCTCCTCACAGCACACACGCCCACCCAGCTTTGTGTCGTCTGCAAACTTGGAGATATTACCTCTAGTTCCCTCATCCAGATCATTAGTATATATTGTGAATAGCTGGGGTCCAAGGACCAATCCCTGCGGTACGCCACTAGTCACCGCCTGCTACTCGGAAAAAGAGCCGTTTATTCCAACTCTTTGCTTTCTGTCTGCCAACCAGTTCGCTATTCAAGTCAATACCTTGCCCCCAATCCCATGTGCCTTAATCTCTTACGCGGGACCTTATCGAAAGCCTTTTGAAAATCCAAATACACCACATCCACTGGTTCTCCCTTATCTATTTCACCAGTAACATCCTCAAAAAATTCCAGTACATTAGTCAAGCACAATTTACCTTTTGTAAAGCCATGTTGACTTTGTCCGATCCGGTCACTTTTTTCCAAGTGCTCTGCTATTACATCCTTTATAATGGACTCCAGCATTTTCCCCACTACCGATGTCAGGCTTACTGGTCTGTAATTCCCCGTTTTCTATCTACCACCCTTTTTGAACAGTGGGGTAACATTAGCTACCCGCCAATCCAGGGGCACTGTTCCAGAGTCTATCGAATATTGAAAGATGACCAGCAATGCATCTATTATTTCTAGCGCCACTTCCTTCAGTACCCTAGGATGTAGATTATCAGGCCCTGGGGATTTATCGGCCCACAATCCCATCAATTTCCCTAACACCATTTCCCCAAAATACTGATTTCTATCTGTTCCTCCCTTTCATTAGACCCTATGTTCCACGACATCTTTGGAAGGTTATTTGTGTCCTTTTTGAAGACAGAACCAAAATATGTATTTAATTGGTCTGCCATTTCATTGTTCCCCATTATAAATTCCCCTGATTCTGAGTGCAAGGGACCTACGCTTGTCTTCACCAATCTTTTTCTCTTCACATATCTATAAAAGCTTTTACAGTCAGTTTTATGTTCCCTGCAAGCTTACTCTCATACTCTATCTTCCCCCTCTTAATTAATCCCTTTGTCCTCCTTTGTTGTATCCTAAACTGCTCACAATCCTCAGGTTTACTGCATTTTCTGGCCAATTTATATGTCCTCTCATTGGATCTTATGCTATCCCTAATTTCCCTTGTTAGCCACGGTGGAGTCACTTTTTTGTTTTATTTTTATGCCAAACAGGGATGAACAAATTCTATAGTTCATCCATGAGATCTTTGAATGTTTGCCATTGCCTATCCACCATCAACCCTTTGAGTGACATTCCCCAATCAGCCCTACCCAACTCGCACCTCATACCATCATTGTCTCCTTTATTTAAATTCAGGACCCTGGTCTCTGAGTCAACTACTTCACTTTCCATCTTAATGAAGAATTCTATCAAATTATGATCGCTCCGCCCCAAGGGCCCTCGCACAACAACATTGCTAATTAATCCTTTTTCATTAAATAATACCCAGTCTAAGATGGCCTGATCTCTGGCTGGTTCCTCAACATATTGGTACAGGAAACCATCCCGCATACACTCCAGGAATTTCTCCTCTACAGTATTATTACTAATTTGGTTAGCCCAATCTATATGTCGATTAAAGTCACCCATGATAACTGCTGTGCCCTTATTGCACGCTTCTCTAATTTCCCGTTTAATGCCATCCCCGACCTCCGCATTACTGGTTGGACGTCTATATACCACTCCCACTAACGTTTTCTGCCCCTTGGTATTTCTCAGTTCTACCCATACAGATTCCACATCATCAGAGCTAATATCCTTCCTTTCAATTGTGTTAATCCCCTCTTTAACCAGCAATGCTACCCAACCTCCTTTTCCTTTCTGCCTATCTTTCCTGAATATTGAATACCCCTGGATGTTGAGTTCCCAGCCTTGGCCACCCTGGAGCCATGTTTCCGTAATCCCAATCATATTCGTTTACCTCTATTTGTGCAGCTAATTTGTCCACCTTATTACGAATCCTCCTCGCATTAAGCCACAAAGGCTTCAGGCTTGTTTTTTTAACGCTCTTAGATCTTTTAGAATTATTATTTACTGTGGCCATGTTTGATTTAAACCCTTGATTTCTCTGCATGTCACTTTTGTTTTTCTCCTTACTGTCTTTTGCTTTTATCCTTGTTTCCCTTTCCTCTGTTTTCCCGCTCAGGTTCCCAACCCCCTGCCATTTTAGTTTAAACCTTCCACAGAGCATTAGCAAACCCCCCCCCCCCCCACCCCAGGACATCGGTCCCGGCCCTGCCCAGGTGCAAACCATCCGTTTTGTACTGGTCCCACTTCCCCCAGAACCGGTTCCAATGTCCCAGAAATTTGAATCCCTCCCCCTTGCACCATCCCTCTAGCCACGTATTCATCTGAAATATCCTTCTATTTCTAATCTGACTAGCACGTGGCACTGGTAGCAATCCTGAGATTGCTACCTTTGAGTTCCTATTTTTAAATTTACCTCCTAACTCCCTATATTCAGCTTTTACGACCTCATCCCAGTTTTTACCTATATCGTTGGTACATATATGCACCATGGCAACTGGCTGTTCACCCTCCCCCTCCAGAATGCCCTGCAGCCACTCCGAGACATCCTTGACCCTTGCACCAGGGAGGCAACACACCATCCTGGAGTCTCGTTTGCAGCCACAGAAATGCCTATCTATTCCCCTTACAATAGAATCCCCTATTACTATAGCTCTACCCCACTTTTTCCTCCCGTCCTGTGCAGCAGAGCCACCCCTGGTGCCAGGAAGTTGGCTGCTGCTACCTTCCCCTGGTAAGCCACCCCGCCCCCCATCAGTATCCAAAGCGGCATATCTGTTTGAGAGGGGGATAGCCACAGGGGACCCCTGCACTACCTGCCTGCACCTACTCCTCTGCCTGTTGGTCACCCATTCCCTTTCTGCCTGTGCCACCTTTATCTGCGGTGTGACCAACTGATTAAACATGCTGTTCGCGATGTCCTCAGCATCGTGAATGGTCCAGTATGTATCCAATCACTGCTTCAGCACTGCAATGCGGTCTGCCAGTAGCTGCAGCTGGATACACTTCCTGCACACATGGTTGTCAGGGACACAGGAAGTGTCCCTGAGTTCCCACATAGCGCAGGAGGAGCATACAACGGCACTGGGCTGTCCTGCCATGACTTACCCTTTAATTAATTGAAATTAAATTTAACAAATCTATCCCACCAATTACACTACAGATAAATGATATATTTTAGGGCCCTGGTTTACCAACAGTCCCCGCTACACCACAGAGACCCTAGAAACTATAAACCACAGAGCTAGAGTTTAAAAAAAGAGAAATACTCACCAACCACTTACCTGCTTTCTGGTGATGTCACACTTCAATTACTTTTTACTTCGCTCCCTCTCTGAGATTGGAGATTAGTACGCCTACCTGGTCTCTGGGGACCTTTTAAAGCCTCGCCGCTCGCATTTCCCGCCGCTGCCGTGGAGGAGAGATTGGGTCGATTGGACTTATACTCGCTGGAGTTTAGAAGAATGAGAGGGGATCTCATTGAAAATTATAAAATTCTAACAGGACTAGACAGACTAGATGCAGGAAGGATGTTCCCGATGGTGGGGGAGTCCAGAACCAGAGGTCACAGTCCAAGGATAAGGGGTAAGCCATTTAGGACAGAGATGAGGAGGAATTTCTTCACCCAGAGAGTGGTGAACCTGTGGAATTCTCTACCACAGAAGGCAGTTGAGGCCAATTCATTGAATATATTCAAGAGCGAGTTAGGTATATTTCTTAAGGCTGAAGGGATCAAGGGATATGGGGAGAAGGCAGGGACCAGGTACTGAGTTTGGATGATCAGCCATGATCGCATTGAATGGCGGAGCAGGCTCGAGGGGCCGAATGGCCTACTCCTGCTCCTATCTTCTATGTTTCTATGAGAGCATTTTGGTGACAGTGACCGTAATTCGGTGAGATTTAAGGTAGTCATGGAAAAGGACAAAGATGGACCGGAAATAAAGGTTCTAAATTGGGGGAAGGCCGATTTTAATATGATAAGGCAGGATCTGGCCAAAGTGGATCTTGTCAGAAAATCCAAATCAGAGCAGTGGGATTCTTTCAGAAAGGAAATAGAGAGTACAATGCCAATATGTTCTCGTAAAGGTCAAGGCTGGGACCAACAAGCCCAGGGAACCCTGGATGTCAAGGGATATACAAGAATGGATTAGGAAAAAAAGGGAGGCTTTTGGCAGATACAAAAGACTAAAAACAGTGGAAGCCCTAGAGGAGTATAGACAGTGCAGGGGGGTACTTAATAAAGAAATAAGAGAGCAAAGAGGGGGCATGAAAAAACACTGGTGGGTAAAAAAAAGGAAAATCCCAAGGTGTTTTATAAGTATATTAAGGGAAAGTGGATAATCAGGGAAAGTATAGGGCCCATTAGGGACCAAAGTGGCAATCTGTGTGTAGAGCCGGAAGATGTAGGTGAGGTTTTAAATGAATATTTTGCATCTGTGTTCACTATGGAGAAGGACGATGTAGGCATAGGAATCAGGCAGGGGGATTGTGATATACTTGAACAAATTAGTATTGAGAGGGAGGAGGTACTAGCGGTTTGAGCAGGCCTAAAAGTGGATAAATCCCCAGGCCCAGACGAGACATACCCCAGGCTGCTGTGTGAAGCAAGGGAGGAGATTGCAAGGGCTCTGGCACAAATTTTCAGAACCTCTCTGGCCACAAGGGAAGTGCCAGAGGACTGGAGATCAGCTAACTTAGTACCATTATTCAAGAAGGGCAGTAGGGATAAACCAGGGAATTACAGGCCAGTGAGCCTAACATCAGTGGTAGGGAAATTATTGGAAAAAATTCTGAGGGACTTGGAGAGGCAAGGATCAATCAAGGATAGTCAGCATGGCTTTGTCAGGGGGAGATCACGTCTAACC
Source organism: Somniosus microcephalus (assembly GCF_052327205.1). NCBI lineage: Eukaryota > Metazoa > Chordata > Chondrichthyes > Squaliformes > Somniosidae > Somniosus > Somniosus microcephalus. Next base: position 148,684,693 of record NC_140990.1, on the reverse strand, counting down.
AATTTGATAGAATTTTTCGAGGGGGTGACTAGGTGTGGATGAGGGTAGTGCAGTTGATGTAGTCTACATGGACTTCAGTAAGGCTTTTGACAAAGTCTCGCATGGGAGACTGGTCATGAAGATAAGTGCCCATGGGAACCAGGGCAATTTGGCACACTGGATCCAAAATTAGCTTAGTGGCAGGAGGAAGAGCGTGATGGTCATAGGTTGTTTTTGTGACTGGTAGCCTGTGTCCAGTGGTGTACCGCAGGGATCAGTGCTGGGTCCTTTGCTATTTGTAGTGTACATTAATGATTTAGATATGAATGTAGGAGGTATGATCAGTAAGTTCGCAGACGACACAAAAATTGGTGGAGTGGTAAATAGTGAGGAGTGAATGCAGTAATGCGGAGATTGGGGATGGCATTAAATGGGAAATTAGAGACACGTGCAATAAGGGCACAGCAGTTATCATGGGTGACTTTAATCCACATATAGATTGGGCTAAACAAATTAGTAACAATACTGTGGAGGAGGAATTCCGAGATGGTTTCCTGGACCAATATGTCGAGGAACCAACTAGAGATCAGGCCATCTTAGCCTGGGTATTATGTAATGAGAAAGGATTAATTAGCAATCTTGTTGTGTGAAATAAAGAATAGATTTGCCTTCCAAAGCTAGGCTTTATTAACTTTAAAATCAGCAGCACATCTTCCCACATCCAGTCCCAACCAAAGCTGGAAAAGAACTGAATTTAAGGTGGCCACAACACATCATGTGATCATCAACTACCAATGAGATTACAACATATATCCCAAGGCAGTTAACAAACAACCAATCACAATACTTTTACTAAACAAGGAATAATCACCACATTCACCCCTCCTTTTAAAATATACTCCAACCTAAATAATCTTTACAATTTATAATTAATTATTTACAACTAAAACAAGAATAAAACTGTTCACTTAACACAATACTAAGTGAACAACAACAAATAGTAACATTGCAAATAATTATTAAGTATCTCTCAACTAAAACAATATACTATAATATTTCAACAATTTTAAAACATTACTATCAATTTAAAAGTCCATTTTCAATCAGTCGACCAGATATCTTGTTCGTGTCGACCTTCTTAGCCTTGGTGAAATTCCTTGCCCTCCCACACCAGAAGGCACAGAAGTATCTTCAGCAGGAAGGCTATCCATATCCCGATTTTCAACGGTTTCCGGATTAGAAATCCCATCAGAAGGTAAACTGGGATGGTCATAAACATTTATCAAGGGCTGACTAATAGAAGTATAATTATCTGCAATCGGATTGGAAATATTCGTAGTATCTGTAACAGTTTTAACATTATCTGAATCATGACTATTGTTAATATCCTCAGAAGAGGGCTGGCCCCCACAAGGAGCCAAGTCTTTAATTGAAACAGTACTTTATTTCCCATCTTGGAATCGAATATGAGCATATTGGGAATTTGCCTCCAACAGCTCCACCTCCTCCACCAAAGGATCATATTTTGACAATCTAACATGGCGTCAAAGCAGCACAGGTCCCTGCATAGTAAGCCATGAAGGTACCGAATATCCCATAGTAGATCTCCGCGGATAGTTAAAGAGCCTTTCATGGGGGGTCACATTAGTAGCCGTTGAAAGCAATGATCTAATGGAATGCAGGGCATCAGGCAGTACCATTTCCCACTGTGTATTCTTAAGGTTCCGGGATGTCAAAGCCAACATAACTGCCTTCCAGATCACCCCATTGTATCGTTCGCACTGTCCATTACCCTGGGGATTATACGGGGTAGTTCTACTAGTAGAAATTCCCCGACTCTGAAGGCATTCCTTCAACTGGGAAGACATAAAAGAACTTCCCTGATCCGAATGGATATACGCAGGCATCCCAAAGATGACAAAAAGTTGAGTTAGACATTTAATAACTGTAGCAGCTGATACATCTGCACAAGGAAAAGCAAAAGGGAACCTTGAAAACTCATCCACAACAGTAAATATATATCGGTTTTGAGTAATTGAAGGAAGAGGCCCCTTAAAATCGACGCTCAAACGTTCAAAAGGAGAAGTAGCCTTTATAAGATGAGCTCGTTGAGGCTTAAAGAAATTCGGTTTACACCGAGCACAGATAGAACATGATGAAGTCATCCGCTTGACATCTTCAACTGAAAAAGGCAAGTTCTTACTGCGTACAAAGTGTATCATCCTCGTAACCCCAGGATGACATAAGGCATTGTGAAGATTAATAAGCGTATCTCCGTGAATCACAGAACAATAAGCCCTCGACAGTGCATCAGCAGCAACATTATCCTTCCCCGGACGATAAACGATGTCAAAATGGTAACATGCCAACTCAATCCTCCATCTCATTATTTTATCATTTTTGATCTTTCCAAAATGTTTAACATCAAACATAAAGGACACAGATTTTTGATCAGTTACCAACGTGAAATGTCGCCCCGATAAATAATGTCTCCATTTACGCAATGCTTCTACTATTGCGTATGCATCTTTCTCTATTGAAGAATGTCTTTTTTCACTATTGTTCAAAGTACGTGAGAAAAAGGACACAGGTCTTCCATTTTGGTTCAGAGTAGCCCCAATTGCAAAATCCGAAGCATTCGTCTCGATCACAAAGGGAACCTGCTCATCAATAGAATGCACAACTGCTCCTAAAATATCCTTTTTAAAATTCTTAAAACATGTCCTGGCCTCCCATGATAGAGGATATGTCGTAACCCGAATAAGAGGCCGGATCTTCCGTGAAAAATTTGCAATCCAATTAGAATAATAAGAAAACAGTCCAACAACTCGTTGCAAAGCCTTAGAATTAGTAGGACAAGGTAAATCAATGGTCGCAGACATTCTGGATCTGGTTTAATCTTGTTTCCCGAGATAATATACCCCAATAGATTTACCTCAGTAGTCGAAAAGATACATTTCTCTTTGTTAAAAGTTAAACCAACTTTTTCCGCAGCTTGAAGGAATCTTTTTAAATTAGAATCATGCTCCACCCTTGATTTGCCACACACTGTGATGTCATCTAAGTATGAAAAGGTGTCAGAGAGGGAGTTATCACTTATAAAAGCATCCATTGCCCGTTGAAAACAAGCAACACCATTAGTAACACCAAATGGTATTCGACAAAACTGATACAGCTTTCCACCAGCCTCAAAGGCCGTATATGGTTGATCCTTCTTAACAATAGGAATCTGATGATAAGCACTCTTTAATTCAATGGTGCTAAAAACCTTATACTGAGATACTTTGTTGATAAGCTCATCAATCTTAGGCAAAGGGTACGCATCTAATTGAGTATACCTATTAATAGTTTGGGAATAGTCTATCACCATTCGTTTCTTGCGTCTCTCGTTAGTCATGACAACTACCTGTGCTTGCCAAGGCGAACAACTAGGTTCAATGATTCCTTCCAATAAGAGACGTTGAACTTCAGAATTAATAAATTCTCTATCCTGACTACTATATCTTCTTGACTTGGTAGCAATTGGCTTACAATCCGACATCAAATTGGAAAAAAGTGATAATGGAGAAATAGATAAAGAGGTTAATCCACAAATAGATAAAGGTGGCTTAGTCCCTCCAAATGAAAGACTAAGAGACTCGTGTAACTGAAGCACATCATGTCCAATCAAAATATCCGCACAGAGATTAGGCAAAACAGATAGGCGTATATCAGTATACGTATTACCTAGAAGAATCATTTTCACAAAGCAACAACCAGCTATTTGTGAAGTAAGGGTCGTCTGAGCCATACACACCTGATACGTAACAGGTGAAATTTTCAAATGCTTCTCCTTCGCAAACTGAAGACTTATAAATCTCTCAGTACTGCCCGTATCTATAAGGTCCTTCACTTCCAACCCATTAACTTGAGCCGTAACTATAGCTTTGTTTAGGCCATGAGCAAATGCAGCAGAAATTGATGCAATAAACGCCCTATCTAAAGGCTGAATAGTCACAGAGGAGGTAGTGGAGGAGGGCCCTCCCACACCAGGAGAGGAGGAGGTAATTGAACCTGATGATTTGCACACGCGTGCATAATGACCTCTCTTGCCACATTTACTACACACAGCCTCCCGAGCAGGACACTTCAGACAAGGGTGCCGGATATTCCCAAAAAATTAAACTTCTGAATCCTAGAGGCAACAGCCACCGAAGAAGAAACTGTTTCTGAATCTAGTAAACCACTCCCATTAAGTCCACATAATTCCTTTTCATCCGAAACTGCCGAAACCATAGTCGCAGGCCGATTAAAAAGAGCATAAGAATCCGAACTTGTCTGAGCCACATCCAATGCAGAAGCTTGCTCAAAAGCACTTTTAAGATCCAAAGTCTTATTTTCTAACAACCGCTGACGAATTGATCTAGACAGTAATCCATTAATAAAAGCATCCCGTACCGATTCTTCCTTATATTCTTCAGCCGTCACGGCCTTATAATTACAGTTAACACTAAGGCACCGAAGTGCTTGTAAATAAGTATCCAAAGATTCTCCCACCTGCTGCCTACGGGCAGATAGAAGGTGACGTGCAAATACCTCATTCTTTGGTTTAACAAAAATCTTTTCCAATGTAGAAATAGCCACATCATAAGTTTTACAGTCCAAAATATATTTATATACATCCGGAGCAATGTAGTTGATCAGCATATTCAGCTTATTTAGAGACTCTTGATCCAACATGCCCAAAAAGTTTTTAAATATACAATACCAATGTTTCCATTTATCATCCACTCCAGCAGAATTGGGGTCAGCCTTGAATCGTTCTGGTTGAAGATATCGCTCCATTCTAACATAAAGTTAATAAATTGAAATAAAGAATAGATTTGCCTTCCAAAGCTAGGCTTTATTAACTTTAAAATCTGCAGCACATCTTCCCACATCCAGTCCCAACCAAAGCTGGAAAAGAACTGAATTTAAGGTGGCCACAACACATCATGTGATCATCAACTACCAATGAGATTACAACATATATCCCAAGGCAGTTAACAAACAACCAATCACAATACTTTTACTAAACAAGGAATAATCACCACATTGTGCGAGGCCCCTTGGGGCAGAGCGATCATAATATGATAGATTTCTTCATTAAGATGGAGAGTGAAGTAGTTGACTCAGAAACTAGGGTCCTGAATTTAAATAAAGTAAACTACGATGGTACGAGGCACGAGTTGGGTAGGATTGATTGGGGAATGTTACTCAAAGGGTTAACGGTGGATAGGCAATGGCAAACATTCAAAGATCGCATGGATGAACTACGGAATTTGTTCATCACTGTTAGGCACAAAAATAAAACAAAAAAGGTGACTCAACTGTGACTAATAAGGGAAATTAGGGATAGCATAAGATCCAAGGAGAGGACATATAAATTGGCCAGAAAAAGCAGTAAACCTGAGGATTGGGAGCAGTTTAGAATTCAGCAAAGGAGGACAAAGGAATTAATTAGCAGGGGGTAAATAGAGTATGAGAGTAAGCTTGCAGAGAACATAAAAACTGACTGTAAAAGATTTTATAGATATGTGAAGAGAAAAAGATCGGTGAAGTCAAGCATAGGTCCCTTGCAGTCAGAATCAGGGGAATTTATAATGGGGAACAAAGAAATGGCAGACCAATTAAATACATACTTTGGTTCTGTCTTCACAAAGGAGGACACAAATAACCTCCAAGAGATGTCAGGGAACATAGGGTCTAATGAGAGGGAGGAACTGAATGAAATCAGTATTTGTAGGGAAATGGTGTTCGGGAAATTGATGGGATTGAAGGCCGATAAATCCCCAGGGCCTGATTATCTACATCCAAGGGTACTTAAGGAAGTGGCCCTTAAAATAGTAGATGCATTGCTGGTCATCTTCCTAAATTCTATAGACTTTGGAACAGTTCCCATGGATTGGAGGGTAGCTAATGTTACCCCACTGTTCAAAAAATGTGGTAGAGAGAAAATAGGGAATTATAGACCGGTGAGCCTGACATCAGTAGTGGGGAAAATGCTAGAGTCCATTATAAAAGATGTAATAGCAGAGCACTTGGAAAACAGTGACAGGATCGGACAAAGTCAACATGGATTTACAAAAGGTAAATCGTGCTTGACTAATCTACTGGAATTTTTTGAGGATGTAACTGGTAAAATAGATAAGGGAGAACCAGTGGATGTGGGAAAACCAGTGGATGTGGTGTATTTGGATTTTCAGAAGGCTTTCGATAAGGTCCCGCAATAGAGATTAGCGTGTAAAGTTAAGGCACATGGGATTGGGGGTAAGGTGCTGACCTGGATAGAGAACTGGTTGGCAGGCAGGAAGCAAAGAGTTGGAATAAATGGGTCTTTTTCCAAGTGGCAGGCAGTGACTACTGGGGTACCACAGGGATCAGTCCAAGGACCCCAGCTATTCACAATATATATAAATGATCTAGACGAGGGAACTAGATGTAATATCTCCAAGTTTGCAGACGACACAAAGCTGGGTGGGAGCGTGTGCTGCGAGGAGGATGCCGAGAAACTCCAGTATGATTCGGACAGGTTGGGTGATTGGGCAGATGCATGGCAGATGCAGTATAATGTGGATAAATGAGAGGTTATCCACTTTGGCGTCAAAAACAGGAAGGCAGATTATTAACTGAATGGCAATAGATTGGGAGAAGGGGAAGTGCAACGAGACCTGGGTGTTCTTGTGCACCAGTCGCTGAAGGTAAGCATGCAGATACAGCAGGCGGTTAAGAAGGCAAATGGCATGTTGCCTTTTTAGCAAGAGGGTTTGAGTACAGGAACAAGGATGTCTTGCTGCAGTTGTAAAGGGCCTTGGTGAGACCACACCTTGAGTATAGTGTGCAGTTTTGGTCGCCTTACCTGAGGAAGGATGTTCTTGCCATGGATGGAGTGCAGCGAAGATTCACCAGATTGATACCTGGGATGGCAGGAATAATGTATGAGAGATTGGGTCGATTGGGCTTATACTCGCTGGAGTTTAGAAGAATGAGAGTGGATCTCATTGAAATTTATAAAATTCTAAAAGGACTAGACAGACTAGATGCAGGAAGGATGTTCCTGATGGTGGGGGAGTCCAGAACCAGGGGTCACAGTCTAAGGATAAGGGGTAAGCCATTTAGATCAGAGATGAGGAGGATTTTCTTCACCCAGAGAGTGGTGAACCTGTGGAATTCTCTACCACAGAAGGCAGTTGAGGCCAATTCATTGAATATATTCTAGATGGAGTTAGATATATTTCTTAAGGCTAAAGGGATCAAGGGATAAGAGGAGAAGGCAGAGACAGGGTACTGAGTTTGGATGATCAGCCACGATCTCATTGAATGCCGGAGCAGGCTCGAGGGGCGGAATGGCCTACTTCTGCTCCTATCATCTATGTTTCTATGCTTCTCAGGCTACAGGACGATATAGACAGGATGGTCAGATGGGCAGAACAGTGGCAAATGGAATGTAACCCTGAAAAGTGTGAGGTGATGCATTTTGGGAGGACAAACAAGGCAAGGGAATACACAATGAATGGTAGGACCCTAGGAAGTACAGAGGTTCAGAGGGACCTTGGTGTGCATGTACATAGATCCCTGAAGGCAGCAGGACAGGGGGATAAGGTGGTTAAAAAGGCATATGGAATACTTGCCTTCATTAGCTCAGGCATAGAATATAAGAGTAGGGAGGTTATGATGGACTATACAAAATGCTAGTTAGGCCACAGCTGGAATACTGTGTGCAGTTCTGGTCACCACACTATAGGAAGGATGTGATTGCTTTGGAGAGGGTGCAGAGGAGATTCACCAGGATGTTACCTGGGCTGGAGCGCTTCAGCTATGAAGAGAGACTGGACAGGCTGGGGTTGTTTTCCTTAGAGCAGAGAAGGCTGAGGGGGGACCTGATCGAGGTGTGCTCAATTATGAGGGGCATAGATAGGGTAGATAGAAAGGAACTTTTCCCTTTGGTAGTGGGGTCAATAACCAGGGGGCATTGATTCAAGGTAAGGGGCAGGACGTTTAGTGGGGATTTGAGGAAAAACGTTTTCACCCAGAGGGTGGTTGGTATCTGGAACTCACTGCCTGAAAGGGTGGTAGAGGCAGGAACATGCACAACATTCATGAACCATTTAGATGAGCACTTGAAACGCCATAGCATACAAGGCTACGGACCAAGTGCTGGAAAATGGGATTGGAACAGATGGGGTTTGATGGCCAGCGTGGACATGATGGGCCGAAGCGATTCTATCTGTTCTGTCTAACTCTATAGCCTAGAAATTGGTTTGTTAGCGCCGGCGCTGAGCGCCTAAAGAGACCTAGAATTGGGGCAAAGCCCTATGCTGGGGCGAACGCTATGAGGATAGCGCCAACTCAGATATTGACTATACATTTAGGGCCTGCGCTAAGTGTTTGCGTGCGCCCGCGAGCGCAAGCAGCTTATGACAACATTTCAGTGTGCAACGCCTTTTAGGAGTGCCTGAGCGCATAAGAACATAAGAACAAAAGAAATAGGAGCAGGAGTAGGCCAATCGTCCCCTCGAGCCTGCTCCGCCATTCAATAAGATCATGGCTGATCTGATCCTAACCGCCAATCGACTATCACAGAACTATCTCCTGAATCTAACAGAATTAGACACATGAAATAGGAGCAGGATCAGGCTACACGGCCACTGGGCCCGCTCCGCTACCCACAGGGCTTTGACCGATCCGAACCTAGACTCATGTCCAAATTCCTGCCCGCTCCCCGTAACCCTTAATTCCCTTTACTTCTAGGAAACTGTCTATTTCTGTTTTAAATGTATGTAATGATGTAGCTTCTACAGCTTTTTGGGGCAGCATATTCCTTGGACCTACCACCCTCTGAGTGAAGTAGTTCCTCCTCATCTCAGTATTGAAAGGGCTGCCCCTTATTCTAAGACTATGCCCCCTAGTTCGAGTTTCACCCATCATCGGGAACATCCTCCCCGCATCCACCCGACCCAACCCCTTCACAATCTTATATGTTTCAATAAGATCGCCTCTCATTCTTCTGAACTCCAATGAGTAGAGTCCCAATCTACTCAACCTCTCCTCATATGTCCATCCCCTCATCCCTGGGATTAAGCGAGTGAAACTTCTTTGTACTGACTCGAGAGCAAGTGTGTCTTTTCTTAAGTATGGACACCAAAACTGTATGCAGTATTCCAGGTGCGGTCTCACCAATACCTTGTACAACTGAAGCAATACCTCCCTATTTTTATATTCTATCCCCCTAGCAATGAAAGCCAACATTCCATTGGCCTTCTTAATCACTTGCTACACCTGCATACTTTTGAGTTTCGTGCAGCAGGACCCCCAGATCCCTTCGTACTTCAGTACTTTCCAGTTTCTTGCCATTAAGATAATAATTTGCTCTACGATTTTTCCTGCCAAAGTGCATAACCTCACACTTTCCAGTATTGTATTCCATCTGCCAAATCTCTGCCCATTTACTTAGCCTGTCTATGTCCCCTTGCAGGTTTTTTATGTCCTCCTCACTCACTACTTTCCCTCCCATCTTAGTATCATCTGCAAACTTTGATATGTTACACTCGGTCCCCTCCTCCAAATCGTTAATATAGATTGTAAAGAGTTGGGGACCCAGCACTGACCCCTGCGGAACACCACTAGTTACTGATTGCCAGTCTGAGAATGAACCATTTATTCCAACTCTCTGCCTTCTGTTAGATAGCCAATCCTCCATCCGTGCCAGAATATTACCCCCAATCCCGTGATTTTTTATCTTAAGCAATAATCTTTTGTGTGGCACCTTGTCAAATGCCTTTTGGATATCTAAATACACTACGTCCATTGGTTCCCCTTTATCCACCCTATATGTTACTTCCTCAAAGAACTCCAGCAAATTTGTCAAACATGACTTCCCCTTCATAAAACCATGCTGACTTTGTCCTATTAAATTATGATTATCCAAATGTCCTGTTACTGTCTCCTTAATAATGGACTCCAACATTTTACCTACCACAGATGTTAGGCTAACCGGTCTATAGTTTCCAGCCTTCTGTCTACTGCCCTTTTTAAATAAGGGTGTTACATTAGCAGTTTTCCAGTCTGCCGGGACCTTTGCTGAGTCCAGGGAGTTTTGGAAAATTATTACCAATGCATCCACAATCCCTACCGCCACTTCCCTCAAGACCCTAGGATGTAAGCCATCAGGTCCAGGTGATTTATCCGCCTTGACTCCCATTATTTTACCGAGTACCACTTCCTTAGTGATTTTGATCGTGTTTAGTTCCTCCCCCCCTATAGCCCCCTGTTTGTCCAGTGTTGGGATATTCTTAGTGTCCTCTACTGTAAAGATTGATACAAAATACTCATTCAGTGTTTTTGCCATCTCCATATTTCCCACCATTAATTTCCCGGTCTCATCCTCTAAGGATATTGGGTGGCGTTCGGAGGCTTAGCGCCCAGCGCTATTAGTGACAGTTCGAGGGAGGGCTAACAGGCCCTTCTCGGAGTAGGGCGGCGCTATTTAAAGGGGACAGCTCCTTTGCAGAATCTTGTGCCACTTGGCTTGCTCATTGCGATCGCTGCTAGAGAGAGTTGGCGAGCTAATGTGGAGCGGAGTTCTGGGAATTTAGCTTTACAGTACTTGGGACCTTCAACCCTGTCCGAAGCACTTGCAGCACTACACCTAAAAGCCTTTCGACCAACTGGCATTGGAATGGGAGCTTGTTTGAAGGGCGACTGCCTCATCGCCCAACATTGTGAAGGGGCAGAGAGACGGCGGGAGAGAGGGCCGGGATTGGCCAGAAGGAGATGGGGCAATGGAGGTCGGCCAATCTGACGGGATGCTGCGAGGGTCTTTAGGCAGCAGGTGACAAGCCTTGACATGTCGGAGGAGCAGTGTTTGCGAAGGCTCCGAATCTGGAGGGACATTGTTACTGATCTGTGCCATCTGCTTGGTCAGGATCTGCAGCCGCGTGAACGCTGCAGAACCTCTCTGTCCGTGATGGCTACACTGACTGATGGCTTCCATTTTTATGCCAACGGATCCTTTCAGTCAGCCATTGGGGACAATGCGACTGACGCTCAGGCTGCAGTCCGCTGTTGCATCTGGCAAGTGACAGATGCCCTTTATAGGCAAACGCGTAAATTCATTACCTTCCCTCGGACCCTGCACAAGCAGACGGAGGAGGAGGAGTATGAGGAGTAGGAGGAGGAAGAGCAGGCGGAGGAGGAGGAGGAAGATGGAAGGGCTGCTGAAAGTGGAAGGTCCATACATCAGAGGCTCCTCTGGACTCGTGTCGACACCCCTGTGGCAGAATGATGAGAGTCTTAATTCATGCGCACTTTGGATGTTTGAGGGCCTCTGAATGCCAGCATCACTGAAAGTAGTCACATGCACCATGCAACATTGAAACTTCTGTTTATTGACACAAAAGTCTTTCATTACAGCTAAACAACGTAATGTGAGCAGAAACCATAACTTTCAAAATAACTGTGAACTGTTCGGCAAAGCCGCAAAACTCAACAAACCTTCTGCAAATATAACAGCAGGTGAGGGTGTCCTTGAATTTGGACAAACAAACGTCTCAGCACCTCCCTCTGCAACTGGCTTCTTGAGGGAGAACAACTTCTCTTTCGTGCCCAGCCCCTCCCCTTCCTGCTGCTCCTACGTAATTGGACCCCAGTGGCGGGCTCAAGGCTGGGGGATGCTTGCTGACTGTCTGGAAGCGCAGAAGCCCCTGAGGGACGGCCTGGCCGACCTCTGGGCTTGGAGGGTGCGGACGCAGGATGCTTGCTGTGACCATGGCTGGAAGCAGTGTGGTCTGCAGGTGGTGGCAGCTGCAATGAAGGCGTCCCAGCGCTGGCATGTGCAATGGTCTCCTGCCGAGAGAGGACACCTGCACCATGGTCGGATGACACACTGCTATCTGAGGGGAGCGGCTTAGCTCATCCGCCACAATCGCATGCTCCACTGATTCCTGGCCTTGTACGGGAGTGGAAGGGCCCGGGGTGATCCTATCTGATGCAGAGAGGGTGGCTGCAGTGAGAGATCGCGTTGCGTCAATCTGGCTGTGGAGGAGCCCAGCAAGTGACTGTGTGGCAACAGTGAGGACCTGTGTGCCAGGTGCCAGTGCTTCGGAGAAGGCCTGGACAGTTCTTCCCATGGCTTCGGACAAGGCAGGTGCCGACCGCTCCACTGCCTCGGACAAGCCCTGCACAGACCTTTCCAAGGATTGTCCGAAGCCCTGAACAGTCCTTTCCATTGCTGACTCAAAGCTGTGGACAGTCCTCTCCATTGTTGGGCCGAAGCCCTGGATAGTCCTGTCCATTGTGGCCCCAAAGCCCTGGAAAGACCTGTCCATTGTTTCCCCGAACACCTGGAGAGTCCTCTCCATTGTTGCGCCAAAGCCCTGCAGAGTCCTTGCCATTGTTGCCCCGAAGTCCAACATACTCCTTGCCAATGAATCTATTGAATCAGGCATCTTCTCCACTGCAGCCATCAGCTCCGTGTGTCTGACCCGGGCCTGTTTGCTCATCTCAGCCAGGCAACGGACCTCATCTGCACTCTGTGCAGCAGTCATGATGACCTGCCTTGCGCTGCGGGGAGATGGTGGCCGAACTTGCCTATCCCCCATGTGTTGCTGCATGCCGCTTGTTCCGGCAACTGGTTCATCCTCAGAGCCACCCCCCGTCCCCTCCAGGGGACTACTATCCCCAGTCTGCAGATGTCTCAGCTCCCCGGATTCTGCAACGGCTGGTCCGGATTCCTCCTGGTCCTCGCCTCCGGTGGCACTGGCACTGGCAGCTTCAACGCGTTGAGCCCAAGTTGGTGCTGCTTCATCTGAAAGTGGGAGGTGCAAGAGTGGCTTTAGCAAAAGGACAGCTTTGCTGCAAGGCATGCCAGATTGCGGCAAGGCTCTGACATGGCTGCACACTGAGGAAGCATGCTGGCGGGGGGACCAAGTGGAAGGCAACAGGTGAAAAAGGTGAGAGTCTTACCCTCGCTGTCGGTAATGGGGTCGGCAGATGCAGTGGTCACAGGACCAGACAGACGTCCTCCAAGTATCTGGTGCACTCTCTCCACCAGATCCGTGAGAGTGCCCACTTGTGCAGGTCCGCCACCGGTTCGACGCTGCTCCTTTCGAATCATCGCCAGCTTGGACTGCAGGGGAAAGAAGGGAAGGTTCTGTTACACAATGCCTTGAGACCTCATCGCATGCCTCCCATGGTGCAAGAGCCCTTACATGATGCCTTGAGACCTCATCGCATGCCCCTCATGGTGCAAGAGCCCTTACATGAGGCCTTGAGACATCTGTCCATGTGTGTGCCCAGAAAGGGCCATGGGTGCATACTGACAGATGGCCATTGGTGCATCATTGCAGCAGGGTGCCCGAAGTCAGCTGCAGATGGAGGGAAGCACAAGTTTGGTAAACCATCACTCACCCTAACGATCCGTGTGAGGTCATTGAATTTCTTCCTGCACTGAACAGGGGTCCTGGTCGCTATGCTGCTGGAGTTCACCCTCACAGCAACCTCCCTCCAAGATCGTTGATAAGCCTTCTGATTCGGCCTCTTGCCATTATCCGGACACAGGACCTCTCGACGGTGTTCAACTGCAGCCACCAAGTGGTCCAGAGCCTCAGTGCTGAAGCGCTCTGCTCTCTGCCTAACCTTCTCCATGATGAACAAGTTTGTACCGCCAGACTAGGGCGAGCGCCGAATCTGAGGTGTTGAAGCTCAGGCTGACTGACCCACCCCTTTAGGAGCCGGCCGGGGCCTGGAGGTCTCGTGCTTTCCCGTAATTGAGTTCACCTGCGCTGTGCCCATCCGCGTTGATATTGAGTAGCACCTGACCTTTTGCGCCTTAAGAGCACCGTGCAATGGCTGATTTAGCGCCTCAATCCCCTTTGGAGATGATGCAACCCAATATCGCGCCAAGCGGTGATAATTTTAGTCTGGCTATAAAATTTGCGCATCGCCAGTTCTAACGCCTCAAGCGGGGCTATACCCAATTTCTAGGCCTATGATTCTATAGCAGCAGGCAGGGTAGTTTAGGGATAATGAGAACATTACTGAAGAAAAGTAACTGCCGGGAACCAGGGAAAGTGTCCTTGTAAATCATAGGTTAGAGAAGTTCCAGCTGTCTTTCCCTCACTTCCTCCCAAAACCAAACAGAGAAGACAAAGAAGAGTCAGGTGCCAGAGCTGGATCACTACAGGTTATAAAAGTGAGGGGATCCTGATGTAAGGGGGCAGTCGGGACTGGGGACACCGGAGATCAAGCTCAGGGCGTCCGAGGTTCCATCCAGCGGGCTGACCATGCGGGACTTGCAAGTTTACTCTGATTGATGGATCAATGTAAGGTACGGTAGAGGACAGAGAATCTGCTCATCTTACATTTCTAACAAGGTATTTAAGTTGTTGACACGAGACTCTCGAACCTGGTGATGGGTCAGGGAGCGTTTGTTAATGGAGGAGAAATGGTGACTGGTCAGGGAACATCTGTAAATGTAGCAGAAATGGTGACTGGTCAGGGAGCGTCTGTAATTGGAGGAGAAATGGAGACTGGTCAGGGTGCATCTGTAAATGAGGAGAAATGGAGACTGGTCAGGGAGCATCTGTAAATGGAGGAGAAATGGAGACTGGTCAGGGAGCATCTGTAAATGAAGGAGAAATGGAGACCGGTCAGGGTGCATCTGTAAATGAGGAGAAATGGAGACTGGTCAGGGAGCATCTGTAAATGGAGGAGAAATGGAGACTGGTCAGGGAGCATCTGTAAATGAAGGAGAAATGGTGACTGGTCAGGGAGCGTCTATAAATGGAGGAGAAATGGAGACTGGTCAGGGAGCATTTGCAAATGCAGGAGAAATGGAGAAATGTCAGGGGGTGTCTGCAAATGGAGGAGAAATGGAGACTGGTCAGGGAACGTCTGTAAATGTAGCAGAAATGGTGACTGGTCAGGGAGCGTCTGTAAATGGAAGAGAAATGCTGACTGGTCAGGGAACGTCTTTAAATGTAGCAGAAATGGTGACTGGTCAGGGAGCGTCTGTAAATGGAGGAGAAATGCTGGCTGGTCAGGGAACGTCTGTAAATGGAGGAGAAATGCTGACTGGTCAGGGAACGTCTGTAAATGGAGGAGAAATGGAGACTGGTCAGGGAGCATCTGTAAATGAAGGAGAAATGCTGACTGGTCAGGGAGCGTCTGTAAATGGAGGAGAAACGACAACAACTGGTGAGGGAGCGACTGTAAAGGAGGAGAAATGGAGACTGGTCAGGGAACATGTGTAAATGAGGAGAAATAGAGACTGGCCAGGGAGCATCTGTAAATGGAGGAGAAATGGAGACTGGTCAGGTAGCGTCTGTAAATGGAGGAGAAATGGTGAGTGGTCAGGGAGCGTCTATAAATGGAGAAATGGTGACTGGTCAGGGAGCATCTGTAGATGGAGGAGAAATGGAGACTGGTCAGGGAGCATCTGTAAATGGAGGAGAAATGGAGACTGGTCAGGGAGCATCTGTAAATGGAGGAGAAATGGAGACTGGTCAGGGAGCATCTGTAAATGGAGGAGAAATGGAGACTGGTCAGGGAGAGTCTGTAAGTGAGAAGAAATGGTGAGTGGTCAGGGAGACTCTGTAAATGGAGGAGAAATGGTGACTGGTCAGGGAGCATCTAAGTAAGGATAAATGCAGACTGCTCAGGAAGTGTCTGTAAATAAGGAGAAATGGAGATGGGTTAGGGAGGGTCTGTAAAGAATCATACTTACCTATTTAACACACAAGCTAAAAGTCAACATAAAGACAATATAAAGACAATGCATTGTTATATTAAATAACAACAGAAAATGCTGGAAATACTCAGCAGGCCAAGCAGCATCTGTGGAGAGAGAAAGAGAGTTAACATTTCAGGTCTGGGACTCTTCATCAGAACTTGAAAAAGCTGGAAATGTAACAGATATTAAGTAGGTGCAGAGACGGGGGTCTGGGGGAGGGGGGGTAGGAGGGGAGGAAGCAATTGAAAGAACATACTGGCCCAGAAATTCGGGTCGGGGGCTTGCCGCGCGTGCAAGCCCCCGATATGCACTTACCCGACGCGCCGGCCGTTGAGCTTCAGGGACGCCTGGAATTGCTGTTTTAAAATGTTGACTCCCGGGCAGCGTCTGACGTCACGCCGCCCAGGAGTGCAGCCAGCGCGAAGCCTGTAGCGCGCTGTGCAACTGAGACACGCCCCTTGAGGTCTCAGTTTAATAGGACACGCCCCAATGTTTCTCACAAGCTGCTAAGCATTTTTACATGCAAAGCAGCATTTTAAATAGGTTTTTGGTATTTTTATGAAGCTTTTGGTAACTTTTATAAACTTTTAAAAACGTTTACATTATTTTGAAGAATCTGAAGTAGTTTTAAACAGAATTAAAGCAATTTAAAGACTTTTAAAAGCCCTAAAAGAATTTTTTAAATTCCATTTATTTATTTAGCAATGTCGTCGTCATACGTGTCTTCACACTGTTCCCTTTGGGGAACTGTATGCAGTGGTGGAAGGATTTATGGCCATGATTAACACTCATTCCGTGACGGTAACCATCTTTGAACCAGCCATTAGGGTGGTTAGTCCTATGGCGGGAGGGTTTTACGGGCTCCCACAAGCTATACAAGGAGGGGGGGCCACCACACCCACAGACGCAAATATCCCACTGGATGTCAACCCAGAATTTAGAGCCGGAGCTCCGACTCCACTTGCCAGGACTGTCTGGAGCGGGGTTCGAAACCCTACCCCGTCTGGCCCAGCGGCGGGGATCCTGCCGCTACGCCAAAGGCCCAATCCGATTAGCAACGTGAAATGTCTGGAATGAGCACAATTCACGGCATTAAAAGAACTCACAATTGAACTGATGATGACCTCAGCAATCTCCTCAACGAGGTGGAGGTACAGCGCCTGCTCATCATTGGTAATGAGAAGTCAAAGGCGCCGCAAAAAGGACAGATGATAGCTTGGTCTTTCAAGTGGCAGCATAGGGCTCCAGTCACGGGGAGGGAAAAGGCGCAGGAAGCATTTGGGTGTCACCTTTTGCGCGGAGTGGGCCTTTTGCGTAGCGGTAAGCATCCCCGCCGCTGGGCCAGAAGGAGTAGGGTTTCGAATCCCGCTCCAGACAGTCCCAGCAAGTGGAGTCGGAGCTCCAACTATAAATTCTGGGTGGACATCCAGCGCGATACTTGTGTCCCCCCCCCCTCAGATGGGTTGTGGGAGCCCGTAAAACCCTCAAGCCATAGGACTAACCACCCTAATGGCTGGTATGAAGATGGTTATGGTCACGGAAGGAGTGTTAACGCATGCGGGGAAAAACGGCATTTCCTGTCCTCTGAACGAAGGGGTTCAGAGGCAGAATGCGTGCGACTGTACAGGCAGCGCGTGCGCAGTAAAATTCGCCGCTTTCATTGATGCTTTCAGTGAGGTCAAGTCCTTACAACTTACACATGAAAAAAGCATGAGTACAGTTGCTCCAGAGGCTGCGGAGGAAGATATTTCTTATCGTGGAGCTTCTGAAAGGCAATATTTTTGTTTGGGAAAGGGAGGAAAGTTATTTTAAGGAATGCTGAGGTAAGTTTTAAAGTTTATTTTTGTTTTTTAAAAGGGGTTTTCAGTACTGTAGGTAGAAGGATCAATTGTGGCTATGTGAATTGAATTTGCTGTGTTTATTAAATGTGAAAATGACTCCAACATTTTTAAGAAAGAAACTTTTCATCAGTAATATATTCTTTTAAGTAATTATGTATGTATGTCTGTATATATTCCTTTGCGTGTATGTATATATTCCTTTACTTATGTGTATGAATGTATGTATTTAATTATGACTTTCAGAGAAAGTAACTTATTGGAAAATCATAATTAAAAACATACATTCATACACATAAGTAAAGGAATATAAAACATACATACATATACGTAAAGGAATATATGCGGACATACATACATAATTACTTATTACTGATGAAAAGTTTCTTTCTTAAAAGTGTTGGAAATGTTACATTACTCATTTTAGAACACTCATTCTCACATTCAATTCACACAGCCACAATTGCTCCTTTTACCTACCGTACTGAAAACCCGTTTAAAAAAAAAAAATTTAAACTTTAAAACTTACCTCAGCATTTCTTAAAATAACTTTTCTCCCTTTCCCAAAC
This sequence comes from Somniosus microcephalus, assembly GCF_052327205.1. Classification (NCBI taxonomy): domain Eukaryota; kingdom Metazoa; phylum Chordata; class Chondrichthyes; order Squaliformes; family Somniosidae; genus Somniosus; species Somniosus microcephalus. The sequence continues at coordinate 148,666,559 of NC_140990.1, read as the reverse complement.
AAAAATATTGCCTTTCAGAAGCTCCACGATAAAATATATCTTCCTCCGCAGCCTTGGAGCAACTTTACACATGCTTTTTTCAAGTGTAACTTGTAAGGACTTACCCTCACTGAATCCATGAATGAAATCGATGAAGTTCACTGCGCAAGCGCTACCTGTGCAGTCGCACGCGCTGTGCCTCTGAACCCCTTCGTTCAGAGGACTGGAAATGCCGGTTTACCCCACATGCGCTGTGCATGCTGAACACGGGCATTTCCTCCGGCCAGACGCGTGAGTACCCCGACCGTACTCACGCGTTGAGAGAGGAATTACTGGGCCACTGTGAAAATGTTGCAAATGGAATGGCAAAATCATACAGCTTGAAAAACAGGGGCAGGGATTATTATCTGAAATTGTTGAACTCGATGTTGAGTCAGGAAGGCTGTAAAGCGCCTAATTGAAAGATGAGGTGCTGCTGTTCCTCGAGCTTATGTTGAGCTTCATTGGAGCAATGTAATAGACCGAGGACAGAGAGATCAGAGTGGGAGTGAAGTGGAGAATTAAAGTGACAGGCGACCAGAAGCTCAGGGTCCTTATGGACTGAATGGAGGTGTTCCGCAAAGCGGTCGCCCAATCTGCGTTTGGTCTCCCCAATGTAGAGGAGACCACTTTGTGAGCAGCGAATACAGTATATTAAATTGCAAAAAGTACAAGTAAATCGCTGTTTCACCTGGAAGGGGTGTTTGAGGCCCTATTAGTTTCTTCAGTTGATTACCTCGTCAGTTTGGAAAAACATGGTTGCTAGTATGATTAACCCTTTTCTTGGAGACACAACTCCTCCTGCCTCCCCTGGACCATGACTCCAATACTGAACACCACACCATCAATTCTGAGACCGTCACTGACTTTATCTCTTCCAGAAGGGAACCCAATGATTGTAGAACTGAATGCAGGCAGAGTCAGCAACTTCAAAGGAGGGCGAGAAAGCAGTTCATGCAGGAATGAACCCAGCCAAGCATCAACACCTTCAGGGCAGGAGAGGGAGAGAAAGGAACCAGTTATTGCATAACTGAACCCAGACAGAGTCGGCACCTTCAGGGGAGGAGCAGAACAAGTTAGTGCAGAAATGAAACCAGTCAGACGAATCACCTTCAGGGCAGGAGAGGGAGAGAGTGGAACCAGTTAGTATCAAACTGAACACAGAGTTGTGGCACACAGAAAACTGGGAATAGAGGAAAAAAGTTTGATGCAAATGCGTTTGGTTTGGATTTCAACACAGGGAGGAGGGAAAATGTGTGGAATGGGGATTTACAGCTTTGGGGAACAGGAAAGGAATGTTCCAAAGAAACTAGAATTGTCTGTTCTAAATTTCTATCCTGTACGTAGAGTGATGAGTTTTGTAAACTCCTTTTACAGGGTATTAGAAGGGGAGGAAACTCAAACAAAACATCTCATCAAGATCTGACAGAGTCCCTCAATTCATCAGGACATGAATATCATCAGACTTTGAATGTGGACGGAGAAATGTTTGTCTGTTCCATCTGTGGGAAAAGATTTCAAGTATCATTGTGACTGGAAAAGCACCGAGACACACACACACACAAGTGAGAGTATTCCAGTGCACTGATTTTGGAAAGAGCTTTAACCAGTTACACAGCCTGAAAAAACATTGCACCATTCACAGCGGGGAGAAACCGTGCACGTGTTGTGTGTGTGGACGAGGCTTCAACTGATCGTCCAACCTGGGGAGGCACAAGGATACCCGCACCATGGAGAAAGCAGGGAAATGTGGGGACTGTGGGAAGAGATTCAGTTACCCATCCCAGCTGGAAATTCATCATCACAGTCACACTGGGGAGAGACCGTTCACCTTCCCCATGTGTGGGAAGGGATTGACTCAGTCATCCAACCTTCTAACTCACCAGCGAGTTCACACTGGGGAGAGACCATTCACCTGCTCTGAATGTGGGCAAGGATTTGCTTAGTCATCCGGCCTCACAGCACACCAACATACTCACACTGGGGAGGAGGCGTTCACTTCCTCTGGGTATGGGAAAAGATTCACTGATTCATCCAGCCTGCTGAAACACTAGCGAGTTCACACTGGGGAGAGGCCGTTCACCTGCTCTAAGTGTGGGAAGGGATTCATTCAGTCATCGCACCTGCTAACACACCAAAGTACTCACACCAAGGAGAGGCCATTCACCTGATTTGACTGTGGGAAGTGATTCACTCCCTCATCCAGCCTGCTGACACACCAGGGAGTTCACACTGGGGAGAGTCTGTTCACCTGCTCCATGTATGGGAAGAGATTCACTCAGTCATCTAGCCTACTGAGGCACCAGTGACTTCACAAGTAAATGCAGAGATTGGATTCTGCTGTTATTCCTTCTGTTAATCACATCCAGGAATGAACCATGTTCATCGTGACAGTTGGAGTTTGTTTCTGGTGATGTTAATAACCCATATAACCAGGCTGGAGTTTAATATTTTGATATTTCAAAGAACACAGTGTGTCGATATTTGATGTCTCCGAGATTATATTTTAGAATAATGAGAGGTGATCTCATTGAAACTTACAAAATTCTTACAGGACTTGACAAGGTAAATGCAGGGAGGATGTTTCCCCTGGCTATGGAATCTAGAACCAGGGGTCACAGTCTCAGAATAAAGGTTTGGCGATTTAGGAATGAAATGAGGAGAAATTTCTTCACTCAGAGGGTGGTGAATCTTTGGAATTCTCTACCCCAGAGGACTGTGGAGGCTCAGTCGTTGAGCAGAGATCAATAGATTTTTGAATATTAAGGGAATCAAGAGATATGGGGATAGTACAGGCCGGTGGAGTTGAGGTCGAAGATCAGCAATGATCTTATTGATTGGCAGACCAGGCTCGAAGGGCCAAATGGCCTGCTCCTGCTCCTATTTCATATAAGAGGAGATTAATTAATGTCCTGTTACTGACGGTTCCATTTTTGGGTGTTTCCTCCTTTCTAACTCGAGATTATTTCAGTTCTCATATCTTTGGTTACTCTCATGGACAAGTCCCAGCTCCCCAGATCTTCCAGAATGCCTCTCCTAGCCTTGGTATCCAGGGAAGGTCTCGGTAACACACCCAGGATCATTAAACACAAAACTCAGTCTGTTAATGACTTTCAGCTACTGGACTTAGCGTGTGTACCACAGCATCTCTCTCACCTTCGATGTGTGAATAGAACATCATGCCTGCAAACATAGTTTTAATTTAAATTTGAATCCAATCAGCAAGTGAACAAGTAAACAGATCACATCAAATAAATGGCAAAGGTTTAGAGTCAACAAGTGAACACATCATGGCCCAATACCCCAGATCTATATTCACAGGAGAAAGTCTGCTATCTAATTCCGCGAGTGGATAGTATAGAGAAAGATCCCAACTCTAAGAAAAACTAGAATCTGTTGTAAAATCTTTCAAATCCTGATTGGTACAATCTGTCTGTTTACTTTCAATTCAAGTGAATGGAAGATGAGAAGGGGTTGGAGAGTAGAGGTGAAAGAGGAGTTGGGGTGAGGTGGGGTGGAGAGTAGGAGTGAAAGAGGAGTTGAGGTGAGGGGGTTGGAGAGTAGGGGTGAAAGAAGTTGGGGTGAGGGGTTTAGAGAGTAAGGGTGAAAGAGGAGTTGGGGTGAGGGGGGTTGGAGAGCATGGGTGAAACAGGAATTGGGTGAGTGGGTTGGAGAGTAGGGTTGAAAGAGGAGTTGGGGTGAGGGGGGTTGGAGAATAGGTGTGAAAGAGGAGTTGGGGTGAGGGGATTTGGAGAGTAGGGTGAAAGAGGAGTTGGGGTGAAACAGGAGTTGGGCTGAGGGGGGTTGGAGAATTGGGGTGAAAGAGGAGTTGGGGTGAGGGTGGTTGGAGAGTGGGGGTGAAAGATGAGTTGGGTGAGGGGTTGGAGAGTAGTTGAGGTGAGGGGGTTTGGAGAGTAGAGGTGAAAGTGGAGGTGGGGTAAGGGGGTTGGAGAGTAGGGGTGAAAGAGGAGTTGGTGTGAGCAGGTTGGAGAGTAGGATTAAAGGGGAGTTGGGGTGAGGGGGGTTGGAGAATAGGGGTGAAAGAGGAGTTGGGGCGAGAGAGTTGGAGAGTAGGGGTGAAAGGAGTTTGGGTGAGGGGGGTTGGAGAGTAGGGGTGGAACAGGAGTTGGGGTGAGGGGTTTGGAGAGTAGGAGTGAAAGAGGAGTTGGGGTGTTGGAGAGTAGGCATGAAAGAGGAGGTGGGGTGAGGGGGGTTGGAGAATAGGTGTGAAAGATGAGTTGCAGTGAGGGGGGTTGGAGAGTGGGGGTGAAAGATGAGTTGGGTGAGGGGTTGGATAGTAGAGGTGATAGAGGAGTTGGGGTGAGGGGGTTGGAGAGTGAGGTGAAAGAGCAGTTGGGGTGAGGGGTTTGGAGAGTAGGGGTGAAACAGGAGTTGGGGTGAGGGGGGTTGGAGAGTAGGGCTGAAAGAGGAGGTGGGGTAAGGGGGTTGGAGAGTAGGGGTGAAAGAGTAGTTGAGGTGAGGGTGGTTGGAGTGTAGGGTTCAAAGAGGAGTTGAGGTGAGGGGGGTTGGAGTTTAGGGTTCAAAGAGGAGTTGGGGTGAGGGGGGTTGGAGAGTCCGTGTGAAAGAGGAGTTGGTGTGAGCGGGTTGGAGAGTAGGATTAAAGAGGAGATGGGGTGAAAAAGAAGTTGGGGTGAGGGTTTGGAGAGTAGGGGTGAAAGATGAGTTGGGGTGAAGGGGTTGGAGAGTAGAGGTGAAAGAGGAGTTGGGGTGAGGTGGTTGGAGAGTAGGGCGTGAAAGAATTTGGGGTGAGGAGGGTTGGAGAGTAGGGGTGAAAGACGAGTTGAGGTGAGGGGGATGGAGTGTAGGGTTCAAAGAGGAGTTCGGGTGAGCGGGTTGGAGAGTAGGATTCAAAGCGGAGAAGGGGTGAGGGGGTTGGAGCCTAAGGGTGAAAGAGGAGTTGAAGTGAGGGGGTTGGAGAGTAAGGGTGAAAGTGGAGTTGTGGTGAGAGGGGTTTGGAGAGTAGGGGTGAAAGAGGAGTTGGACTGAGCGGTTTTGTAGAGTAGGGGTGAAAGAGTTGGGGTGAGGGTGGTTGGAGAGTAGGGGTGAAAGAGTTGGGATGAGGGGGTTGGAGAGTAGGGGTGACAGAGAAGTTGGGGTGTGGGGGTTGGAGAGTAGGGGTGAAAGAGGAGTTGCGGTGTGGGTTTGGAGAGTATGGGTGCAATAAGAGTTGGGGTGAGGGGGTTGGAGTGTAGGGTTCAAAGAGGAGTAGGGATGAGGGGATTGGAGAGTAGATGTGAAAGAAGAGTTGGGGTGAGGGTGGTTGGAGAGTAGAGGTGAAAGAGGAGTTGGTTCTGGGAGGGAGGGGAAGGGGTGAGAGCAGAAGTGCGGGAAATGGAACGGACACGGTCAAGGGCCGTGTCAACCACAATAGAGAGGAATCCTCGGTTGAGGAAAAAGGAAGACATGTTGGAAGCACTGGTATGGAAGGTGGCATCATCAGAACAGACGCCGCATCTGTTCTGACGATGCCACCCCGTCCCCGTCACGTATGTATTTATTTAACTGGTCTGCCATTTTTGTTCCCCATTATAAATTCCCCTAAATCTGACTGCAAGGGACCTACGCTTGACTTCACCAATCTTTTTCTCTTCACATATCTATAGAAGCTTTTACAGTCAGTTTTATGTTCTCTGCAAGCTTATTCTCATAATCTATTTTACCCCTCTTAATTAATCCTTTAGTCCTCCTTTGCCGAATCCTAAACTGCTCCCAATCCTCAGGTTTGCTGCCTTTTCTGGCTAAGTTATATGTCCTCTCCTTGGATCTTAATTTTCCTTGTTAGCCACGGTTGAGTCACCTTTTTTGTTTTATTTTTATGGCAAACAGGGATGAACAAATTCTGTAGTTCATCCATGCAATCTTTAAATGTTTGCCATTGCCTATCCACCGTCAACCCTTTAAGTAACATTCCCCAATACATCCTAGCCAACTCGTGCCTCATACCATCATAGTTTCCTTTATTTAAATTCAGGACCCTAGTCTCTGAGTCAACTACTTCACTCTCCATTTTAATGAAGAATTCTATCATATTATGATCACGCCCGCAAGGGGCCTCACACAAGATTGCTAATTAATCCTCTCATTACATAATACCCAGTCTAAGATGGACTGTTCTCGCTGGTTCCTTGACATATTGGTCCAGGAAACCATCCCCTACGGATAGAAATACACTCTTCGAATTCCTCCTCCACAGTATTGTGACTAATTTGGTTAGCCCAATCTATATGTAGATTAGTCACCCATGATAACTGCTGTGCCCTTAATGCACGTGTCTCTAATTTCCCGTTTAATGCCATCCCCAACCTCAGCATTACTGTTTGGGGGTCTGTATATAACTCCCACTAACGGTTTCTGCCCCTTGCTATTTCTCAGCTCTGCCCATACAGATTCCACATCATCAGAGCTAAAATCCTTCCTTACTATTGTGTTAATCCCCTCTTTAACCAGCAATGCTACCACACCTCCTTTTCCTTTTTTCCTGTCCTTCCTGAATAGTGAATACCCCTTAATGTTGAATTCCCAGTCTTGGTCACCCTGGAGCCATGTCTCTGTAATCCCAATTATATATCCATTTACATCTATTTGCACAGCTAATTCATCCACCTTATTATGAATCCTCCTCGCATTAAGACACAAAGCCTTCAGGCTTGATTTTTTTACACTCTTAGTCCTGTTAGAATTCTTATTTACTGTGGCCCTGTTTGATTTATACCCTTGAATTCTCTGCCTTCCACTTTTGCTTTTCTCCTTCCTGTCTTTTGTTTCTATCCTTGCTTCCCTTTCCTCTGTCTCCTTGCACAGGTTCCCAACACCCTGCCATTTTAGTTTAAACCCTCCCCAACAGCACGTGCAAACACTCCCCCTAGGACATCGGCTCTGGTCCTGCCCAGGTGCAAACCGTCCAGTTTTTACTGGTCCCACCTCCTCCACAATCGGTTCCAATGTCCCCAGAATTTGAAACACCTATCTATTCCCCTTACAATAGAAACCCCTATCACTATAGCTCTCCCGCTCTTTTTCCTCCTGTCCTGTGCAGCAGGACCACCCATCGTGCCAGGAAATTGGCTGCTGCTGCCGTCCTCCGATAAGCCATCTCCCTCAACAATATCCAAAGTCATATATCTGATTGAATGGAGGATGGCCACAGGGGACCCCTGCACTACCTGCCTGCACCTACTACTCTGCCTGGTGGTCACCCATTCCCTTCCTTCCTGTGCCGCCTTTACCTGCGGTGTGACCAACTCCCTAAACGTGCTATCCATGATGTCCTCAGCATTGCGAATGCTCCAGTATGTATCCATTCTCAGCTTCAGCGCCGCAATGCGGTCTGTCAGTAGCTGCAGTTGGATACACTTCCCACACACATGGTCATCAGGGACACAGGAATGCCGCCGCCGGTCTGTGAGATTGGTAAGCCTCTGTAAAAAAGCCCTTGAAAGTGAGTTTAAGTACTCACTGTACCGCCGCTCTCCCTGCTCCCAACACAGGCCTCTCTTTTGGGGAACAGTGATCATAGTATCTTAAGGTTTAGATTAGCTATGGAAAAGAATAGGGAGAAATCTAGAGTAAAAATGTTTAACTGGGGGGGGAAGGCCTATTTCAGTGGGATGAGAACGGATCTGGCCCAGGTAAAGTGGAATCAAAGATTAGCAGGCAAAACAGTAATGGAACAATGGGCTGCCTTTAAAGAGGAAGTAGTTCAGGTACAGTTGAGGTACATTCCCAAGAGGGGGGAAAGCAGGACAACTAAAGTCAAAGCTCCCTGGATGATGAAAGAGTTAGAGAATTTGATGAAACAGAAAAAGAGCACATATGACATGTCAGTTTGCAAATACATCTGAGTATCAGGCAAAATATAGAAAGGTCAGAGAAGTGAAAAAGAAACTAAGAGGGGCAAAGAGAGAGTATGAGAATAGAATGGCAGCCAACATAAAAGGTAATCCAAAAGTCTTCTATAGGCATTTACATAGTAAAAGGGTAGTAAGAGGAGGGGTGGGGCAGATTAGGGACCATAAAGGAGACCTACGCATGGAGGTAGAGGGTATGGCTGAGGTACTAAATGAGTATTTTGCATCTGTCATCACCAAGGAAGAGGATGCAGCCATAGACATAGTAAAGGAGGAGGTAGTGGAGATACCGGATAGGATAAAAATTGATAAAGAGGAGGCATTAGAAAGACTGGCTGTACTTAAAGTAGATAAATCACCAGGAGTGGATGGGATGCATCCTAGGATGCTGAGGGAATTGAGGGAGGAAATCACGGCCATAATATGCCAATTCTCCATAGATACAGGGGTGGTGCCAGAGGACTGGAGAATTGCAAATGTTACACCATTGTTCAAAAAAGGGTGTAAGGATAAACCCGGCAACTGCAGTCCAGTCAGTTTAACCTCGGTCGTGGGGAAGATTTTAGAAACAGAGTCAGGGACAAAATTAATAGTCACTTGGATCGGTGTGGATTAATTAAGGAAAGCCAGCATGCATTTGTTAAAGGCAAATCGTGTTTAACCAACTTGATCAAGTTTTTGATGAGGTAACAGAGAGGGTTGATGAGGGAAATGCGGTTGATGTGGTGTATATAGATTTCCAAAAGGCATTTGACAAAGTGCCACATAATAGGCTTGCCAGCAAAGTTGAAGCCCATGGAATAAAAGGAACAGTGGCAGCATGGATACGAAATTGGCTAAGTGAGAGGAAACAGAGAGTAGTGGTGAACGGTTGTTTTTTGGACTGAAGGAAGTTATAAAGTGGTGTTCTCCAGGGGTCAGTTCTAGGACCACTGCTTTTCTTGATATATATTAATGACTTGGACTTGGGTGTACAGGGCACAATTTCAAAATTCGCAGATGACACAAAACTTGGAAGTATAGTGAACAGTGAGGAGGAGAGTGATAGACTTCAGGAAGACATAGGCAGGCTGGTGAAATGGGCGGACATGTGGCAGATAAAATTTAACGCAGAAAAGTGTGAAGTGATACATTTTGGTGGAAAAAATGAGGAGAGGACATGTAAACTAAATGGTACAATCCTAAAGTGGGTGCACAAACAGAGAGACCGAGGGGTATGTGTGCACAAATCCTTGAAGGTGGCAGGGCAGGTTGAGAAAGCAGTTAAAAAGGCTTACGGGACCCTGGACTTAATAAATAGAGGTATAGAGTACAAAAGTGTGGAACTGATGATGAAACACTGGTTCGGCCCCAACTGGAGTACTGTGTCCAATTCTGGGCACCACCTCAGGAAGGATGTGAAGGCCTTAGAGAAGGTGCAGAAAAGATTTACGAGAATGATTCCAGGAATGAGGGGCTTCAGTTACCTTGATAGACTGGAGAAGCTGGGGTTGTTCTCCTTAGAGCAGAGAAGATTGAGAGGAGATTTGATAGAGGTGTTCAAAATCATGAGGTGTCTAGACAGAGTAGATAGAGAGAAACTGTTCCCATTGGTGGAAGGGTCGAGAACCAGAGGACGCAGATTTAAGGTGATTGGCAGAAGAACCAAAGGTGACATGAGGAAAAACTTTTTACGCAGTGAGTGGTTAGGATCGGGAATACACTGCCTGAAAGGGTGGTGGAGGCAGATTCAATTGTGGCTTTCAAAAGGGAATTTGATCAGTGTCTGAAGCACAAAAATTTGCAGGGCTCCAAGGGAAGGGTGGGGGAGTGGGACGAGCTGAAGAGTTCTTGCAGAGAGCCTGCACAGGCTCAACGGGCCAAATGGCCACATTCTGTGCTGTAACCATTCTATGATTCTACAAACACATTAAACATTCATAGATTAATTACCAGTCATTTTTAGACTGGAAACTTAACCCTGCCATTTCACTTTCAGTCAGGAACAGATCGCAGTTTGACAACAATCTCTGATTTGACAGCACGTTTCCAGCATTCACCGTTGTTCTTCCTGACTATAAACACAGTTGTAAAGGAGTCTTCTGTTCCGTGCCGAGGATCTGTGACCCATGGAAGAGCGCGGCCGTGAGATTAACCTGCATGGGGACATTGCTGTCAGTGAAGAGAGACGTGAAAGACTAAAGTGGCGTTTGCCTCTCAGTGTGGCCCTGATGGACTGTGTCCAGTCTATAGTTTTGTTCACACCATACAAGCCTCCCCCCAGATTGTCCTTTCTGAGCTCCAACCAGGTGATGCAAAACACTCAGGTGGGAACGAAAAAATCCACAACAATGTGTTTAAAGCTAAGCTGATTTATTTGACACTAGCTGAAGTGCCGAGGCATTTTTGAGGGCATGTTGTTGTTGGAAGAGAGAGCACGTGGCCGTGGGGGAGGGGAGCGAGCGGGCCGTGGGGGGGGGGGGGGAGCGAGCGGGCGGGGGGGAAGGGGAAGGGAGCGAGCGAGCGGGGAAGAGGGCGGGCGAGGGGGGAAGAGGGGAGGAGGGGAAGAGGGGAGGGGGGGGGAAGAGGGGAGGGGGGGGAAGAGGGGAGGGGGGGAAGAGGGGAGGGGGGAAGAGGGGAGGGGGAGAAGAGGGGAGGGGGAGAAGAGGGGAGGGGGAGGGGGAGAAGAGGGGAGGGGGGGAAGAGGGGAGGGGGGGAAGAGGGGAGGGGGGGAAGAGGGGAGGGGGGGAAGAGGGGAGGGGGGGGGGGAAGAGGGGAGGGGGGGAAGAGGGGAGGGGGGGGAAGAGGGGAGGGGGGGAAGAGGGGAGGGGGGAAGAGGGGAGGGGGGGGAAGAGGGGAGGGGGGGGAAGAGGGGAGGGGGGAAAGAGGGGAGGGGGGAAAGAGGGGAGGGGGGGAAGAGGGGAGGGGGGAAGAGGGGAGGGGGGAAGAGGGGAGGGGGGGAAGAGGGGAGGGGGGAAGAGGGGAGGGGGGGGAAGAGGGGAGGGGGGGAAGAGGGGAGGGGGGGAAGAGGGGAGGGGGGGAAGAGGGGAGGGGGGGAAGAGGGGAGGGGGGGAAGAGGGGAGGGGGGGAAGAGGGGAGGGGGGGAAGAGGGGAGGGGGGGAAGAGGGGAGGGGGGAAGAGGGGAGGGGGGGAAGAGGGAAGAGGGGAGGGGGGGAAGAGGGGAGGGGGGGGAAGAGGGGAGGGGGGGAAGAGGGGAGGGGGAGAAGAGGGGAGGGGGAGAAGAGGGGGAAAGAGGGGAGGGGGGGAAAGAGGGGAGGGGGGGACTAGGGGAGGGGGAGTAGGGGGGAGGGGGAGTAGGGGGGAGGGGAGGTAGGGGGAAAGGTGGGGGAAGGAGGGGGTGGAGAAAGGGATGGGGGGAGCCAGCAGACCCTCTCCCCTCTGCCGGCGATGGCTCCCGAGCTCCGTGCCGCCCCACGCACTGACATGGCCCAGCCGAGCGCAGCGCCCCAGTCAGCCAAGGCCGGGCCTGAGGCGGCTTGAGACGGCCGATTGCGGCTGGCCGGGCCCGGTTGCCGGGGTAACCCTCCTCCCCTCTCCGCCCTCCCGATCTCCGGGACCGGGCCTGGGCCTGAGCGGCTTGAGACAGCCGATTGCGGCTGGCGAGCCCGGTTGCCGTGTAACCCTCTCCGATCCCCCCACCCCCTCCCTTCCCGAGCCCCGCCCCCCCCGCTAACCTGCTCACTTCCCTCTGCCCGCGCTCTGTGGACCCTGTGTGGAGGTGCGCGTGCGCCGTGCAGCGCGAGCACGAATGAAGCACGAGCAGGTTGCAGTGAGCCCAGCCAGCCTTTACCAAGATGGCTGGCCGCTGGTTCGGAATCGGGCCCAGCGGGGCGGCCGGTGCGTAGCTCGGGCGTGGCTGGGCAACAGACGCCCAGGCTTCGAGGCCTGTCTGCAAAAACAGTGAAAGGTAGGAAAATTATAGAGGTTAGAGGAAAGATTTACAAATGAATTAACTTTTTTTAAAAACAATGTGTTTTTTAAAAGCAACTTTTTTTTTTGCTGGAAATGTAGGTTTGAAAAGAAACACGCAGAAAGCGGGAAAAATAAATGAAGAGTTTGAAATCAAGATGCCGGCCACTCACCTCGGTTCAGAATGATAAGGCCCGCCCACACACGCACCGATTGGTCAACTGTCGGGTCACTGAAGTGTAGGATTGGTCAATCGTCCTGTCACTCGACTGTAGGATGGCCCGCCCGCACATGCAATGAACCCGCCCCCATGACGCAGTGATTGGTCGACCGTCGGGTCGCTCGACCGTACGATTGGTCAACCTTCACGTCACTCGATGCTAATGAGTAGATAATGAGCGGAATTTTGAACGTTTTTTGGATACCGTCGGCACAATTTTTGTCCGACGAGAAAGTAAATATGCGTACAGGAGTCCCCTAATGATGAGCTTTCTTTTGATATAACAGATGTGTAGGTACGCTCTATAACTTTTGATTGTATAGCCGGACAGACAGACAGACAGAGAGAGAGAGAGAGACCTTTTATTGTCTCTTTTTTACTTCTTTTGTTTCTTTTATTCTTTTGTCCGATCGCAGCCCTGCCTCCGATCTATCTTTTCTTTCCAGTTTTGAAGGGTTCGACCTGAAACGTCAACTCAAATTTCTGTCCACGGATGTTGCCTGGCTTGCTGAGTTTTTCCAGCATTTTCTGTTGTTATTTCGGATTTCCAACATCCGCAGTATTTTGCTATTGACAGAGAGACATACTGTTTTATATATATAGATGTATCCAGAATATTAAAGTCCTGCCCAGTTACAGGGGTTATTAACATCAGCAGAAACAAACCCGAACTGTCAGAATGAACACGATTCAGTCCGGGATGTGATTAACAGCAGCAAAAATGTCAGAATCCAACCTCTGCAGTCACTTGTGAAATCACTGGTGTGTCAGCAGGCTGGGTGACCGAGGTGTATCCCTTCCCATACACGGACCAGGTGAATGGTCTCTCCCCAGTGTGAACTCGCTGGTGTTCCAGCAGATCTTTTTTGCTTTTAAATCTCTTCTCAGTCAGAACATTTAAAAGGTCTCTTTGCAGTGTGAATCGCTGGTATATCAGTAGGTGGGATGACTGAGTGAATCCCTTCCCACACTGAGAGCAGGTGAACTGCCTCTCCCCAGTGTGAGTGCGCTGGTGTATAGTGAGGTCAGATGATCGCCTGAACCCAGCCCCGCAGTGAGTTCACCTGAACGGTTTCTCGTCAGTGTGAACACGTTGATGACAAGTCAGTTCCCCGGAACATTTAAAGCACTTCCCGCAGTCCGGGCATTTAAAAGGTTTGTCGTCAGTGTGAACTCGCTGGTGCTGCAGCAGGTGGGATGACTGAGTGAATCCCTTCCCACACACAGAGCAGGGGAATGGTCTCCCCCCGGTGTGAACTCGCTGGTGTGTCAGCAGGGTGGATGACCGAGTGAATCCCTTCCCACATTCGGAGCAGTTGAACGGCCTCTCCCCGGTGTGAACTCGCTGGTGTGTCAGAAGGTGGGATGAACACTTGAATCCCTTCCCACACTCGGAGCAGGTGAACGGCCTCTCCCCGGTGTGAACTCGTTGGTGTGTCAGAAGGTCGGATGACTGAGTGAATCCCTTCCCACACTCAGAGCAGGTGAATGGCCTCTCCCCGGTGTGAACTCGCTGGTGAGTCAGCAGGTTTGATGACTGAGTGAATCCCTTCCCACACTCAGAGCAGGTGAATGGCCTCTCCCCAGTGTGAACTCGCTGGTGTCTCAGCAGGCTGGATGAACACCTGAATCTCTTCCCACACTCGGAGCAGGTGAACGGCCTCTCCCCGGTGTGAACTCGCTGGTGTTCCAGCAGGTGGGATGAACACTTGAATCCCTTCCCACACTCGGAGCAGGTGAACGGCCTCTCCCCGGTGTGAACTCGCCGGTGCTGCAGCAGATTGCATGACTGAGTGAATCCCTTCCCACACTCGGAGCAGGTGAATGGCCTCTCCCCGGTGTGACTGCGCTTGTGTCTCGACAGGCCAGAGGATCGGCTGAAGCCTCGTCCACACACAGAACACATGTACGGTTTCTCCCCACTCTGAACGGTGCCTTCTGTTTCCATGCTCAAAGGTCCTGATGAATTGAGTGATTGTCAGATCTTGAAGTGATGTTTGGTTTGAGCTTCCCGTCTTGCAAATCCTCCCCTTCTAACACCCTGTAAAATGAATTTAAAACAGGAAAAAGGGAGGGTGAGAGAGAACCCACAAAAACACAAAGGCAGGTTGTGAAATTGAGCTGAATTAAACTGGGAATTTGTGGGGCCGGCACTGGAAAAAAGTGACCATGAAAGCTGCCGGATTGTCATAAAAACACAACTGGTTCACTAATGTCCTGCAGGGAAGGGAACCCGCCACCCGGTCTGGGCCTACACAAGACTCTGGCCTCTATGGGAGCAGAGAGTGTGAGGTGGGAGGGGGAGGAGTGAAGCAGTGACTTTATACATCTGTAACTCGACCAGTACTTTGACAGCACCTCCCAAACACGCGACCTCCACCACCTAGAAGGACAAGGGCAGCAGGTGCATGGGAACACCATCACCTCCCAGTTCTCCTCCAAGTCACACACTATCCTGACTTGGGCATATATTGCCGTTCCTACATCGCTGGGTGAAAATCCTGGAACACCTCACCTAACCGCATTCTGAGAGTACCTTCACCACACGGACTGCAGAGGTTCAAGAAGAAGGCCCAGCATCACCTTCTCAATGGGCAACTGGGGACTGGCAATATATGCTGGCCCTGCTAGTGACACCCACATCGAATGAATTAAAAAATCTGTATATATAAAATGGATTGAAAGCATCTACAGAAATACTTATTCCTAAAATGATAATCTTTTACACTGTACGGACAGTGTCTGTTTAGCAACTTAATTCCCCTATTTCATTCAATGGCATTACCATCGCCGAATCCCCCACTATCAACATCCTGGGGGGTTACCATTGATCAGAAACTGAACTGGACCAGCCATATAAATACTGTGGCTACAAGAGCAGGCCAGAGGCTGGGAATTCTGCGGCGAGTGTCTCACCTCCTGACTCCCCAAAGCCTTTCCACCATCTACAAGGCACAAGTCAGGAGTGTGATGGAATACTCTCCACTTGCCTGGATGAGTGCAGCTCCAACACTCAAGAAGCTCGACACCATTCAGGATAAAGCAGCCCGCTTGATTGGCACTCCATCCACCACCTTCAACATTCACTCCCTCCACCATCGGTGCACTGTGGCTGCAGTGTGTACCATCTACAAGATGCACTGCAGCAACTCGCCAAAGCTCCTTCAACAGCACCTTGCAAACCCGCGACCTCTACCACTTAGAAGGACAAGGGCAGCAGACGCATGGGAACATCACCACCTACAAGTTCCCCTCCAAGCCACACACCATCCTGACTTGGACCTGTATCGCCGTTCCTTCACTGTCGCTGGGCCAAAATCCTGGAACTCCCTTCCTAACAGCATTGTGGGTGTACCTACACCATATGGACTGCAGCGGTTCAGGAAGGCGGCTCACCACCATCTTCTCAAGAGCTTTTAGGGATGGGCACTAAATGCAGGCCTAGCCAGCGACGCCCACATCCCATCAATGAATAAAAAAAATTAAAAAAATCCACCTACCTTTACAGTCTCACATTGGAAATTGTTGCGTCCGACTGGGCTCAGAAGTACTGGGGGTTAAACCCAGCAGCTTCTCCCCCCTCTCCACTCCAGCTCAAACTGATGCAACAAGAAAGACCAACACAGGAGGCCAGGGATCGAGTTCCACATGCACCAACCACCCTGATGCTAACCAGCTCTGAATTGGTCCCTCTGCTGTATAAATGCAAGTTGTTGTGTTTCTTGTCTGGGGGAGGTGCTGCACCCTGGGGTTAATGGGGCTTTAAACTAAATAAGGGGGTTGGGGGAGGGTCCCGGTGGAGAGAAATCTAGAATGTTGAAGAGAAAAGACAAGGAAGCAGTGCAGGAAAGTGATTGGGGTAAGGATAACCAGATTGTGTCAGGAAGGGACAGAGCGTACAACGAAAGGGGCGCACGAACAAATAGGGTCCGGGTAAGAACAAATGGTAATAAGCCAAATAGGGCCATAGTAAAAAAACATTTTAAGATGTTTAAAAATGTTAAAAAGACAAATCTAAAGGCACTGTATCTGAATGCACAAAGCATTCCTAATAAGGTAAACAAATTAACAGCGCAATTAGATGTAAACGGATATGATATAATTGCGATTACGGAGACATGGCTGCAGGGTGACCAAGGCTGGGAGCTGAATATCCAAGAATATTCAATATTTAGGAAGGACAGGCAAAAAGCAAAAGGAGGTGGAATGGCTCTGAATTGCTCCCTCTGCTGTATAAGAACAGAAGAACATAGGAAACAGGAGCAGGAGTAGGACATTTGGCCTTCGAGCCTGCTCCGCCATTCAATAAGTTCATGGCTGATCTTCTACCTCATCTCCACTTTCCTGCACTATCTCCATATCCCTTGATTCCCTTAATATTCAAAAATCTATCGATCTCTGTTTTGAATATACTCAATGACTGAGCCTCCACAGCCCTCTGGGGTAGAGAATTCCAAAGATTCACCACCCTCTGAGTGAAGAAATTTCTCCTCATCTCAGTCCTAAATGGCCGACCCCTTATTCTGAGACTGTAATCCCTGGTTCTTGACTTCCCAGCCAGGGGAAACATCCTCCCGGCATCTACCCTGTCAAGCCCTGTAAGAATTTTGTATGTTTCAATGAGATCAGCTCTCATTCTTCTAAACTCTAGAGAATATAATCATAATCACAATCAACTTTATTGTCATCGTTAGTGCACAAGTGCAGTACAATGAAATGTAGGCTTGCGGCTCCCGAGAGTGTACATTTAGATTAAGACATTTAAACATTCAACATGCATTTGGCTTGTAATACATTAACATAAACATTATAAAGTGCATTGGCAGATGTGCAGGCTTTAGAGTTTATTTGTGGAGTTCAGTAGGATGACAGCCCTGGGAAAGAAGCTGTTCCTGAATCTGGTCGTATGGGTGCGAATGCATCTGTAGCGTCTCCCAGATGGCAGGGGGGCGAACAGACTGTGGCTAGGGTGGGTAGGGTCTTTGATGATGGTCAGTGACCTCCGTAAACAGCGTTTCTGATAGATGTTCTCTATGGTCGGTAGCCGGGTGCCGGTAATGCGTTTGGCAGTTTTGACGACCCGCTGCAGGGCTTTCCGGTCATAGGAGCTACAGCTGCCATACCATACTGTGATACAGTTCGTCAGGATGCTCTCAATAGAGCAGCGGTAAAAGTTAGAGAGGATCAGGGGTGACAGGTTACATCCCTTCAGCCTCCTTAGGAAGTATAGGCGCTGCTGGGCGCTCATAGGACAATCCCCCCATCCCAGGAACCAGCCTGTGAACCTTTGTTGCACTCCCTCTATGGCAAGTATATCCTTCCTTAGGTAAGGAGACCAAAACTGTACACAATACTTCAGGTGTGGTCTCACCAAGGCCCTACATAATTGCAGTAAGACGTCTTTACTCTTATACTCAAATCCACTTGTAATAAAGGCCAACATACCATTTGCTTTCCTAATTGCTTGCTGTACCTGCATGTTAACTTTCAGTGATTCGTGTACAAGGACATCCAGGTCCCTCTGATCACCAACATTTCCCAATCTCTCACCATTTAAAAAATACTCTGCTTTTCTATTTTCCCTACCAAACTGAATAACTTCATATTTCACATTATATTCCATTTGTCATGTTCTTGCCCACTGACTTAGCCTGTCTATATCCCCTTGAAGCCTCCTTGCATCCTCCTCACAACTTACATTCCCACCCAGCTTTGTATCATCAGCAAACTTGGCCAGTCCTATTATTATTTCCTAAGTGCCCTGTTACCACGACCTTAATAATAGATTCTAGCATTTTCCCTACTGCTGATGTCAGGCTAACTGGTCTGTAGTTCCCCATTTTCTCTCTCCCTTTCTTAAATAGTGGGGTTACATTTGCTACCTTCCAATCCGCGGGAACCATTCTCGAATCTATGGAAGTTTGGAAAATGACAACCAATGCATCCACTATCTCTATAGCCACCTGTTTCAAAATCCTAGGGTGTAGGCCATCAGGGCCTGGGGATTGATCAGCTTTCAGTCCCATTAATTTCTCCAGTACTTTTTTTTACTAATACTAATTTCTTTCAGTTCCTCATTCTCGCTAGACCCTTAATTCGCTACTATTTCCGGGAAGTTTTTTGCGTCTTTTTCAGTGAGGGCAGGCACAAAGAATTTGTTTAATTTCTCTGCCATTTCCTTTTTCCCCATTATAATTTCTCCTGTCTCAGCCTGTAAGGGACGCACATTTACTTTCACTAATCTTTTCCTTTTTACATACCTATAGAAGCTTTTACAATCTGTTTTTATGTCTCTCGCTAATTTACTCTCATATTTTATTTTCTCTTTCTTTATAAATTTGTTGCTCCTCCTTTGCAAAATTCTAAAATCCTCTCAATCCCCAGGCTCACTACTCTTTTTGACAACATTATAAGCCTCTTCCTTTGATCTAATAATGGCCCAGAAATTCGGGTCTCCACGGGTGAGTACGCACGGGGTACTCACCCGTAAGCCCGATGGAAGTGCCGGTTTCCTGCATACACTGCGCATGCGCGGGAAACCGGCACTTCCGTTCCTCTGAAAGCAGGGGTTCAGAGGTCGAACGCGTGCGTGGGGGAGGATGCGCGTGCGCATCAAACTTATGGTTTTTTTTTTTTTTAATACAGGTTTCTCCGGGATCGTAAGCCTGCAGGATTTAGAAATGCAAGTGGTGAATTAATTAAAATTAAAAAAAAAATTCCACAGGTTTATTATTTTTAAATACTTTAAAGCAAGGTAAGTTTATTTTTAGCCCCGTTAGAATATAAAATTATTCTTTTCAAAAATTTTAATTATTGTTTAAAATAGTTATTTCATGTAATTTATACTTTATTTAAAAAATGTGATTGTTTAGTGCTATTTTGGGGCCGTAGTATTTATAAGTCTTGACAGCTCTTGCTGTCAGACTAATGAATGGGCTTTTCCCTGCTCTGATTGGCTGCCCATGGCCCACGTGATCCCAGGGGATGCATCGAACTAACTGCGCCCCTGGGATATGCAAGCACTGCGCGCCGGCAGCTGGACCAGGCCCTGGATCGGAATTCCACGGGGCCCTACAGCTCAACGGCCGGCGCGCAAGCTAAGTGCAGATCGGGGGCTTGCACCCGCGGGGAGACCCCGACCCGAATTTCTGGGCCACCATCTTTAACTTCTCGTGTTAGCCACGGTTGGATCACCTTTCCTGTGGGGATTTTGTGCCTTACAGGAATGTATATTTGCTGTAAATTATGTATTAATTCTTTAAATGCTAGCCATTGCTTGTCTACCGTCATATCTTTAAATGTAGTTTCCCAATCTACCTTAGCCAACTCCCCCCTCATACCTACGTACTTTGCTTTGTTTAGATCCAAGACCCTAGTTTCGAATTTAACTCAATCACTTTCAAACTCAATATAAAATTCTATCATATTATGGTCACTCTTCCCTAAAGGCTCCTTTACTACAAGGTTATTAATTAACCCTTTCTCATTGCACAATATTAGATCTAAAACAGGCTGTTCCCTAGCTGATTCCTCAACATACTGATCTAGAAAATTATCTTGCATACATTCCATGAATTCGTCCTCCACACGACTACTGCAAATTTGGTTTGCCCAGTCTACATGTAGATTAATGTCCCCCATGATTGTTGTATTCCCCTTCTTACATGTGCCTCTAATTTTCTGATGTATACTCGGCCCCACAGTACAACTACAACTCCCATCAATGTTATCTGCATAAATGCAAGTTGTTGTGTTTCTTGTCTGGGGGAGGTGCTGCACCCTGGGGTTAACGGTGCCGGGGTCCTGGCTGCATGTCTGCCGGCTCTGACTCGGGGCCTGAGACCCGCACTCGGTGTTGCTGAGGGATTCCAGCCCTGGGACCCTGCACGGGGATTCCAGCCCTGGGACCCTGCACGGGGATTCCAGCCCTGGGACCCTGCACGGGGATTCCAGCCCTGGGACCATGCACGGGGATTCCAGTCCTGGGACCATGCACGGGGATTCCAGCCCTGGGACCCTGCATGAGGATTCCAGCCCTGGGACCCTGCACCAGGGGTGGCTCTGCTGCACAGAATGGGAGGAAAAAGAGTGGTAGAGCTATACTAATAGGGGATTCAATTGTAAGGGGAATAGATAGGCGTTTCTGCGGCCGCAAACGAGACTCCAGGATGGTGTGTTGCCTCCCTGGTGCAAGGGTCAAGGATGTATCCGAGCGGCTGCAGAACATCTTGGAAGGGGAGGGTGAACAGCCAGTTGTCGTGGTGCATATAGGCACCAACGATATAGGTAAAAAGCAGGATGAGGTCCTAAAAGCGGAATATAGGGAGTTAGGAGGTAAATTAAAAAACAGGACCTCAAAGGGTAGTAATCTCAGGATTGCTACCAGTGCCACGTGCTAGTCAGAGTACAAATAGAAGGATACTTCAGATGAATACGTGGCTAGAGCAATGGTGCCAGGGGGAGGGATTCAAGTTCCTGGGACATTGGAACCGGTTCTGGGGGAGGTGGGACCAGTTCAATCCGGAAGGTCTGCACCTGGGCAGGGCTGGAACCGATGTCCTAAGGGGAGTGTTTGCTAGTGCTCTGGGGGAGGGTTTAAACTAAAATGGAAGGGGGTTGGGAACCTGAGCAGGGAGACAGAGGAAAGGGAAACAAGGATAAAAGCAAAAGATAGGCAGGAGGAAAAAAAGTGGCAGTCAGAGAAATCAACGGTTTAAATCAAATGTGCCCACAGTAAATAATAATTCTAATAGGTCTAAGAGCATTAAAAAAACAAGCCTGAAGGCTTTGTGTCTTAATGCGAGGAGCATTTGTAATAAGGTGGATGAATTGGCTGCCCAAATAGAGGTAAACGAATATGATTTGGTTGGGATTACGGAAACGTGGCTCAAGGACGGCCAAGACTGGGAACTCAACATCCAGGGGTATTCGATATTCAGGAAAGATAGGCAAAAAGGAAAGGGAGGAGGGGTAGCATTACTGGTTAAAGAAGGGATTGTAATGAAGGATATTAGCTCTGATGAGGTGGAATCTGTAGGGGTAGAATTGAGAAATACTAAGGCGAAAAAAACATTAGTGGGAGTGGTATATAGACCTCCAAACAGTAAGGCGGTGGTTGGGGACAGCATTAAAAGGGAAATTAAAGAAGCGTGCAATAAGGGCACAGCAGTCATCATGGGTGACTTTAATCTACATATAGATTGGGCTAACTAAATTAGTAACAATACTGTGGAGGATGAATTCCTGGAGTGTTTACGGGATGGTTTCCTGGACCAATATGTCGAGGAACCAACCAGAGATCAGGCCATCTTAGACTGGGTATTATGTAATGAGAAAGGATTAATTAGCAATCTTGTTGTACGAGGCCCCTTGCGTCGGAGCGATCATAATATGATCGAATTCTTCATTAAGATGGAGAATGAAGTAGTTGACTCAGAAACCAGGGTCCTCAATTTAAATAAAGGAAACTACGATGGTCTGAGGAGCGAGTTGGGTAGGGTTGATTGGGGAATGGCACTCAAAGAGTTGACGGTGGATAGGCAATGGCAAACATTCAAAGACCGAATGGATGAACTACAGAAGTTGTTCATCCCAGTTTGGCATAAAAATAAAACAAAAAAGGTGACTCAACCATGGCTAACAAGTGAAATTAGGGATAGCATAAGATCCAAGGAGAGCACATACAAATTGGCCAGAAAAAGCAATAATCCTGAGGATTAGGAGCAGTTAAGGATTCATCAAAGGAGGACAAAGGGATTAATTAAGAAAGGGAAAATAGAATATGAGAGTAAGCTTGCAGGGAACATAAAAACTGACTGTAAAAGCTTTTATAGATATGTGAAGAGAAAAAGATTGGTGAAGTCAAGCGTAGGTCCCTTGCAGTCAGAATTGGGGGAATTTATAATGGGGAGCAAAGAAATGGCAGGCCAACTAAATACATATTTTGGTTCTGTCTTCACAAAGGAGGACACGAATAACCTCCTAGAAATACCACGGAACATAGGGTCTGATGAAAGAGTGGAACTGAAAGAAATCAGTCCTTGTAGGGAAATGGTGTTAGGAAAATTGATGGGACTGAAGGCCGATAAATCCCCAGGGCCTGATAATCTACATCCAAGGGGACTTAAGGAAGTGGCCCTGGAAATAGTAGATGCATTGCTGGTCATCTTCCAGAACTCGATAGACTCTGGAACAGTACCCATGGATTGGAGGGTAGCTAATGTTACCCCACTATTCAAAAAAGGTGGCAGAGAAAAAGCGGGGAATTATAGACCAGTAAGGCTGACATCGGTAGTGGGGAAAATGCTAGAGTCCATTATAAAAGATGTAATAGCAGAGCACTTGGAAAGCAGTGACAGGATCGGACAAAGTCAACATGGATTTACAAAAGGTAAATCATGCTTGACTAATCTACTGGAATTTTTTGAGGATGTAACTGGTAAAATAGATAAGGGAGAACCAGTGGATGTGGTGTATTTGGACTTTCAGAAGGCTTTCGATAAGGTCCCGCATAAGAGGTTAGCGTGCAAAATTAAGGCACATGGGATTGGGGGCAAGGTATTGACTTGGATAGAGAACTGGTTGGCGGACAGAAAGCAAAGAGTTGGAATAAACGGGTCGTTTTCCGAGTGGCAGGCAGTGACTAGTGGGGTACCGCAAGGATCGGTCCTAGGACCCCAGCTGTTCACAATATATATTAATGATCTGGACGAGGGAATTGGATGTAATATCTCCAAATTTGCAGATGACAAAAAGCTGGGTGGGAGGGTATGCTGTGAGGAGGATGTCATGTAACTCCAGTACGATTTGGACAGGTTGGGTGATTGGGCAGAAACATGGCAAATGCACTATAATGTGGATAAATGTGAGGTCATCCACTTTGGTGGCAAAAACAGGAAGTCAGATTATAACAACATAAGAACATAATAGGAGCAGGAGTAGGCCAATCGGCCCCTCGAGCCTGCTCCGCCATTCAATAAGATCATTGGCTGATCTGATCCTAACCGCCAATCCACTATCACAGAGCCATCTCCTGAATCTAACAGAATTAGACACATGAAATAGGAGCAGGATCAGGCTACACGGCCCCTGGGCCCGCTCCGCTACCCACAGGACCATGACCGATCCGGACCTAGACTCATGTCCAAATTCCTGCCCACTCCCTGTAACCCTTAATTCCCTTTACTTCTAGGAAACTGTCTATTTCTGTTTTAAATTTATGTAATGATGTAGCTTCTACAGCTTTTTGGGGCAGCATATTCCATGGACCTACCACCCTCTGAGTGAAGTAGTTCCTCCTCATCTCAGTTTTGAAAGAGCAGCCCCTTATTCTAAGACTATGCCCCCTAGTTCTAGTTTCACCCATCAACGGGAACATCCTCCCCGCATCCACCCGATCCAACCACTTCACAATCTTATATGTTTCAATAAGATCGCCTCTCATTCTTCTGAACTCCAATGAGTAGAGTCCCAATCTACTCAACCTCTCCTCATATGTCCATCCCCTCATCCCCGGGATTAACCGAGTGAACCTTCTTTGTACTGACTCGAGAGCAAGTATGTCTTTTCTTAAGTATGGACACCAAAACTGTATGCAGTATTCCAGGTGCGGTCTCACCAATACCTTGTACAACTGAAGCAATACCTCCCTATTTTTATATTCTATCCCCCTAGCAATGAAAGCCAACATTCCATTGGCCTTCTTAACCACTTGCTGCACCTGCATACTAACCTTTTGAGTTTCGTGCACCAGGACCCCCAGATCCCTTTGTACTTCAGTACTTTCCAGTTTATTGCCATTAAGATAATAACTTGCTCTACGATTTTTCCTGCCAAAGTGCATAACCTCACACTTTCCAGTATTGTATTCCATCTGCCAAATCTCTGCCCACTTACTTAGCCTGTCTATGTCCCCTTGCAGGTTTTTTATGTCCTCCTCACTCACTACTTTCCCTCCCATCTTAATATCATCTGCAAACTTTGATATGTTACACTCGGTCCCCTCCTCCAAATCGTTAATATAGATTGTAAAGAGTTGGGGACCCAGCACTGACCCCTGCGGAACATCACTAGTTACTGATTGCCAGTCTGAGAATGAACCATTTATCCCAACTCTCTGCCTTCTGTTAGATAGCCAATCCTCTATCCATTTAATGGCAATAGATTGGGAGAAGGGGAAGTGCAAAGAGACTTGGGTGATCTTGTGCAACAGTCGCTGAAGGTAAGCATGCAGGTGCAGCAGGCGGTTACGAAGGGAAATGGTATGTTGGCCTTCGTAGCAAGAGGGTTCGAGTACAAGAACAAGGATGTCTTGCTGCAGTTATACAGGGCCTTGGCGAGACCGCACCTTGAGTATTGTGTGCAGTTTTGGTCATCTTACCTGAGGAAGGACGTTCTTGCCATGGAGGGAGTGCAGCGAAGATTCACCAGGCTGATACCTGGGATGGCAGGAATGACGTATGAGGAGAGATTGTGTCAATTGGGCTTATACTCACTGGAGTTTAGAAGATTGAGAGGGGATCTCATCGAAACCTATAAAATTCTGTTAGGTCTGGACAGACTAGATGCAGAAAGGATGTTTCTGATGGCCGGGGAGTCCAGAACCAGGGGTCACAGTCTAAGGATAAGGGGTAAGCCATTTAGGACTGAAATGAGGAGGAATTTCTTCACCCAGAGAGTGGTGAACCTGTGGAATTCTCTGCCACAGACGGCGGTGGAGTCCAGTTCATTAAATATATTCAAGAACGTGTTGGATATATTTCTTGAGGCTAAAGGGATCAAGGGATATGGGGAGAAGGCAAGGACAGGGTACTGAATTTGGATGATCAGCCATGATCTCATTGAATGGCGGAGCAGGCTCGAAGGGCCGAATGGCCTACTCCTGCTCCTATCTTCTATGTTTCTATGCACGGGGATTCCAGCCCTGCGGCCGTCGCTGGCGGTTCCAGCCCTGCGGCCGTCGCTGGCGGTTCCAGCCCTGCGGCCGTCGCTGGCGGTTCCAGCCCTGCGGCCGTCGCTGGCGGTTCCAGCCCTGCGGCCGCCCCTGGCGGTTCCAGCCCTGGGACCGCACATGGGGATTCCAAACCTGGGACCGCACATGGGGATTCCAAACCTGGGACCGCACATGGGGATTCTACCGCTGGGACCGTACATGGGAAATCCAACCCCTGGGACCGTACATGGTGTTTCTACCGCTGGGACCGTACATGGGAAATCCAACCCCTGGGACAGTACATGGTTTTTCCAACCACGGAACTGCACATGGGGATTCCAACCCGGGACTGTACATGGGAATTTCAACCCTGTGACAGTACATGGGGATGCTAACCCTGGGGCCGTCCATGGCGATTCCAGCCCTGGGGCCGTACCTGGCGATTCCAGCCCTGGGGCCGTACATGGCGATTCCAGCCCTGGGACCGTACCTGGCGATTCCAGCCCTGGGGCCGTACCTGGCGATTCCAGCCCTGGGGCCGCACGCCGTGATTCCAGCCCTGGGGCCGTACCTGGCGATTCCAGCCCTGGGGCCGTACATGGCGATTCCCGCCCTGGGACCGTCCCTGGCGATTCCAGCCCTGGGACCGCAGGTGGGGAATCCAGCCCTGGAACCGCAGGTGGGGATTCCAGCCCTGGGACCGCAGGTGGGGAATCCAGCCCTGGGACCGCAGGTGGGGATTCCAGCCCTGGGACCGCAGGTGGGGATTCCAGCCCTGGGACCGCAGGTGGGGATTCCAGCCCTGGGACTGTACATGGGAAGAAAAGCTTTGCGGTTCTTCTGTTACAATTGTGTGGGATGTTAACCACTGTAGCCCCGCCCACTCTTTGTTCTGTTGTCAAGATGGCCGCGCATGCGCTTTGCTACTCACTGAATCAAGATGGCTGCCGGTTTCCTGGGTCTGTGACCGGCAGAAGCCCCGAAGCTGCAAACGCGTGAACTTCAGGTTACTATTTGGGGCTTACTTTCTCCACCAATTCTTTCTGAAGCCTCCCCGCATCACCGCCGGTTCATTGCTCCGCTCTGTCCGGCCTTTTCTGACCGATTTATTCGGAGCAGTTCCGAAGCGACAATCTCGCCAATTCCATATGCCGCGCATGCGCCAAACCCCGGAGGGTCACGCGCCTGCGCGCTGGTTGATGCACATTCTCCCCCGCCGCGAATGCTGGGTAAAAACCCCGCCATTGAAATGCTCCTGCGCCTTTACCACATCAAAACCAAGCTTGTTCCGTTTGAGTACGTGTGGGTATTATAGACTAAACTACAGTGTCTCTTTTATTCCTCTCATCTAGGACAGTGGTTTAAACTAGGAATAACAACAGAAAATGCTGGAAAAACTCAGCAGGTCAGGCAACATCCGTGGAGAGAAATTTGAGTTGACGTTTCGGGTTGGACCCTTCTTCAAAACTGGAAAGAAAAGAAACTAGATTGGAGGCAGGGCTGCGATCGGACAAAAGAATGAAAGAAACAAAAGAAGTAAAAGCGGGACACTACAACATAATGTATTAAATTTATAGATTAACTAGTTAAATAATTAATTTATCTATACAAATCGTTGATTAAAGATTAAGATATGGCAGGGCAGGTTGTGTCTGGACTGCAGTATGTGGAAGTTTATGAACAGCGAGACTGTCCCAAGTGTATCCTAAACGAATATGATTTGGTTGGGATTACGGAAACGTGGCTCAAGGATGGGCAAGACTGGGAACTCAACATCCAGGGGTATTCGATATTCAGGAAAGATAGGCAGAAAGGAAAGGGAGGTGGGGTAGCCTTACTGGTTAAAGAAGGGATTAACACAATTGTAATGAAGGATATTAGCTCTGATGATGTGGAATCTGTATGGGTAGAATTGAGAAATACTAAGGGGAAAAAAACGTTAGTGGGAGTGGTATATAGACCTCCAAACAGTAAGGCGGAGGTTGGGGATGACTTTAAAAGGGAAATTAAAGAAGCATGCAATAAGGGCAGAGCAGTCATCATGGGTGACTTTAATCTACATATAGATGGGCTAACAAAATTGGTAACAATACTGTGGAGGAGGAATTCCTGGAGTGTTTACGGGATGGTTTCCTGGACCAATATGTCAAGGAACCAACCAGAGATCAGGCCATCTTAGACTGGGTATTATGTAATGAGAAAGGATTAATTAGCAATCTTGTTGTACGAGGGCCCTTGGGTCGGAGCGATCATAATATGATCGAATTCTTCATTAAGATGGAAAATGAAGCAGTTGACTCAGAAACAAGGGTCCTCAATTTAAATAATTGGGTAGGATTGATTGGGGAATGGCACTCAAAGGGATGACGGTGGATAGGCAATGGCAAATATTTAAAGACCGAATGGATGAACTACAGAAGTTGTTCATCCCAGTTTGGCATAAAAATAAAACAAAAAAGGTGACTCAACCGTGGGTAACAAGGGAAATTAGGGATAGCATAAGATCCAAGGAGAGGACATAGAAATTGGCCAGATAAAGCAGTAATCCTGAGGATTGGGAGCAGTTCCGGATTCAACAAAGGAGGACAAAGTGATTTATTAAGAAAGGGAAAATAGAATATGAGAGTAAGCTTGCAGGTAACATAAAAACTGACTGTAAAAGCTTTTATAGATATGTGAAGAGAAAAAGATTGGTGAAGTCAAGCGTAGGTCCCTTGCAGTCAGAATCGGGGGAATTTATAATGGGGAACAAAGAAATGGCTGACCAACTAAATACATTTATTGGTTCTGTCTTCACAAAGGAGGACACAAATAACCTCCCAGAA
Source organism: Somniosus microcephalus (assembly GCF_052327205.1). NCBI lineage: Eukaryota > Metazoa > Chordata > Chondrichthyes > Squaliformes > Somniosidae > Somniosus > Somniosus microcephalus. The sequence continues at coordinate 148,638,788 of NC_140990.1, read as the reverse complement.
ATACCGGGGAACATAGGGTCTGATGAAAGGATGGAACTGAAAGAAATCAGTATTTGTAGGGAAATGGTGTTAGGAAAATTGATGGGACTGAAGGCCGATAAATCCCCAGGGCCTGATAATCTACATCCAAGGGGACTTAAGGAAGTGGCCCTAGAAATAGTAGATGCATTGCTGGTCATCTTCCAGAACTCGATAGACTCTGGAACAGTACCCATGGATTGGAGGGTAGCTAATGTTACCTCACTATTCAAAATAGGTGGCAGAGAAAAAGCGGGGAATTATAGACCGGTAAGCCTGACATCGGTAGTGGGGAAAATGCTGGAGTCTATTATAAAAGATGTAATAGCAGAGCACTTGGAAAGCAGTGACAGGATCGGACAAAGTCAACATGGATTTACAAAAGGTAAATCATGCTTGAATAATCTACTGGAATTTTTTGAGGATGTAACTGATAAAATAGATAAGGGAGAACCAGTGGATGTGGTGTATTTGGACTTTCAGAATGCTTTTGATAAGGTCCCGCATAAGAGATTAGCATGCAAAATTAAGGCGCATGGGATTGGGGGCAAGGTATTGACTTGGATAGAGAACTGGTTGGCGGACAGAAAGCAAAGAGTTGGAATAAACGGGTCGTTTTCCGAGTGGCAGGCAGTGACTAGTGGGGTACCGCAAGGATCGGTCCTAGGACCCCAGCTGTTCTCAATATATATTAATGATCTGGACGAGGGAATTGGATGTAATATCTCCAAATTTGTAGGCAACTCAAAGCTGGGTGGGAGGGTATGCTGCGAGGATGATGTCATGAAACTCCAGTACGATTTGGGCAGGTTAGGTGATTGGGCAGAAACATGGCAAATGCACTATAATGTGGATAAATGTGAAGTTATCCACTTTGGTGGCAAAAACAGGAAGGCACATTATTATTTGAATGGCAATAGATTGGGAGAAGGGGAAGTGCAAAGAGACCTGGGTGTTCTTGTGCACCAGTCGCTGAAGGTAAGCATGCAGGTGCAGCAGGCGGTTAAGAAGGCAAATGGTATGTTGGCCTTCATAGCAAGAGGGTTCGAGTACAGGAACAAGGATGTCTTGCTACAGTTGTACAGGGCCTTGGTGAGACTGCACCTTGAGTATTGTGTGCAGTTTTGGTCACCTTATCTGAGGCAGGAGGTACTTGCCATGGAAGGAGTGCAGCGAAGATTCACCAGGCTGATACCTGGGATGGCAGGAATGACGTATGAGGAGAGATTGTGTCAATTGGGCTTTTACTCACTGGAGTTTAGAAGATTGAGAGGGGATCTCATCGAAACCTATAAAATTCTGTCAGGCCTGGACAGACTAGATGCTGGAAGGATGTTTCTGATGGCCAAGGAGTCCAGAACCAGGGGTCACAGTCTAAGGATAAGGGGTAAGCCATTTAGGACTGAAATTAGGAGGAATTTCTTCACCCAGAGAGTGGTGAACCTGTGGAACTCTCTGCCACAGAGGGCGGTGGAGGCCAGTTCATTAAATATATTCAAGAAGGAGTTGGATATATTTCTTGAGGCTAAAGGGATCAAGGGATATGGGGAGTAGGCAGGGACAGGGTACTGAATTTGAATGATCAGCCATGATCTCATTGAATGGCGGAGCAGGCTCTAAGGGCCGAATGGCCTACTCCTGCTCCTATCTTCTATGTTTCTATGTTTCTATGAACACATCTGCAATAGATGTCTCCATCTCGAATCTCTCCGGCTCAGAGTCATTGAGCTGCAGTGCGAGTTGGAGACACTCCGACACATGAGGGTGGGGGAGGAATTTCTGGACAGTTTTATCCAGAATATATTTGTTATAAATCTCATCATCAAGAAACTACTTATGAAATAACGCTGGACAGCCAGCTGGTGGTGCCGTCCAAGGAGTATAAATACTTGGGCGTGGGCCCCAGCTTGTCAGGGACATTTTGCAAGACAAGGAGCTCGTGAAATACAACTAGACCTCCATGTTCTGAAACAAGTTGATTAAAGCCTTGGTTTATGCTCAAACCAAATGCGTAGTGAGTTTTATTACGTCAACATCCACACCCCAGAGGAAAGCTCAGGTTCAGGAAAGGGAGAGTGTGACTGTTAGGGAGCGAGGTAGCAGGCATTTAGGAGAGGTTGAGAAGGAGGTCTCGCAGAAACTGGTCCTGTCCAACAGGTATGATGTACCTGTGAGGACAAGGAGAAGGACTGCAGGGAGGACAGCCACAATGCAGACCAAGGCACTGTGGCTCAGAAGGCTGTCCAAGTGGGGGAGAAGAGCAGAATTGAAATGTGGTAGTGATAGTGGACTCTATAATTAGGGAGAGAGATAGCGTTCTCTGCAGCCAAGAACGTGAATCCCGAAGGGTATGTTGCCTACCTGGTGCCAGGATAAAGGATATCTCACAGCGGCTGGAGAGGAACTTTGAAGGGAAGTGTGGAAATCCAGTTGTCGTGGTCCATGTTGGAACAAACAACATAGGTAGGAACAGGGAGGAGGTCCTGCAGAAAGCGTATCAGGAGTTAGGATCTAAATTGAAAAGCAGGTCCTCGAGGGTAATAATCTCTGCAAATTGGCATAGAAGCAGAAAGATCAGGAGAATTAACACATGGCTAAAGGGCTAGTGTGGGAAAGAGGAGTTCCTTTTCATGGGACACTGGCACCAGTTCTGGGACAGGAAGGAGCTGTACCAATTGGACAGGCTCCACTTGAAGTGGGATGGGACCTGTGTCCTAGCGGAAAGGGTAAATAGGGAAGTGGCAAAGGCTTTAGTAAGATGGGGGATGGATCTACAAGAAACGTAACCAGCCTAAATATAAACAGAAGAGAAAAAGAGAGCACAGGAAAGAGTAAAGTAAGGGAGGACATTCATGGCAAGGGAATAAATAGAGTTATAGAACAGAAGTCTAAAAAGATGGTTAAACATAAAGTGAGAGGAAATGAGTTAAACTCTCTGTACAGCAATGCACACAGTGTCCGTAATAAAACAGGGTAGCTGGAGGCAATCATACGTTGCGAGGAACTGGACATAGTAGGGTTTACTGAGATGTGGCTGCAGAAAAATCAGGACTGGGAATTAAACATTGCAGGGTATAACATATTTAGAAAAGATAGGGAGGGAAAAAGTGGAGGTGGAGTAGCTGTACTTATTCGGGATAACATAATGGCAGTAGAAAAAAGTGACGCAGATATCAGTGAGACAAAAATAGAATCCATATGGATAGCGATAAAAGATAATAAAGGATCAATCACACTAATAGGCGTAGTCCACAGACCACCTAATAGTGGAAGGGAGATGGAGGAAGAAATATGCATGCAAATTAGGGAAATGAGTAAAAAATATAGAATAATAATCATGGGGGATTTCAACTACTCCGGTATTGATTGGACAGAAGAGGTAGGTAAAGTGGATAAGGGAATGGAGTTCCTACAATGTGTAAAAAGCCCAACAAGGGAGAATTCGCTATTGGATCTAGTAATGGGGAATGAACCAGAACAGATAAGAGAAGTAATGGTAGGGGAACATATAGGCAATAGTGACCATAATATAATACACTTTCAGATGATAATTGAGAAGGACATAAGTATGATGAAAACCAGTTTAATAGATTGGAGAAAAATTGATTTTGAGGGGCTGAGAATAGAACTTGGGAAACAAAAATGGGCAATAATATTGGCAAACAATGATGTAGAACAGCAACGAGAAACATTTAAAATGGTGTTCAACAGAGAGCAGGAAAAATATATTCCTCTAAAAGGAAAGAACAAACTAAACAATAATGAGACTCCATGGATGAATAAAGGCATAAGGGAACAATTGAGGGTAAGGAAAGAGACATGCATTAAGTACACAGACAGCATGGGAGTGCATGACAAGAGAGAATATGAAAAGATTAGGAGAGAAGTAAAAAAAAAACAATTAGGGAGGCAAAGAGGAACTATGAAATTAAATTATCAAAGAACATAAAACAAAGTAGTAAAATACTTTATAGGCACATCAACAAAAAAGGGAAGGTTAGGATGGGAAGAGGGCCATCAAGGGATAGTCAGGATAATACCACTGGTAATGATAGAGGATGGCAGAAATGTTAAATAATTATTTTGCTTCAGTATTTGCCAGGGAGATAGAACAGGTGGACATGACATTCGATGATGAGATTAGTAATGAGATAAGTGCATTTAAAATAAGAAATGGGATATATAAAAAAATTAATCAAACTCAATGAGGATAAAACCCCTGGTCTGGATGGATTGCATCCATGTATTGTAAAAGAATCTAGGGAAGAGATAGCAGAGGCATTACTATGCATATTTAATAATTTGTTAGAAAAAGGTATAGTGCCAGAGAACTGGCAGATAGCTAACGTAAAACTGATATTTAAGAAGGGGGACAGAACATGTTCAGGGAATTATAGACCAGTCAGCTTAACATGGGTGGTAGGGAAAATAATGGAATCCCTACTAAAGGAGAAAACAGAAGAACATCTAGAAATCAAAAACAAAGTAATGAATAGTCAGCATGGATTTCAAAAGGGAACATCTTGCTTGACCAACCTCATTGAATTTTTTGAAGAGGTAACAGAGAGAGTAGACAATGGTAATGCAGTAGATGTAATCTATCTAGATTTTCAAAAGGCCTTCGATAAGGTACCCCCTAATAGATTGACGAACAACTGTCAGAGAATGCAGAGTCAGGGGACAAGTAGCAGAATGGATAGCTAACTAGCTTTAAGACAGAAAGCAGAGAGTAGGGGTAAAGGGTGGCTATTCACAGTGGCAGAAGTTGGGTAGCGGTGTTCCACAAGGATCAGTGCTGGGACCACTGTTGTTCAAATTTACATTAACGATTTAGACTTTGGAATCAAAAACACAATTTCTAAATTTGCGGATGACACCAAATTGTCAATACTGAGGAGGACTGCAACAAATTACAGGAGGACATTAATAAATTTGCAGAATGGGCATATAATTGGCAAATGAAGCTCAACACGGATAAAGGTGAGGTATTGTAGGAATGTCTAGTTCCTATCCAAAAGACTGAGGTCCACTCAGGCGATCAAACAAAACGAAGTTTAATGGAAACTAACAGGTTTAAACAAATAACCGCAGGAGAACATCGAATACAGATCTGCTCAGTTCAGAGGCATCACGAGGACTGACTGGGAGGTCCCCAGGTCGACGTCATGGCATCATCACATTTTTTCTGCCGCTGGAGGATCACGTGATCAACGTGATGACGTCATCGCGTTTGGCCGCTCTCTTAAAGGGGCCGTGCTGTTTACATGCAAACAATATAAATAAAGATACAGATTCAGTCTGTAGCTAACAAGTTGTTAAAAGGGAATTATGTACAGTTGTTTAGAGTCCCTTAGTGGCTCTGCCACATGCGCCCCCCCAGAATTGCCTTTAACCGAAAAAGTCAACCAGCGAGAAGGTCTGACATGCCTGTCAGAGCGACTTCTGTATTCCTGAGGTGGCAGCTGCTGGACAGTGGGTGGGCTGACGGGTGGAAACATTTGGTCTGGCGCGGGAGCCGTGGGTGGTCGACCACATCTTGGCGGCTGTGCGGTCTCGACAGGACGGTCAAGGTCCAGGTGTGCCGGCTTAAGACGATCAATCAATACGTGGTCTGGTTTACCCCCGATCTCCACCGAGAAACTTTTGTCCCCTGCTTCCAGTACACGGAAAGGGCCTGTTTAAGGAGGCATGAGCGGATCCCGATGGGCGTCATCGCGGATGAACACATATGTGGCATTCTTCAGCTCTGCTGGGACATGTGAGGTTTGCAAGCCGTGATGCGACGTTGTTATTGGAGCGAAAGACTTGGCTGTTCCTTGGTGTCTGGTGAGTTGGTCGGATGCGGACCATGGCTCTGTTGGACTCGGGAGGAAGTCACCTGGTACGCGGAGTGGTTGACCGTACACGAGCTCAGCCGAAGGCGACTGAAAATCCTCCTTGGGTGCCGTGCACAAACCCAACATGATCCACGGTAGCTTATTTACCCATCCGGCGCCTTGGAGACTGGCCCTCAGTGCCGCCTTTAAGGACCTGTGAAAACGCTCGCACAAGCCGTTCGCCTGTGGATGATAGGCCGTGGTGCGATGTAGCTTGGTGCCGAGGCCCCGGGCCACAGTGTTCCAGAGCTCAGATGAAAACTGCGGACCCTGGCCTGAAGAGATGTCTGCCGGAACACCGAAACGGGCAACCCAAGTGGATATGAACGCCCTGGCGACGTCAGCTGAGGTGGTAGATGACAAAGGAACCGCCTCTGGCCATCTAGTGGTGCAGTCTACCATGGTGAGGATGTCTGTGAACCCCTGTGATGGTGGAAGCGGCCCAACCAGGCCTATGTTCACATAGTCAAACCGGCGCTCTGATACTGCAAAAGTGGCCAATGGAGCCTTGACGTGGCGTTGCACTTTTGATTTTTGGCAGACGACGCAGGTGTTAGCCCAGTCGCGGACATCCTTATGCATTCCTTTCCAGACAAATTTTGATGACATCAACCTTTGGGAGGCCTTCATTCCAGAATGTGAAAACCCGTGTATGGCGTCAAAAATTTTGCGGCGCCAGGCGACCGGAACAATAGGGCGAGGATCTCCCATGGAGACGTCACACAATAGCGTGGTGCCTGCTGCATGGAACTTAACATCAGCCGGTTGGAGGCTAGAGATGTCGGTTCTGTAAGCCTGCACCTCAGGGTCAGATACTTGCTCGACAGCCATGAGGGCATAGTCGATAAACGGTCGCACGGGAGAGGCAATCTGCCACCAGGTTGTCTTTGCCAGCTATGTGTTGGATATCTGTCGTGAATTCCGATATGAACATTAACTGGTGTTGTTGTCGGGCTGACCACGGTTTGGCAGTCTTGGCCATGGTGAAGGTTAGTGGTTTATGATCCACAAACGCGGTGAAGGGATGTCCCTCTAACAAGAACCGGAAATGGTGGATGGCCAGAAAGAGTGCCAGCAACTCCCGGTCGAAAGTGCTGTATTTTCGTTCATTGCGCCGTAGTTGCCAGCTGAAAAATGCCAGCGGTTGCCACATCCCATTCACCCACTGTTCCTGTACTGCGCTGATGGCGTAGTCTGATGCGTTGGTGGTAAGGGTGATGGTGGCACCTGGAAGCGGGTGTGCCAGCATGGTTGCGTTGGCCAAGGCGCCTTTAGTGTTGACAAAAGCCCGTTCCATCTCGGCCGTCCAGTTGATCGGCTCCTTACCGGACTTGCCCTTGAGGGCCTCGTACAAGGGCTGCATGAGCAAAGTCACCTTAGGGATGAACCGGTGATAAAAATTGACCAACCCAAGGAACTCTTGCAGGGCCCTTACGGTCTGCAGGCGCGGGAAAGATGTAACTGCCTCCACCTTCATCTGTAAGGGAACTGCGCCATCTGATGTGATGCAGTGGCCCAAGAAATCAATCCGCTGCAGGCCGAACTGGCACTTGGCCGGGTTGATGATCAAACCGTGTTGACTGAGGCGCGTAAAGAGGGTGCGTAAATGGCAGATGTGCTCCTCTTTGCTAGGGCTGGTGATGAGGATGTCGTCGAGGTAGACGAATAGGAAATTTAGGTCCCGAAGCATAGCGTCCACCAAGCGCTGGAAAGCCTGTGCAGCGTTCTTCAAACCAAACGGCATCCGCAGAAATTCAAACAGGCTGAATGGGGTGATGACTGCGGTTTTCGGGACGTCTTGCGGGTGCATGGGAACCTGGTGGTAACCACGGACGAGGTCGACTTTTGAAAAAATGGTATTTCCCGCCAAATGGGCCGAGAAATCCTGAATATGCGGGATCGGGTACCGATCAGGAGTAGTGGCATCGTTCAGGCGTCGGTAGTCGCCGCATGGCCGCCATCGACCGCCAGGTTTCGGAACAATGTGGAGAGGCGAAGACCAGGGACTATTCGACCGGCGAATAATCCCCAGCCGCTCCATCATGTCGAACTCCGCTTTCACAGCCGTGAGCTTGCCGGGTTCGAGTCGTCTGGCCTGTGCGTAAACCGGGGAGCCAGTAGTGGTGATGTGATGTTCAACACCATGTTTCGTGGCCGAGGAGGAGAAAGTGGGCCTTGTAAGATCTGGGAACTCTCCGAGGAGGCGAGTGAAGTCATCCGGAGGTAGAAACGCACAGGAGACAGTGCCCGACATGGCGTTACTGCGGTGGCACGGGATGGAGTGGAACGTGGCCGCATTGATCAACCGGCAGTGCCTGACATCGACCAGGAGGCCGTTGGCGCACAAAAAATCCGCTCCGAGGATGGCCTGCGAGACTTTGGCCGTGATGAATTCCCAGTGGAAGCACTGGCCGCCGAAACACACCTGGACCCGCCGCCTTCCAATAGTCCGAATGGCCCCGCCATTAGCCGCCTCGAGGGAAGGGCCATGGCCCCCAGCTTGTATGTCGAGATTTGACACAGGTAGGATGCTACACTGCGCCCTGGTGTCGAAAAGGAAATGTCAACCAGATAGGGAGTCGGTGATGAAGAGGAGTTTGCCCGAGTCTCCGATGGCCATCGCAGCTGTGGGGCACTTGTTAGACCCGGTCCTCTTTCGCCAGGGTTGCTGTTGATGCTTTTTTTTGAGCGAAAAGCTGCAGGGAGGGTGGCAGCATCTTGCTTTCATGCCAAAACGGGCGTGGCAGAAGCACAACCCCGCTGATTGAGGAGCTGGAGCAGAGTCTGTGGGGGATGGGGACCTCGTGGCAGCACAGTACTGCTGTCTCACTGCGAAAATCTTGTCCGCTTCGGCAGCAAGCTCCACGCAGTCTGTGACTTCAGACCTGCCAGGGCAGCCTGAACTTGCTCCGGTAGTTGGCTGAGGAATAACTCCCTGAAGAGGAAGCTTTCTGGTTCGGAACCGAGGAGCGTGAGTATTTGGCTCATGAGCTCGGACGGCTTGGAATCCCCGAGGCCGGGCATAGCGAGCAGCCAGCGGGCATGCTCCGACTTCATGAGCCTGAAGACCTGTAGCAACCGCGCCTTTAACGTGTCATACTTGCGATCAGTAGGCGGACTACCAAGTAGGCTGATGATCCACGAGGCTGTGGCACTGTCGAGGGCAGAGACCACGTAATAATAACGGGTCTGATCCGCAACGATGTCCCTGATGGCAAACTGGGCTTCAGCCTGGATGAACCACGTGGCTGGTTGTTGCTCCCAGAACTGCGGTAGCTTCAAGGTAACGGCGTTCATTTTCATGTTGAGTATCTTCTGCGAAAACCATTCGCAAAAGTCGGGGTCACCAATGTAGGAATGTTTAGTTCCTATCCAAAAGACTGAGGTCCACTCAGGCGATCAAACAAAATGAAGTTTAATGGAAACTAACAGGTTTAAACAAATAAATGCAGGAGAACATCGAATACAGATCTGCTCAGTTCAGAGGCTCCACGAGGACTGACTGGGAGGTCCCCGGGTCGACGTCATGATGTCATCACGTTTTCCCGCCGCTGGAGGATCACGTGATCAACGTGATGACATCATCGCGTTTGGCCTTGCTCTTAAAGGGGCTGCGCTATTTACATGCAAACAATATAAATAAAGATACAGATTCAGTCTGTAGCTAACAAGTTGTTAAAAGGGAATTATGTACAGTTGTTTAGAGTCCCTTAATGGCTCTGCCACAGTATTACATTTTGGTAGGAAGAATAGGGAGGTCACTTATTACTTGGAGGGTGTGAGTCTAGGTGGGGTGGAGGCACAAAGGGATCTCGGAGTAAAAATACAAAAATCACTAAAAGTTGCGACACAGTTTAACAAGGCCATAAAAAGGCAAACCAAGCACTGGAATTTATTTCTAGAGGTATAGAATTGAAAAGTAAGGACGTTATGCTAAATCTGTATCAAACCTTGGTTAGACCACACTTAGAGTACTGTATACAGTTCTGTTTGCCATATTATATAGGTCTTTAAAATGATGAAAGCTTTTGATAGAGTAGATACAGAGAGAATGTTTCCACTTGTGGGGAAGAGCATAACTAGAGGCCATCAATACAAGATAGTCACCAAGAAATCAAATAGAGAATTCAAGAGAAATTTCTTTACCCAAAGAGTGGTGAGAATATGGAACTCGCTACCATAGCGGGTGGTTGAAGCGAATAGTATAGATGCATTTAAGGGGAGGCTAGACAAGCATATGAGGGAGAAGGAAATAGAGGGTTATGCTGATAGAGTTAGATGGGGAAAGACAGGAAGAGGCTCGAGTGGAGCATAAACGCCGGCATGGGCTGGTTGGGCTGAATGGCCTGTTTCTGTGCCATATATCCTGTGTAATCCTAAGTATTTGAAACAAATATCTCCATTAAAGGAATAGTGCAAGGAATGTTAATAACAAGAGATTAAATCAACAAGACCAGACCAAAAAGAAAATAACGGATTTCAAATCTTATGCAAGATAGTTCTATAAAGGGGTGGGTGGTTCAAAGGAATTTCAGATGAGTGTACTCTTTTTGATTGGGTGGTTAAACAAATAGACGGTAACTAATGTAACTTTAAAAGAAACTTAACAAATTAAATTAAAATTGTGTTGTCCAGGGTGATGATGCACTCCAGTCCCTGTGGCGCCCACCAGTCGCAGAAGGCCTCAAGCGTGCCGGCAGACACCGCATGCTCCATCTCCAGTCAGATGTGTGTACTCTTTTGTTTGGGTGTTTCAACAAAAAATCTGTAACTTAATAAAACTTTAAATAAAACTTAATAACTTAAATTAAAATTGTGTTTCCAGGGTGATGATGCACTCCAGTCCCTGCGGTGCCCACCGGTCATGGAAGGCCTCGAGCGTGCCGGCGGACATCGCGTTCTCCATCTCCAGGGCCACCCGGGCATAAACATGGCCGCGGAAGAGAGGCCAGCAATCGGGCCGAACGACCCCCTCGACCGCCCGCTGCCTGGACCAGTTAATGGCCACTTTGGCCAGGCCATCAGATGAGTGTAAAGTGAGACACTGCAGTTCAGTCTATGACACCCACAAGCCATGAACTCAAACTGAACAAGCTTCGGTTAGATGTGGTAGAGGATGAACTAGGTGAGAAGTGATATAAGTTAGAGTAAGAAAGGGCCCAAAAAAGGAACAGTCGCTAACAGGACATCAATTAATCTTCACTTATCATGGAGAAATAAAATATTCAATACAATGATTTTGAAACAAAGCAGATTCATTCAATATTTATAGAAACATAGAAGATAGGAGCAGGAGTAGGTCTTTTGGCCCCTCGAGCTTGCTCCGCCATTCAATGAGATCATGGCTGATCATCCAAATTCACTACCCTGTCCCTGCCTTCTTCCCATATCCTTTGATACCTTTAGCCTTAAGAAATAGATCTAGCTCCTTCTTGAATATACTTAATGAATTGGCCTCAACTGCCTTTTGTGGTAGAGAATTCCGCAGGTTCACCACTCTCTGGGTGAAGAAATTTCTCCTCATTTCAGTCCTAAATGGCTTACCCCTTATCCTTAGACTGTGACCCCTGGTTCCTGACTCCCACGCCATCGGGAACATCCTTCCTGCATCTAGTCTGTCTAGTCCTGTTAGAATTTTATAAGTTTCAATGAAATCCCCTCTCATTCTTCTAAACTCCAGTGAGTATAAGTCCAATCAATCCAATTTCTCCTCATACGTCATTTCTGCCATCCCAGGTATCAGTCTGGTGAATCTTTGCTGCACTCCCTCCATGGCAAGATAATCCTTCCTCAGATAAGGCGACCAAAACTGCACACAATACTCAATATGTGGTCTCACCAAGGCCCTGTACAACTGCAGCAAGACATCCTTGTTCCTGTACTCGAACCCTCTCGCTACGAAGGCCAATATACCATTTGCCTTCCTAACCGCCTGCTGCACCTGCATGCATACCTTCAGCGACTAGTGCACAAGGACACCCAGGTCTCGTTGCACTTCCCCTTCTCCCAATCCATTGCCATTCAGATAATAATCTGCCTTCCTGTTTTTGCCACCAAAGTGGATAACCTCACATTTATCCACATTATACTGCATCTGCCATGCATCTGCCCAATCACCCAACTTGTCCAAATCATATTGGACTTTCTCGGCATCCTCCTCACAGCATACATGCCCACCCAGCTTTGTGTCATCTGCAAACTTGGAGATATTACATCTAGTTCCCTCGTCTAGATCATTAATATATATTGTGATTAGCTGGGGTCCCAGGACTGATCCCTGCGGTACCCCACTAGTCACTGCCCGCCACTCGGAAAAAGACCCATTTATTCCAACTCTTTGCTCCCTGTCTACCAACCAGTTCTCTATCCAAGTCCGTAACTTGCCCCCAATCCCATGTGCCTTAACTTTACACACTAATCTCTTATGCGGGACCTTATCAAAAGCCTTCTGAAAGTCCAAATACACCACATCCACTGGTTCTCCTTTATCTATTCTACCAGTTACATCCTCAAAAAATTCCAGTAGGGCAGCACGGTGGCATAGTGGTTAGCACTGTTGCCTCACAGCGCCAGGGACCCGGGTTCGAATCCGGCCTCGGGCGACTGTCTGTGTGGAGTTTGCACATTCTCCCCGTGTTTGCGTGGGTTTACTCCGGGTGCTCCGGTTTCCTCCCACAGTCCAAAGATGTGCAGGTTAGGTTGATTGGCTATGATAAATTGACCCTTAGTGTTAGGGGGATTAAATACGTGGGGTTACGGGGATAGGGTGGGATATGTGTAGGGGTTACGGGGATCGGGTGGGATATGTGTCAGTGCAGGCTCGATGGGCCGAAATGGCCTCTATCTGCACTGTGGGGTTTCTGTGATTCTGTGATTCTGTGATTAGTCAAGCACGATTTACCTTTTGTAAATCCATGTTGATTTTGTCCGATCCTGTCACTGTTTTCCAAGTGCTCTGCTATTACATCTTTCATAATGGACTCTAACATTTTCACCACTACCGATGTCAGGCTTACCGGTCTATAATTCCCCATTTTCTCTCTACCACCTTTTTTGAATAGTGGGGTAACATTAGCAACCCTGCAATCCATGGGAACTGTTCCAGAGTATATAGAATTTTGGAAGATGACCAGCAATGCATCTACTATTTCTAGGGCCATTTCTTTAAGTACCCTAGGATGTAGATTATCAGGCCCTGGGGATTTAACAGCCTTCAAACGGCGGCAGCAAACGAGGCCCGACCAGAGCGGCTGGAGCGGACCTGGGAGTGGATTGAGGAGCGAGCGAGGTATAAAACCGGCGGCAACGAACGAGGCCCAACCAGAGTGGCTGGAGTGGACCTGGGAGTGGATTGAGGAGCGAGCGAGGTATAAAACCAGCAGCAGCGAACGAGGCCTGACCAGAGCGGCTGGAGCAGACCTGGGAGTGGATTGAGGAGTGAGCGATGTATAAAACCGGCGGCAGCAAACAAGATCCGACCAGAGCGGCTGGAGTGGACCTGGGAGTGGATTGAGGAGTGAGCGAGGTATAAAACTGACGGCAGCGAACGATGCCCGACCAGAGTGGCTGTAGTGGAACTGGGAGTGGATTGAGGAGCGAGCGAGGTATAAAACCGACGGCAGCGAACGAGGCCCGACCAGAGCGGCTGGAGCTGACCTGGGAGTGGATTGAGGAGCGAGCGAGGTATAAAACCAGCGGCAGTGAACGAGACCCGACCAGAGCGGCTGGAGCGGACCTGGGAGTGGATTGAGGAGCGAGCGAGGTATGAAAGCAGCGGCAGCGATCGAGGCCTGACCAGAGTGGCTGGAGCTGACCTGGGAGTGGATTGAGGAGCGAGCGAGGTATAAAACCGGTGGCAGCGAACGAGGCCCGACCAGAGCGGCTGGAGCAGACCTGGGAGTGGATTGAGGAGCGAGCGAGGTATAAAACTGACGGCAGCGAACGAGGCATACCAATTCAGCAGCGGGGGAGAGAGGTAAAAAGTAATCAAAGTGTGATGTCACCAGGAAGCAGGTAAGTGATTGGTTGGTGAGTATTTCTCTCTTTATTAAACTTTAACTCTGTGGTTTATAGTTACTAAGGTCCCTCTGGTGTAGTGGGGACTGTTGGTAAACCATTTAACTGTAGTGTAATTAGTGGGATTGATTGATTTAATTCAAATTCATTAATTAAAGGGTAAGTCATGGCAGGGCAGCCCGGCCACGTGGTATGCTCCTCCTGCGATATGTGGGAACTCAGGGACACTTCCTGTGTCCCTGACAACTACATGTGCAGGAAGTGCATCCAGCTGCAGCTACTTACAGACCGCATTGCAGCACTGGAGCTGCAATTGGATGCATACTGGAGCGTTCGCAATGCTCGGGGCGTCGTGAATAGCACGTTTACAGAGTTGGACACACTGCAGGTAGAGGTTGGACAGGAAGAAAGGAAATGGGTGACCAACAGGCAGAGCACTAGGCGCAGGCAGGTAGTGCAGGGGTCCCCTGTGGACATCCCCCTCTCAAACAGATACACCACTTTGAGTGCTGTTGGGGAGGATGGCTTATCAGAGGAAAGCAGCAGCAGCCAACTTCCTGGCACCAGGGGTGGCTCTGCTGCACAGCACAGGAGGAAAAAGATGGGTAGAGCTATAGTAATAGGGGAATCTATTGTAAGGGGATTGGATAGGCGTTTCTGCGGCCGCAAATGAGACTCCAGGATGATGTGTTGCCTCCCTGGTGCAACGGTCAAGGATGTCTCAGAGCGGCTCCAGAACATCTTGGAAGGGGAGGGTGAACAGCTAGTTGTCGTGGTGCATATACGCACCAACAATATAGGTAAAAATGGGATGAGGTCCTAAAAGCGGAATATAGTGAGTTAGGAGGTAAATTAAAAAATAGAACCTCAAAGCTAGTAATCTCAGGATTGCTACCAGTGCCACGTGCAAGTCAGTGTAGAAACAGAAGGATATTTCAGATGAATACGTGGCTAGAGGAATGGTGCAAGTGGGAGGGATTCAAGTTCCTGGGACATTGGAACCGGTTCTGGGGGAGCTGGGACCAGTTCAAACCGGATGGTTTGCACCTGGGCAGGGCTGGAACCGATGTCCTAGGGGGAGTGTTTGCTAGTGCTCTGGGGGAGGGATTAAACTAAAATGGCAGGGTGTTGGGAACCTGAGCAGGGAGACAGAGGAAAGGGAAAAATGGACAAAAGCAAAACATAGGAAGGAGAAAAACAAAAGTGTCAGTCAGAGAAATCAACGGTTTAATTCAAACATGGCCACAGTAAATAATAATTCTAATAGGTCTAAGAGCATTAAAAAAACAAGCCTGAAGGCTTTGTGTCTTAATGCGAGGAGCATTTGTAATAAGGTGGATGAATTGGCTGTGCAAATAGAAGTAAACGAATATGATTTGGTTGGGATTACGGAAACGTGGCTCAGGGGTGGCCAAGGCTGGGAACTCAACATCCAGGGGTATTTGATATTCAGGAAAGATAGGCAAAAAGGAAAGGGAGGTGGGGTAGCATTACTGGTTAAAGAAGGGATTAACACAATTGTAAGGAAGGATATTAGCTCTGATGATGTGGAATCTGTATGGGCAGAATTGAGAAATACTAAGGGGCAGAAAACGTTAGTGGGAGTGGTATATAGACCTCCAAACAGTAAGGCGGAGGTTGGGGGTGGCATTAAAAGGGAAATTAAAGAAGCGTGCAATAAGGGCACGGCAGTCATCATGGGTGACTTTAATCTACATATAGATTGGGCTAAACAAATTAGTAACAATACTGTGGAGGAGGAATTCCTGGAGTGTTTACAGGATGGTTTCCTGGACCAATAGACTGGGTATTATGTAACGAGAAAGGATTAATTAGCAATCTTGTTCTATGTGGCCCCTTGGGTCAGAGCGATCATAATATGATCAAATTCTTCATTAAGATGGAGAATGAAGTAGTTGACTCAGAGACTAGGGTCCTACATTTAAATAAAGGAAACTACGATGGTCTGAGGAGCGAGTTGGGTAGGGTTGATTGGGCAATGTCACTCAAAGGGTTGATGGTGGATAGGCAATGGCAAACATTCAAAGACCGAATGGATGAACTATAGAATTTGTTCATCCCAGTTTGGCATAAAAATAAAACAAAAAAGGTGACTCAACCGTGGCTAACAAGGGAAATTAGGGATAGCATAAGATCCAAGGAGAGGACATATAAATTGCCCAGAAAAAGCAGCAGACCTGAGGATTGGGAGCAGTTTAGGATTCAACAAAGGAGGACAAAGGGATTAATTAAGAGGGGGAAAATAGAGTATGAGAGTAAGCTTTCAGGGAACATAAAAACTGACTGTAAAAGCTTTTATAGATATGTGAAGAGAAAAAGATTGGTGAAGTCAAGCATAGGTCCGTTGCAGTCAGAATCAGGGGAATTTATAATGGGGAACAAAGAAATGGCAGACCAACTAAATACATATTTTGGTTCTGTCTTCACAAAGGAGGACACAAATAACCTCCCAGAGATGCCAGGGAACATAGGGTCTGATGAAAGGGTGGAACTAAAAGAAATCAGTATTTGTAGGGAAATGGTGTTAGGAAAATTGATGGAACTGAAGGCCAATAAATCCCCAGGGCCTGATAATCTACATCCTTGGGTAAATAAGGAAGAGGGCCTACAACTAGTACATGCATTGCTGGTCATCTTCCAGAACTCAATAGACTCTGGAACAGTACCCATGGATTGGAGGGTGGCTAATGTTACCCCACTATTCAAAAAAGGTGGTAGAGAAAAAGCGGGGAATTATAGACCAGTAAGGCTGACATCGGTAGTGGGGAAAATGCTAGAGTCCATTATAAAAGATGTAATAGCAGAGCACTTGGAAAGCAGTGACAGGATCGGACAAAGTCAACATGGATTTACAAAAGGTAAATCATGCTTGACTAATCTACTGGAATTTTTTGAGGATGTAACTGGTAAAATAGATAAGGGAGAACCAGTGGATGTGGTGTATTTGGACTTTCAGAAGGCTTTCGATAAGGTCCCGCATAAGAGGTTAGCGTGCAAAATTAAGGCACATGGGATTGGGGGCAAGGTATTGACTTGGATAGAGAACTGGTTGGCGGACAGAAAGAAAAGAGTTGGAATAAACGGGTCGTTTTCCGAGTGGCAGGCAGTGACTAGTGGGGTACCGCAAGGATCGGTCCTAGGACCCCAGCTGTTCACAATATATATTAATGATCTGGACGAGGGAATTGGATGTAATATCTCCAAATTTGCAGATGACAAAAAGCTGGGTGGGAGGGTATGCTGTGAGGAGGATGTCATGTAACTCCAGTACGATTTGGACAGGTTGGGTGATTGGGCAGAAACATGGCAAATGCACTATAATGTGGATAAATGTGAGGTCATCCACTTTGGTGGCAAAAACAGGAAGTCAGATTATAACAACATAAGAACATAAGAAATAGGAGCAGGAGTAGGCCAATCGGCCCCTCGAGCCTGCTCCGCCATTCAATAAGATCATTGGCTGATCTGATCCTAACCGCCAATCCACTATCACAGAGCCATCTCCTGAATCTAACAGAATTAGACACATGAAATAGGAAGGCAGATTATTATTTGAATGGCAATAGATTGGGAGAAGGGGAAGTGCAAAGAGACCTGGGTGTTCTTGTGCACCAGTCGCTGAAGGTAAGCATGCAGGTGCAGCAGCCTGTTAAGAAGGCAAATGGTATGTTGCTCTTCGTAGCGCAAAGGTTCGAGTAAAGGAACAAGGATGTCTTGCTGCAGTTGTACAGGGCCTTGGTGAGACCGCACCTTGAATATTGTGTGCAGTTTTGGTCGCCTTATCTGAGGAAGGACGTTCTTGCCATGGAAGGAGTGCAGCGAAGATTCACCAGGCTGATACCTGGGATGGCAGGAATGACGTATGAGGAGAGATTGTGTCGATTGGGCTTATACTCACTGGAGTTTATAAGATTGAGAGGGGATCTCATCGAAACCTATAAAATTCTGTCAGGCCTGGACAAGACTAGATGCAGGGAGGATTTTTCTGATGGCTGGTGAGTCCAGAACCAGGGGTCATAGTCTAAGGATAAGGGGTAAGCCATTTAGGACTGAAATGAGGAGGAATTTCTTCACCCAGAGAGTGGTGAACCTGTGGAATTCTCTGCCACAGAGGGCGGTGGAGGCCAGTTCATTAAATATATTGAAGAAGGAGTTGGATATATTTCTTAAGGCTAAAGGGCTCAAGGGATATCGGGAGAAGGCAGGGACAGCGTACTGAATTTGGATGATCAGTCATGATCTCATTGAATGGCGGAGCAGGCTCGAAGGGCTGAATGGCCTACTCCTGCTCCTATTTCTTCTATGTTTCTATGTTTCAATCCCGTCAATTTCCCGAACACCATTTCCCTACAAATACTGATTTCTTTCAATTCCTCGCTCTCATTAGACCCTATGTTCCCCGACATCTCTGGGAGGTTAATTGTGTCCTCCTTTGTGAAGACAGAACCAAAGTATGTATTTAATTGGCCTGCCATTTCTTTGTTCCCCATTATAAATTCCCCTGATTCTGACTGCAAGGGACCTATGCTTGACTTCACCAATCTTTTTCCCTTCACATATCTATAGAAGCTTTTACAGTCAGTTTTAATGTTCCCAGCAAGCTTACTCTCATACTCTATTTTCCCCCTCTTAATTAATCCCTTTGTCCTCCTTTGTTGAATCCTAAACTGCTCCCAATCCTCAGGTCTGCTACTTTTTCTGGCCAATTTATATGTCCTCTCCTTGGATCTTATGCTATCCCTAATTTCCCTTGTTAGCCACGGTTGAGTCACATTTTTTGTTTTATTTTGTGCCAAACAGGGATGAACAAATTCTGGATTTCATCCATTCGATCTTTAAATGTTTGCCATTGCCTATCCACCGTCAACCCTTTGAGTGACATTCCCCAATCAATCCCACCCAACACGCGCCTCATACCATCGTAGTTTCCTTTATTTAAATTCAGGACCCTAGTCTCTGAGTCAAATACTACACTCTCCATCATAATGAAGAATTCTATCATATTATGATCGCTCCGCCCCAAGGGGCCTCGCACAACAAGATTGCTAATTATTCCTTTCTCGTTACATAATACCCAGGCTAAGATGGCCTGCTCTCCAATTGGTTCCTCGACATATTGGTCCAGGAAACCATCCCGTATACATTCCAGGAATTCCTCCTCCACAGTATTGTTACTAATTTGGTTAGCCCAATCTATATGTAGATTAAAGTCACCCATGGTAACTGCTGTGCCCTTATTGCAGGCATCTCTAATTTCCCGTTTAATGCCATCCCCAACTTCCGCATTACTGTTTGGGGGTCAGTATACAACTCCCACTAACATTTTCTGTCCCTTGGTATTTCTCAGCTCTACCCATGCAGATTCTACATCATCAGAGCTAATATCCTTCCTTACAATTGTGTTAATCTCCTCTTTAACCAGTAATGCAACCCCACCTCCTCTTACTTTTTGCCTGTCTTTCCTGAATATTGAATACCCCTGGATGTTGAGTTCCCAGCCCTGGTCACCCTGGAGCCATGTTTCCGTAATCCCAGTCATATCATATCTGTTATTTGCGCAGCTAATTCATCCACCTTATTACGAATGCTCCTCACATTAAGACACAAAGCCTTCAGACTTGTTTTTTTTAACACTCTTAGACCTTTTAGAATTATTATTTACTGTGGCCATGTTTGATTTAAACCCTTGATTACTCTGACTGCCACTTTTGCTTTTCTCCTTTCTGTCTTTTGCTTCTATCCTTGTTTTCCTTTCCTCTGACTACCTGCACAGGTTCCCAACCCCCTGCCATTTTAGTTTAAACCCTCCCCCACAGCACTAGCAAACACTCCCCCTAGGACATCGGTCCCGGCCCTGCCCAGGTGCAAACTGTCCGTTTTGTACTGTTCCCACCTCCCCCAGAACCGGTTCCAATGTCCCCGGAATTTGAATCCCTCCTCCTTTCACTATTCCTCTAGCCACATATTCTTCTGAAATATCCTTCTATTTCTACTCTGACTAGCACGCGGCACTGGTAGCAATCCTGAGATTACGACCTTTGAGGTCCTATTTTTTAATTTACCTCCTAACTCCCTATATTCAGCTTTTAGGACCTCATCCCGTTTTTTACCTATATCGTTGGTACCTATATGCACCCCGACAACTGGCTGTTCACACTCCCCTTCCAAAATGCTCTGTTGCCGCTCTGAGACATTCTTGACCCTTGCACCAGGGAGGCAACATACCATCCTGGAGTCTCGTTTGCGGTTGCAGAAACGCCTATCTATTCCCCTTACAATAGAATCCCCTATCACGATAGCTCCCCCACACTTTTTCCTCCCATCCTCTGCAGCAGAACCACCCATGGTGCCAGGAAGTTGGCTGCTGCTGCCTTCTTCTGATAAGCCATCTCCCTCACCAATATCCAAAGCGGTATATCTGTTTGAGAGGGGGATGGCCACAGGGTACCCCTGCACGATCTGCCTGCGCCTACTACTCTGTCTGGTGGTCAACCATTCTCTCCCTGCCTATGCATCCTGTACCTGCGGTGTGACTAACTTCCTAAATGTGCTATCCACGATGTCCTCAGCATCATGAATGCTCCAGTATGCATCCATTCGCAGCTGCAGCACCGCAATGCGGTCTGCCATTAGCTGCAGCTGGATACACTTCCCGCACACATGGTCGTCAGGGACACAGGAAGTGATGGGCCTTCAATAGCCACAAAACTAGAAGTTATAGACTTAAACAAGTTGGCTTTTAATCACTAAGATCAGAGCTAACATCTCAACACGCCGAACGGTTCGCAGGAATGAGTCATACAGATCCTGGGATCTTTATGTAAGAGAAGTCAGGGGCGGAGCCAAGAGCCAAGACCTGGAACCTCCCAGGTTAGTCGGGAAAGAGGAAGTGAAACTATGCACAGTGGGGGAGGGTAATATACATGAGTGCAAAACGAATACAGGATTAAGACAAACAGATTTCATTACATTCACCCCTTCTATAGATTTAGTCCATCGGGGTGATGTTTCTTAAAAGTTGGTATAAGTGAGTCTGTCAGGAGGTTTTGCAGTTCTCAGTGATTGGCGCAAAGCCGGTTGGGGTGCCTCTAGGGGGGTGGATTCTGGTTCCTCCGCTGTCAGGGCCTCCGCAGTGTCTTCCAGGTTATCTGCAGTGTCCTCCAGGTTAAAGTTGGGTATTGATACCTCTGGGCGTCCTGTCTCTTTGTAGTGTAGGTCTTCATCGGGTAGTCTCCCATCGTTCTCTCCGCTCCCCGAGGGAGCGAGGTGTTTTATGGAAACAGTGTCCTCTCGCCCGTCAGCGTATTCGATATAGGCGTACTGAGGGTTTGCATGGAGGAGCTGTACCTTTTCCACAAGGGGGTCCATTTTATGGCCTGTCACGTGCTTCCGCAATAGTACTGTCCCCGGAGACGTCAGCCACGTGGGTAGAGATATGCCCGAGGTGGATTTCCAGGGGAAAATGAACATCTTTTCGTGAGGGGTAGCGTTAGTGGCAGTACATAACAGAGACCTTATGGAGTGGAGCACGTCTGGGAGGACTTCCTGCCAGCGGGAGGTCGGAAGGCCTTTTGACTTTAAGGCTAACGTGACAGCCTTCCAAACAGTAGCATTCTCCCTTTCCACTTGCCCATTACCCCGGGGGTTGTAGCTAGTCATTCTGCTAGTGGCTATCCCCTTCGAGAGCAAGAACTGGCGCAGTTCGTCACTCATGAATGACGTCCCCCTATCGCTGTGTATGTAATTCGGCATGCCAAACATGCAGAATAGGTTGCAGAGACACTTGATGACCGTGGCACTGGTCGTGTCTGGGCAGGGAATGGCAAAGGGGAAGTGGGAATATTCATCAATGATATTGAGTAAGTATACATTACGGTCGGCAGAGGGAAGGGGTCCCTTGAAGTCCAGACTTAGGCGCTCGAATGGCCGTGTGGCTTTGATAAGGTGTGCATGGTCAGGCCTGTAGAAATGAGGCTTGCATTCCGCACAGATGCGGCAGGCTCTGGTCATTGCCCTGACCTCCTCGATGGAGTGGGGCAGATTGCGGGACTTTATAAAATGGTATAGTCGGGTGACCCCTGGGTGACAGAGGTCGTTGTGGAGACCCTGTAATTTGTCCGTATAAATGCTGGCACACATTCCCCGCGATAGGGCGTCTGGGGGTTCATTAAGGGCTCCCGGCCTGTACATAAATATCATAGTCGAACGTGGATAGTTCGATCCTCCACCTGACTATTTTGTCATTCTTGATTTTCCCCCTTTGTTTGTTATTAAACATGAAAGCCACCGACCGCTGGTCGGTGAGCAGGGTGAAACGTTTGCCGGCTAGGTAGTGTCTCCAGTGCCGCACTGCCTCCACTATAGCTTGTGCCTCCTTCTCGACAGAAGAGTGCCTGATTTCAGGTCCCTGAAGGGTTCGGGAGAAGAAGGCCACAGGTCTCCCAGCCTGATTGAGGGTCGCAGCTAAGGCAAAGTCTGATGCATCGCTTTCGACTTGAAAGGGAATGCATTCGTCCACTGCACACACTGCAGCCCTTTCAATGTCCTGTTTAATACTGGTGAAAGCCTCCCGAGCTTCAGCTGATAGTGGGAAGGGCGTCTATTTAATGAGGGGTCGGGCCTTATCAGAGTAATTGGGCACCCATTGGGCATAATACGAAAAAGATCCCAGGCACCTTTTTCAAGCTTTGGGATTGTGTGGCAGGGGCAGTTCCTTTAGGGGGCATAATCGGTCAGGGTCCGGTCCAATTACCCCCTCTTCCACCACACAGCCGAGGATACAGAGATGGGTTGTGTTGAAGACACATTTGTCTTCATTGTAGGTTAGGTTCAGCTTTAGTGCAGTTTTATAAATCTCGCAAGATTTAGATCATGGTCTTGCTGGTTGTGCCCGCAGATAGTGACATTGTCCAGATTGATTTGATGCTTCAGCAGAATGTGGATCCAAGTCCAGATGCTCTGGTTTTAGGAGTCGATCCATCCTAGTATTCTTTAGTGATTAAAATTGATGGGCCTTCAATAACCACAAAACTAGAAGTTATAGACTTAAACAAGTTGGCTTTTAATCACTAAGATCAGAGCTAACATCTCAACACGCCGACTGGTTCACAGGAATGAGTCATACAGATCCTGGGATCTTTATGTAAGAGAAGTCAGGGGCGGAGCCAAGAGCCAAGACCTGGAACCTCCCAGGTTAGTCGGGAAAGAGGAAGTGAAACTATACACAGTGGGGGAGGGTAATATACATGAGTGCAAAACGAATACAGGATCAAGACAAACAGATTTCATTACAGGAAGTTTCACTGATTTCCCACAAAGCGAAGGAGGAGCATACCACAGCACCGAGCTGCCCTGCCATGATTGACCCTTTAATAAATTCAAATTAAATTAAATCAAATCAATCCCACCAATTACACTACAATTAAATGATATTCTCAAGGGCCCTTGTTTAACAGCAGTCCCCATTACACAACAGAGACCCTAGAAACTATAAACCACAACATTTAAGTTTGGAAAAAAACAGAGAGAGAGAAATACTCACCAACCAATCAATTACCTTCATTCTGGTGACGTCACACTTCGATTAGTTTTTACTTCTCTCACGCTCTCGGAGCTCAGAGATTGGTGTGGTGCCTACCTGCTCCTTGGGCTCTCCTTATATCGCCGCCGCCGCTGCTCCCAGGTCTGCACTGCTGCCGCGGGGCCCACCTGCTCCTCGGGCACTCCTTTTATCACCGCTGCCGCCATTCCTCCCAGGTCTGCACTGTCGCTGCTGCTGCTGTGGGGCCTACCTGCACCTCGGGCTCACCTTTTATCACCACCGGCACTCCTTCCAGGTCTGCACTGCCGCTGTGGGGCCTACCTGTGCCTCGGACTTGGCTTTCATCACCGCCGCCGCTCCTCCCCGGTCCGCACTGCCGCTGCTGCTGCTGAATATTACAGAATATTAATCTCCAGCCCAGGTATAGGGGTTATTAAGATCAGCAGAAACACACTCTAACTGCCAGAATGAACATGGTTCAGTGCTCAATGCAATCCCAGTAAATCCTATTCTATTCACTGATGTGGTCTTTCAATGGCAGGGCTTTTACCCAGCATTCCCTGCGGGGGAGAATGTGCCGCACCCAGACTACAGGAGCCCAGCGCGCAGGTGCGGGAATGCACGGATTTGGAGCATGCGCCCATCACAAGCCTGGTGAAATCAGGCTGCGGACCAGCTCCAGATAGTCAGTCAAAAGCGCCTGAACCGAACGGAGTAATGGACCGGGCGTGGGCGGGGAGGCTTCATAAACAACTGGTGTAGGCCGCAAGCCCGAATAAGAATCTGAAGATCCCGTGTTTGCAGCTTCGGGGCTTCTCCCAGTCACAGGCCCAGGCTAACAGCCGCCATCTTGATTCCGTGCGTAGCAAAGCGCATGCGTAGACATTTTGGTTATGAACAAAGAGTGGGAGGGGCTTCAGTGTCTCTTCCCAAATGGGTCCTAGTGCCCGGGTGAATAAAACAGTTAATTAATTCAGACTCTCCAAAACTTCGGATAGCTCACCATCTCTCCTGAAGGCACTGAATCTCCATGTATAATTACCTAGAAACATAAAAACATAGAAGATAGAAGCAGGAGTAGGCCATTCGGCCCCTTGAGCCTGTTCCGCCATTCAATGCGATCG
Organism: Somniosus microcephalus; assembly: GCF_052327205.1. Taxonomy (NCBI): domain Eukaryota; kingdom Metazoa; phylum Chordata; class Chondrichthyes; order Squaliformes; family Somniosidae; genus Somniosus; species Somniosus microcephalus. The sequence continues at coordinate 148,614,192 of NC_140990.1, read as the reverse complement.
CGGCTAATCATCCAAGTTCAGTACCCAGTCACTGCTTTCTCCCAATACACCTTGATCACTTTAGCCTTAAGAAATATATCCAACTCCTTCTTGAATAAATTAATGTATTGGCCTCTACTGCCTTCTGTGGTAGAGAATTCCACAGGTTCACCACTCTCTGGGTGAAGAAATTCCTCCTCATTTCTGTCCTAAAAGGCTTACCCCTTATCCTTAGACTGTGACCTTTGGTTCTGGACACCCCGACCATCGGGAACATCCTCCCTGCATCTAGTCTGTCCAGTCCTGCCAGAATTTAATAAGTTGCAATGAGATCCCCTCTCATTCTTCTAAACTCCAGCGAGTACAAGCCCAATCATCCCAACAGGAATGGAAAGCCCATGTACAGTCCCAGTGCATTCGAATCCCCATGTACAGTCCCAGGGCTGGAATCTCCATGTACAGTCCCAGGGTTGGAATCCCCACGTACAATTCCAGGGTGGAAATCTACTTGTACAGTCCCAGGGATGGAATCTGCTTCTACAGTCCCGGGGTTTGAATCCCCATGTACAGTCCCAGGGCTGGAATATGCTTGTACAGTCCCAGAGCTGGGATCTGCTTGTACAGTCCCAGGGTTTCAATCCCCATGTACAGTCCCAGGGCTGGAATCCCCATGTACATTCCCAGGGTTGGAATCCCCATGTACAGTCCTAGGGTTAGAATCGCCAGGTGCAGTCCCAGGGCTGGAATCTCCAGATACAGTCCCAGGGTTAGAATCTCCAGGTACATTTCATAGAGTCATAGGCCTAGAAATTCACTGGCCTTAGCGCCGCTTTTGAGGCGCTAGAGGGCCTAGCGGCGAAGTTATGGCCAGCTTTGAAATTGACAGGGGCCCTAAATCGGCGTTAGGCCGGTAGCGCTGCGCCAGCACCGATGACGTCATCGGTGTGCGCAGCGTCCCGGTTGCCATGGTAACCCGCCCGAACTCGGAAATTGAGTTGCGGCTGCCTCGCCCGTGGCAGCCGCAAGCAACGTTCTGGCAGAGGTGCCTTACAGAACGTTGCGCCGGCGCATTAAAGGCCCCGCGGCGGCCGGCCGCTTTCCCGCCGCCCGCCTGGCCGCAGCTCCCTCCCCGGACTTCCCCCCCCCCCGGAACAGAAGCAAGCCCGGCACTTGTCCGAGGTGCCGGGCTCATTTTTAAAAAGATTATCGCGGGCCGCGGCCGGGTGCAGGCAGCTCCTCCTTAAGGGAAGGAGGAGGCCTGCACTTCCCGAACCTACCGCACCGCAGCGGGCACCGCAGCGCCGGAATAGCGCCGAAATTCAGCGCATAGCGCCAGTTTTCAGGCGCTAAAAGCTTTCAGCAGCGCCGGCAGCCATTTGGGCGCAGAAGTAGTGAATTTTTGGCCCGCCCAGCGCGACTTAGCTCCGGCACTAACTTCCGGCGCTAAAGCCGTCGCTGCGCCAAAACCCAATTTCTAGGCCATAGAGTCATAGAGTTATACAGCACAGAAAGAGGCCCTTCAGCCCAACGTGTCTGCGCCGTCCATCAAGCCCTGTCCAATCTAATCTCATTTTCCAGCATTTGGTCCATAGCCTTGAATGCAATGGCATTTCAAGTGCTCATCCAAATGTTTCTTGAATGTTGTGAGGGTTCCTGCCTCTACCACCCTTTCAGGCAGAGAGTTCCAGACTCCAACCGCCCTCTGGGTGAAAAACATCCTCCTCAAATCCCCTCTAAACCTCCTGCCCCTTACCTTGAATCTATGCCCCCTTGTTATTGACCCCCCTAATAAGGGGAAAAGTTCCTCTTTATCTTCCCTATCTATGCCCCTCATCATTTTGTACAACTTAATCAGGTCCCCCCTCAGTCTTCTTTGCTTCAAGGAAAACAACCCCAGCCTGTTTAGTCTTTCTTCATAGCTGAGGCGCTCCATCCCAGGTAACATCCTGGTGAATCTTCTCTGCACCCTCTCCAAAGCAATCACATCCTTCCTATAGTGAGGCGACCAGAACTGCACACAGTACTCCAGCTGTGGCCTTACCAGCGTTTTGTACATCTCCATCATAACCTCCCTGCTCTTATATTCTATGCCTCGGCTAATGAAGGCAAGTATCCCATATGCCTTTTTAACCACCTTATCTACCTGTTCCGCTGCCTTCAGGGATCTATGTACATGTACACCAAGGTCCCTCTGACCCGCTGTACTTCCGAGGGTCCTACTACTCATTGTGTATTCCCTTGCCTTATTTGTCTGTCCAAAGTGCATCACCTCGCACTTTTCAGGGTTAAATTCCATTTGCCACTTTTCTGCCCATCTGACCAACCCGTTTATATCGTCCTGTAGCCTGAGGCTTTCCTCCTCGCAATTTACCATCCCACCAATTTTCGTGTCATCTGCGAACTTACTGATCATACCTTTTACATTCTCATCCAAATCATTTATGCAGATCACAAACAGCAAGGGACCCAGCACCGATCCCTGAGGTACCCCACTGGACACAGGCGTCCAGTCGCAAAAGCAACCTTCGACCATCACCCTCTGCCTCCTGCCACTCAGCCAGTTTAGGATCCAACGTGCCAAGGCACCCTGGATCCCATGGGCTCTTACCTTCTTGACCAGTCTCCTATGCGGGACTTTGACAAAAGCCTCACTGAAGTCCATGTATACCACATCCACAGCATTTCCCTCATCCACACACCTAGTCACCCCCTCGAAAAATTCAATTAGATTGGTCAGACATGATTTACCCTTGACAAAGCCATGCTGACTATCCCCGATTAATCGTTGACTCTCCAAATGGAGACTAATTTTGTCCCTCAGAATTTTTTCCAATAATTTCCCTACCACAGATGTTAGGCTCACTGGCCTGTAATTCCCTGGTTTATCCCTGCTACCCTTCTTGTATAATGGTACTACGTTAGCTGTTCTCCAGTCCTCTGGTACATCCCCTGTGGCCAGAGGGGTTCTGAAAATTTGTGTCAGAGCCCCTGCAATCTCCTCATTTGCCTCACACAGCAGCCTGGGATACATCTCGTCCGGGCCTGGGGATTTATCCACTTTTGGCCTGCTAAAACCGCTAGTACCTCCTCCCTCTCAATGCTAATATGTTCAAGTATATCACAGTCCCCTTGCCCGATTTCTATGTCTACATCGTCTTTCTCCATAGTGAACACAGATGCAAAAAATTCATTTAAAACCCCGCCTACATCATCTGGCTCCACACACAGATTGCCACTTTGGTCCCTAACAGGCCCTACCCGTTCCCTGGTTATCCTCTTGCCCTTAATATACTTATAAAACATCTTAGGATTTTCCTTTATTTTGCTCGCCAGAGTTATTTCATGGCCCCTCCTCGCTCTCCTAATTTCTTTTTTAAGTATGCCCCTGCACTTTTTATACTCCTCTAGGGCTTCCTCCGTCTTTAGTCTTTTGTAACTGCCAAAAGCCCCCCTTTTTTTCCTAATGCATTTTTGTATATCCCTTGTCATCCAAGGTTCCCTTTGCTTGTTGGTCCCACCCTTGACCTTTATGGGAACATGTTGGCGTTGTACTCTCTCTATTTCCCTTCTGAAAGTCTCCCACTGCTTTGATGTGGATTTTCCTATAAGTAGCTGCTCCCAGTCCACTTTGGCCAGATCCTGCCTTAACATATTAAAATCGGCCTTCCCCCAATTTAGAACCCTTATTTCCGGGCCGTCTTTGTCTTTTTCCATGACCACCTTAAATCTTACCGAATTATGTTCACTGTCGCCAAAATGCTCTCCTACTGACACTTCCACCACTTGCCCGGCTACATTCCCTAGAATTAGGTCCAGTACCACCCCCTCTCTTGTAGGACTTTCTACATGTTGGCTCAAAAAGCTCTCCTGGATGCACTTTAAGAATTCTGCACCCTCTAAGCCTTTCACACTCTGACTATCCCAATTAATATTGGGGAATTTGAAATCCCCCACTATTATTACCCTATTATTTTCACACTTCTCTGAGATTTGCCTACATATCTGTTCCTCTATCTCCCCCTGACTGTTTGGGGGCCTGTAGTACACTCCCAGCAAAGCGCTTGCCCCCTGTTTGTTTTTAAGTTCTACCCATATGGCCTCATTAGAAGAACCCGCTAATATATCATCGCTCCTTACAGCAGTAATTGACTCCTTAATAAATATTGCAACACCCCCTCCCCTTTTACACCCCCCTCTGTCTCGCCTGAAGATTCTATACCCCGGAATATTGAGCTGCCAGTCATGACCCTCCCTCAACCATGTCACCATGATAGCAACAATATCGTACTCCCATGTGTTCAACAACAACTTCAGTTCATCCACCTTATTTGCAAGACTCCTTGCATTAAAATAAATGCCTTCCAGCCTTGCCATATTCCCTTTTGCCTTCACATATTTGCTCTGCCTTCCCAGCTGACTTGTTTTTTCCTCCGTATTTGGCTGTAAATCACCCCCTACTATAGCTCCACTCTGTATCCCATCCCCCTGCCAAGTTAGTTTAAACCCCCCCCCAGCAGTGCTAGCAAACCTCCCCGCAAGGATATTGGTCCCCCTCTGGTTCAGGTGTAAACCGTCTGACTTGTACAAGTCCCATCTTTCCCAGAAGCAGACCCAGTGATCCAGGAAACTAAAGCGCTCCCTCCTACACCATCCCTTTAGCCACGCATTCATCTGTTCTATCTTCCTATTCCTATACTCACTAGCACGTGGCACCGGGAGTAATCCAGAGATTACAACCTTTGAGGTCCTGCTCTTTAATCTTCTACCTAGCTCCTTAAATTCTTGCTGCAGGACCTCATCCCTCTTTTTACCTATGTCGTTGGTACCAATGTGGACCACGACCTTTGCTGTTCGCCCTCCCCCTCCAGAATGCCCTGCAGCCGCTCAGTGACATCCTTGACCCTGGCACCAGGGAGGCAACAAACCATCCTGGATTCACGTCTACGGCCGCAGAAACGCCTATCTGTTCCCCTTACTATAGAATCCCCTACAACTATTGCTCTCCCACTCTTTATCCTCCCTTCCTGGGCAGCAGGAGCACCCCCAGTGGCAGGAAGTTGGCTGCTGCTGCCTTCCCCTGGTAAGTCATCCCCCCCAACAGTAAACAAAGCGGTATACCTGGTTGAAAGGGGGATGGCCACAGGGGTACCCTGCACTACCTGCCTGCTTCTATTGTTCCACCTGGTGGTCACCCATTTCCCTTCTGCCTGTGCAGCCCTACCCTGCGGTGTGACCAACTCACTGTACGAGTAATTTGCAACTGTCTCAGCATCGTGAATGCTCCACAACCCATCCACCCACAGATCCAGCGCCCCAAGACGGCCTGTTAGTAGCTGCAGCTGGATGCATTTCTGGCACAAGTGTTGGTCAGGGACACTGGCAGAGTCCCTGAAGTCCCACATAGAGCAAGAGGAGCATATCACGGGGCTGGGCTCTCCTGGCATGACCTACTCCTTTAATCAAATTAAATTAAATTAATTCAATACCACCAGTAAAGTAAGCCTTACCTGGTCTCTGGAGCCCATTGTAGGCCCGCTCTACCGCTGAAGCACCCGCCGAAGCACTGAGGCCTTGCCTCACCTAACTCCCTGACTCACCCAACTCTCAGCACTCTGTTGAAACCGCACTCAGGGCTGGAGTCTCCAGGTACAGCCCCGGGGTTAGAATCCCCATGTGCAGTCCCAGGGCAGGAATCCCCATGTACAGTCCCAGGTTTGGAATCACCAAGTACAGTCCCAGGGTTAGATCCATATGATCAGTCCAAGGGTTGGAATCCCCATATACAGTCCCAGGGTTATAATCCCCATGTACAGTCCCAAGCCTGGAATCCACTTGTACACTCCCAGGATTTGAATCCCCATGTACAGTCCCAGGACTGGAATCACCATGTACAGTCCCCAGGGTTGGAATATCCATGTACAGTCCCAGGTTTGGAATATCCATGTTCAGTCCCAGGGTTGGAATCCCCATGTATAGTCCCAGGGCTGGAATCCCCAGGTGCAGTCCCAGGGTTAGAATCATCATTTGCAGTCCCAGGGCTGGAATCCCCAGGTGCAGTCCCAGGGTTGGAATCCACATGTACAGTCCCTGGATTGGAATGCACATGTACAGTCCCAGTGTTGGAATTCCCATGTACAGAACCAGAGTTGGAATCCCATGGTACAGTCCCAGGGTTGGCATCCCCATGTACAATCCCAGGGTTGGAATTCCGAAGTATAGTCCCAGGGTTGGAATCCCCATGTACAGCCCCGGGGTTGGAATCCCCATGTACAGTCCCAGGGCTAGAATCTCCATGTGCAGCCCCAGGGCTGGAAATCCCATGGACATTCCCAGTGCTGTAATCCCCATGTACAGCCTCAGGGCTGGAATCCCCCTGTACAGTCCCAGGGCAGAAATCCCCATGGACAGTCCCAGGGCTGGAATCCCCATGTACAGTCCCAGGGCTGGAATCCCCATGTAGTGTCCCAGGTTTGGGATCCCCATGTACAGTCCCAGGGCTGGAATCCCCATGTTCAGTCCCAAAGTTAGAATCCCCAAGTGCAGTTGGAGGGCTGGCATCCCCAAGTACAGCCTCAGGGGTAGAATCCCCATGTAGAGTCTCAGGGCTGGCATCTCCAGGTACAGTCGCAGGGTTAGAATCACCATGTGCAGTCGCAGGGCTGGAATCCCCAGGTACAGTCCCAAGGCTGGAGTCCACAAGTACAATCCCAGGGTTTGAATCCCAATGTACAGTCCCAGGGCAGGAATCCCCATGTACAGTCCCAGGTTTGGAATATCCATGTACAATCCCAGGGTTGGAATCCCCATGTACAGTCCCAGGGCTGGAATCTCCAGGTACGGTCCCAGTGCTTGGATCTCCAGGTACAGTCCCAGGGTTAGAATCTCCATGTGCAGTCCCAGGGCTGGAATCCCCATGTACAGTCCAAGGGTTTGAATCCCCAGGTACAGTCCCAGGCTGGAATCACCAGGTAAAGCCCCAGTGTTAGAATCCCCATGTACAGTCCCCGAGTTGGAATCCACATGTACAGTCCCAGGGTTGGAATTCCCATGTACATGCCCACGGCTGGAATCCATTTGTACACTCCCAGGGTTTGAATCCCCAAGTACAGTCCCAGGGTTGGAATCCCCATGCACAGTCCCCGGGTTGGAATCCACATGTACAGTCCCAGGGCTGGAATCCCCATGTACAGTCCCCGGACTGGAATCCCCATGTACAATGCTCAGGGTTGGAATATCCATGTACAGTACCAGGTCTGGAATATCCTTGTACAATCCCAGGGTTGGAATTCCCATGTACAGTCCCAGGGTTGGAATACCCATGTCCAGGCCCAGTGTTGGAATTCGCTTGTACAGTCACAGGGTTGGAATCCCCATGTACAGTCCCAGGTTTGGAATCCCCATGTACAGTCCCAGGGCTGGAATCCCCATGTATAGTCCCAGGGTTATAATCCCCATGTACAGTCCCAGGGCTGGCATCTCTAGGTACAGTCCCAGTGTTAGAATCACCATGTGCAGTCCCAGGGCTGGAATCCCCAGGTGCAGTCCCAGGGTTAGAATCCCGATGTACAGTCCCAGGGTTGGAATCCCCATTTACAGCCTCAGTTTTGGAATCTCTACTTACAGTCACAGGGCTGGAATCCAGGGTTTGAATCAACATGTACAGTCCCAGGGCTGTAATGGCCATGCACAGTCCCAGTTATGAAATGTCCATGTACAATCCCAGGATTGGAACCCCATGCACAGTCCCAGGGTTGGAATCTCCAAGTAAAGTCCCAGGGTTGGAATCTCCATATACAGTCCCAGGGCTGTAATCGCCACGTAAAATCCCAGCTTTGGAATGTCCACATAAAATCCCTGGGTTGGAAACCCCATGCACAGTGCCAGGGTTGAAATTCCCACTAAAAGTCACAGGGCTGGAATACACTTGTGCAGTTCCAGGGTTTGAATCCCCATGTACAGTCCCAGGGCTGTAATGGCCATGTAAAGTCCCAGGTTTGAAATGTTCATGTACAGTCCCAGGTTTGGAATCCCCATGTACAGTCCCAGGGTTGGAATCCCCATGTACAGTCCCAGGGTTAAAATCCCCATGGGCAGTCCCAGTGTTGTAATCCCCATTTACAGTCCCAGGGCTGGAGCCCCCATGTATAGTCCCAGGGTTAGAATCCCCATGTACAGTCACAGGTCTGTCAACTCCAGGTACAGTCCCAGGGTTGGAATCACCATGCGCAGTCCCAGGGTTGGAATCCCCAGGTGCAGTCCCAGGGTTAGAATCCCCATATACTGTCCCAGTTTTGGAATCCCGATGTACAGTTCCAGGTTTGAAATCCCCACGTGCAATCACAGGGCTGGAATCCACTTGTACAGCCCCAGGGTTGGAATCACCATGTAACGTCCCAGGGCTGTAATCACCATGTACAGTCCCAGGTTTGGAATGTCCACATACAATCCCTGGGTTGGAATCACCATGTACAGTCCCAGGGTTGGAATACCCATTTACAGTCCCAGGGCTGGAATCCACTTGTACACTCCCAGGTTTTCAATCCCCATGTACAGTCCCAGGATTGTAATCCCCATGTACAGACCCAGGGTTGGGATCCCCATATTCTGTCCCAGAGTTGGAGTCCCCATTTACAGTCCCAGGGTTGGAATCCCCATGTACAGTCCCAGGTCTGGAATATCCATGTACAGCCCCAGGGTTGGAATCCCCATGTACAGTTCCAGGGTTGGAATCCCCATGTGCAGTCCAGGGGTTGGAATCCCCATGTACAGTCCCAGGGTTTGAATTCCCATGTACAGTCCCAGGTTTGGAATCCCCATGTGCAGTCCCAGGGTTGTAATCCCCATGTACAGTCCCAGGGTTGGAATCCCCATGTACAGTCCAAGGATTAGATTCCCCATGTACAGTCCCAGGGTTAGAATCCCCATGTACAATCCCAGGGTTGGAATCCCCATGTACAGTCCCAGGGTTGCAATCCACATCTACAGGCCCAGGGTTGGAATCTGCTTGTACAGTCCCAGGGTTGGAATCCCCATTTACTGTCCCAGGGTGGGAATCCCCATTTACAGTCCCAGGGATGGAATCCCCATGTACAGTCCCAGGTCTGGAATATCCATGTACAATCCCAGGGTTGGAATACCCATGTGCAGTCCCCGGGTTGTAATCCCCATGTACAGTTCCAGGGCTGGAATCTCCGCATACAGTCCCAGGGCTAGAATCCGCATGTACAGTCCCAGGGATGGAATCCCCATGTAAAGTCCCAGGGTTGAAATCCCAATGTACAGTCCCAGGGTTGGAATTCTCATGTCCAGTCCCAGGTTTGGAATGTCGAGGTACATTCCCAGGGCTGGAATCTCCACGTACAGTCCCAGGGTTAGAATCCCCATGTACAGACCATGAGTTGGAATCCCCATATACAGTCCCAGGGTTGGAATCCCCATGTACAGTCCCAGGGTTGGAATCCCCATGTACAGTGCCAGGGTTGGAATCCCCATGTACAGTCCCAGGTTTGGAATCCCCATGTACAGTCCCAGGGTTGGAATCCCCATGCACAGTCCCAGGGTTGGAATCCCCAAATACAGTCCCAGGGTTGGAATCCCCATGTACAGTCCCAGGGTTGGAATCCCCATGTACAGTCCCAGGGTTAGAATCCCCATGTGCAGTCACAGGGTTGGAATCCACATTTACAGTCCCAGGGTTGGAATACCCATGTACAGTCCCAGGGTTAATATCTCCATGCACATTCCCAGGGTTGGAATCTCCATGTACATTCCCAGGGCTGTAATCGCCATGTACAGTCCCAGGTTTGGAATGTCCACATACAATCCCTGGGTTGGAATCCCCATGTACAGTCCCAGGGCTGGAATCCGCTTGTACACTCCCAGATTTTGAATCCCCATGTACAGTCCCCAGGGTTGGAATATCCATGCTCAGTCCCAGGATTGGAATCCCCATGTACAGACCCAGGTTTGGAATCCCCATTTACTGTCCCAGGGTGGGAATCCCCATTTACAGTCCCAGGGATGGAATCCCCATGTACAGTCCCAGGTCTGGAATATCCATGTACAATCCCAGGTTTGGAATCCCCATGTACAGTCCCAGGGTTGGAATCTCCATGTACAGTCAAAGTGTTGGAATACCCATTTACAGTTCCAGGGTTGGAATCCCCATGTACAGTCCTGGGACCCAGCAGCACGGTGGCATAGTGGTTAGCACTGTTGCCTCACAGCGCCAGGGACCCGGGTTCGAATCCGGCCTCGGGTGACTGTCTGTGTGGAGTTTGCACATTCTCCCCGTGTTTGCATGGGTTTCCTCCGGGTGCTCCGGTTTCCTCCCACAGTCCAAAGATGTGCGGGTTAGGTTGATTGGCTATGATAAATTGACCCTTAGTGTTAGGGGGATTAAATACGTGGGGTTACGGGGATAGGGTGGGATATGTGTTGGTGTAGGGGTTACGGGGATCGGGTGGGATATGTGTCGGTGCAGGCTCGATGGGCCGAAATGGCCTCTATCTGCACTGTGGGGTTTCTGTGATTCTGTGATTCTATGATCCTGGGACTGTACATGTGGATTCCAACCCTGGGACTGTACATGGGGATTCCAACCGAAGGATTGTATGTGGACATTCCAAAACTGGGACTGTACATGGCGATTACGGCCCTGGGAATGTACATGGAGATTCCAACCCTGGGAATGTGAATGGAGATTCCAACCCTGGGACTGTACATGGGGATTCCAACCCTGGGATTGTACATGGGCATTCCATACCAGGGACTGTACATGGCCATTACAGCACTGGAACTGTACATGATTCTAACCCTGGGACTGTACAAGTGCATTCCAGCCCTGTGACTGTACATGGGGATTTCAACCCCGGAACTGTACATGGGGATTCCAAAACTGGGACTGTGCTTGGGGATTCTAACCCTGGGACTGCACCTGGGGATTCCAGCCCTGGGACTGTACATGGGGATTCTAACCTTGGGTCTACACATGGGGGCTCCAGCCCTGGGATTGCACATGGGGATACCAGCCCTGGGACTGCACATGGGGAATCCAACCCTGGGGCTGTAAATGGGGATTCCAAACCTGGGACTGCCAATGGGGTTTCCAAACCTGGGACTGTACATGGGGATTCCAACCCTGGGACTGTGCATGGGGAATCCAACCCTGGGACTGCACATGGGGATTCCAACCCTGGGAATGTACATGGGGATTCCAACCCAGGGATTGTATGTTGACATTCCAAACCTGGGACTGAACGTGGCGATTACAGCCCTCGGATAGTACATGGAGATTCCAACCCTGGGACTGTACATGGATATTCCAAACCTGGGACTATGCATGGGGATACCAATCCTGGGATAATACATGGACCTTTCAAACCTGGGACTGTACATGGCCATTACAGCCCTGGGACTGTACATGGGGACTCAAATCCTGGAACTGTACAAGTAGATTCCAGCGCTGTGACTGTAAGTAGGGATTTCAACCCTGGAAATGTACATGGGGATTCCAAAACTGGGGCTGTAAATGGGTATTCCAACCCTGGGACTGTACTTGGGGATTCTAACCCTGGGACTGCACCTGGGGATTCCAGCCCTGGGACTGCACCTGGCGATTCTAACCCTGGGACTGTACCTGGAGATGCCAGCCCTGGAAAAGTACATGGGGATTCTAACCCTGGGACTATACATGGGTATTCCAGCCCTGGGACTGCACATGGGGCTTCCAACTCTGGGGCTGCACATGGGGATTCCAAACCTGGGATTGTAAATGGGGATTCCAAACCTGGGACTGCCCATGGGGATTCTAACCCTGGGACTGTACATGGAGATTCCAGCCCTGTGACTGTACGTGGGAATTTCAACTGGGACTGTACATGGGGATTATAACCCTGGGACTGCACCTGGGGATTCCAGCCCTGGGACTGCACATGGTGATTCTAACCCTGGGACTGTACCTGGAGATGCCAGCCCTGGTACTGTACATGGTGGTTACAACCCTGCGGCTGTACATGGAGATTCCAACCCTGGGACTGTACATGGGGATTACAACCCTGGGATTGCATAAGCGGATTCCAACCCTGGGCCTGTACATGGCGATTCAATCCCTGGAATCCGCTTGTACACTTCCACTTTCTGAATACCAATGTACAGTCCCAGGGCTGTAATATCTATGTACAATCCCAGGGCTGGAATCCCCATGTACAGTCCCAGGGTTGGAATCTGTAGTGTCCGTGTGTAGATAAAGACACTGAAGACAGGAGTTGGTTCATAGGTATTTACTAAGCAAGTCTGGGGGGATTTCTAAAGGATATACACAATACACAGGCTTATATAGCCCAAGTGGCAATTACCGGCATTACGCGCACCTGGGTCTCTTAAAGGTACATACACCACAATTCCTCCCCTTCTAGCTAACTAGTACATCATATTTTAAATAACTATTAATTACATGTTATATGCAAAATAATATACATTGCTGTATTAATTAATTATTGGTTAGTCTCTCAGGAGGCTTCCTGACTCAGTTCGGATAACGCCTCGGGGGTGTAGTAGTTTCTGGTGGTGTAGTAGGTTCTTCTGGCAAGGCTGATTCGGCTTGAAGGCCAGTGTCGGGTTCAGCGGCCTCCTGTATCACCGGATCGGAGGTAGATATGGTTATCTCTACTTCATCGTTAGATGTATAGAGTGGTGGTGTAGGTTGTCCCTTTTCGGATGACTTGATGATTTGGTCAGCATGGCGCCTTATTATGCTGTCTCCGATGTCCACGGTATACATCAGTGGTCCTAATCGTGTGCAGATAGTTCCAGGCTGCCATTTCTCGGTACGGTAGTCCCGGGCCAAAACCAGTTGGCCTATCTGGAAGGCCCTAGTTGGCCTTTCATTCATGCCCTGAAACTGCCGGTTCTCCACGCCCCTTCAGATGTTGGGCTTGACCAAATCCAGCCGGCATCTTAGGTTTCTATTGTAGAACATCATGGCGGGAGTTTGGTTAGTAACCATGTGCGTTGCATTCCTATATGCAAATAAGAAGTTATCCACCTTGTGCTGAAGTTTTATGTCTTCATTACCCATGGCCTTGATTGCTTTCTTGAAGGTCTGGACAAACCTTTCAGCCAATCCATTGGTGGCGGGATGGTATGGGGCGGACGTGTAGTGCCTTACCCCATTGTTCTTTAAGAACTTTCTGAATTTTTCGGACACAAATTGCGGTCCATTATCAGAACATATCTGCTCCGGCAGCCCATTCCTGGCAAATATGGTCCTTATTACTGTGATGGTTTTTTCCGTGGTGGTGGAGGACATCATTATTACCTCCGGCCACTTGGAGTGTGCATCAACTGCGATTAAGAACATTGAGTCCATAAATGGACCAGCAAAGTCGATGTGCACCCTTTGCCAGGGAGATGAGGGCCACTCCCATGGATGTAGAGGGGCCTGTGGCGGAGCATTTTGGACCTTCTGGCATCCTAGGCAGCTCTTGGTCATGTCTTCGATGTCTCCATCGATACCTGGCCACCATACAAACGCCCTCGCTAGGTTCTTCATTTTCACTCCACCCAGATGCCCCTCGTGAAGCTCCTTTAGCACTTTATCCTGGAGTTTGGGTGCAATCACCACTCTGGATCCACACATCAAGATTCCTCGGCACACTGACAGCTGTTATCTTCTTTGCGAGAATGCTGGCAACAGTGGTTCGCCATGTGCTGGCCATCCCTTCACTGTTAAATCGTAGACCCGTGAGAGAGTAGGGTCATTTCTTGTCTCCCTTTCAATGGCAGAATTAGTCACCGGTAGACATTCCACTATGGTAGAGTGGAATATCTCTACTGGGTCTACTGTAGGTGCCTCTTCTATCGTTGGCAACGGTAGGCGTGATAACCCGTCAGCATTTCCATGCTGTTTTGACCCTTTGTATTCAATGTTGTATTGGTGTGCCCCTGGAAAAAGGGACCACCTCTGTAGTCTTTGTGCCGTCATAATGAGGACACCTTTTTTAGGGTTGAGTATGGAGATGAGGGGTTGATGGTCAGTCAGCAAGGTAAATTTTTGTCCGTGTAGGTAATGGTTGAATTTCTTCACTCCCCATACCAGGCTGAGTGCTTCCCTGTCTATCTGGGCATAGTTACGCTCAGCTGAGTTCAATGAGCGTGACGCAAAAGCTATCGGCCGTTCCGCGCCATCAGGGAATCTATGGGACAATACTGCTCCTATGCCGTAAGGGGATGCATCGCACGCCAGTCTGATTGGTAGTGATGGGTTGTAATGAGCCAAAATTTTCTCGGATGTGATTAAGTCTTTACATTTATGGAAGGCACATTTACAGTCTTCGTTCCATTTCCAAATTACTCCTGTCTGTAGAAGATCATTAAGAGGGTGTAGAATAGTTGATAAGTTCGGTAAAAATTTATGATAGTAATTTATTAATCCCAGGAATGACCTTAATTGTGAAACATTTTCAGGTGCTGGGGCTTTTATAACTGCTTCAATTTTTTCAGGTGACTTATGCAACCCTTCCTTATTAATTATGTGGCCACAATATGATATCTGATTTTTGAAAAATTCGCACTTGGTGCGATTTGCTCGTAGGCCCCGTTCTTTCAGCCTAGTGAGCACCTGCTCCAAATTGGCAAGGTGCTCGTTGTCGTTTTCTCCTGTTATAAGGATGTCGTCTAGGTAGCATTGAGTCCCCGGAATCCCTTGCAGGACTTGCTCCATAGCTCTTTGCCAGGTAGCTGGAGCTGATGCTATTCCAAAAACCAGTCGATTGTACTGGTACAGGCCTTTGTGTGTGTTTATTGTGAGATATTTTTAGAGGTCTCCTCCACCTCCATCTGTAGATATGCTTGTGCCAAGTCAATTTTTGTGAAACGTTTCCCTCCGGACAGTGAGGCGAAAATATCTTCTATCCTCGGAAGAGGATACTGTACCGTGTGAAGGACCGGGTTTACAGCCACCTTGAAGTCCCCACAGATGCGAATTTTTTTCTGTTCGTCAGAGTTATTTTTCAATGTTTTTTTCATGACTGGAACGATGGATGTTGCCCATTCGCTCCAATCTATTTTGGATAATACGCCTGCCTTTTCCAAATTCTTCAGCTGTGCCTCGACTGCCGGACGTATTGCGTACGGCACCGGTCTTGCCTTAAGTAATTTTGGAATTGCTGTATCTTCCACTTTTATTGAGGCGGTGATGCCTTTCAAGGTTCCTAGTTTCTCTTGAAACACTTCTTTGGCGTTGGCCAAGATGTCTTTTAATCATTCAGGTATGATGTCATCATTGTTTTTTTCCTTACTGGTCACCGTCAGTGCCTGAATGGAGTGCCAGCCTAAACGTATCTTCCTTATCCATTCACGTCCCAACAACGGTGGACCACCATCTTGTAGAATGTATAAATACAACTTTTGTATTTCTTTGCCGTTGTATACCACAGGCACCCTTATTTTTCCTTTGGGGTAGACTTTCTGCCCTGTATATGGTTTTAAGGTAATGGATGTGTCTTTTAGAGGTATATGCAAAAATAGCCTCTCATAATCTCGTCGATTTATTACGGTTAGAGCTGATCCTGTATCTAGCTCCATTTTAACTGGGGACCCTGCCATTGTGAGGGTAACCCAAATGGTTTGGTAATCCTCTTTGGCAAGTACATTATGTAATTTGAGACAGCTTAGTCTCTTGTTTCCGGAGTCGCTATCGCTATTCTGGTCTTCGGAGATATTGTCCATCATCATTTGTACCTTCCTGTACTTTTCTTTATTGATTTTTTGTTTTCTGTCAGTGGATTTATTTTGTCCAGATTGGCATAACCGTGCAATGTGTCCAATCTTACCACATTGCCTGCACGCTTTGCCCTTGAACCAGCAGTCCCTCTGGTTATGGGTGGATCTGCCGCAGCGATAACATCTTCCGAACTCCTGTGTCTCTTGTTGTATCTCTGCAGCTCCTTTTGCTGCTGCTTCGTATGATACAGCCATACTGAAAGCTTTGTCCAATGTTAAATCTTTTTCAGAAAGCAGTCTTTTTTGTGTTCCTTCACTTAAGAGACCGCAAACAAATTTGTCTCGAAGATAATCCGATAGTCCTGCTCCGAATTGGCAGTACTTTGATAGCTTTCTTAATTCGGTTAGGTAATCAGCGTTACTTTCATTCTTGTGTTGATTTCTCTTGAAGAACTTGAATCGTTCCGCTATCAGCAGCGGTGTTGGGTTTAAATGCTCCTGCAGGGTATCAACAATTTCTTTAAAAGTCTTGTCCTTTGGTTTGGCTGGAGTGATTAAATTTCGTAACAGCCCGTATGTCTTCGCGCCCATTAAGTTCAGAAGTACTGAAGCTTTTTTTTCATCTGTTATTCCATTTGCAGTGCAATAAACTTCTACTCTTTCCACGTATGTGGTCCAATCTTCTATTTCGCCATCAAAAGCCTCAATATTACCAGATTTAGTCATTTCAGAAAAGATATGGTGCTTCCCGCGCTTTTTTTTGTAGCAACGATATGGCGCTTCCCGCGCTTTCCCGCCGCTGCTACCGATAACAACGCTGTTTTACTGTGGTTTCCGTTTATTCACTGTTGGAGACTTGTTCCCGATGGAGGTCTAAACGCTGACCTGCTTGCCGTGCCGGCCGTCTCTCGAGTGCACCCTTCAAGTCCGTTATTGCTTGCCTCCGATTTCGCTGCTTGTCTCAGCTGTAGAGCCCGCCGCTGGAGCCCCAGCCTGATGCCCAGGAAGGATTAGCGCAGTACCTGCCACCAGCTTGGCCAGCTGGTGAAACCACAGTTTCTCTTACTTCCTTGAGTCTTCGGGACGCTGGAGGAATCGATGCCTTTGAGGTGCTGCCGAATTGCAGGTAAGTCCGTTTCCACTTTGTCGCCACTGTAGTGTCCGTGTGTAGATAAAGACACTGAAGACAGGAGTTGGTTCATAGGTATTTACTAAGCAAGTCTGGGGGGGGGGGTTTCAAAAGGATATACACAATACACAGGCTTATATAGCCCAAGTGGCAATTACCGGCATTACGCACACCTGGGGCTCTTAAAGGCACATACACCACAGAATCCCCATGTGCAGTCCCAGGGCTGGAATCGCCATGTACAGTCCCAGGGTTAGAATCCCCATGTACAGTCCCAGGGCTGGCATTTCCAAGGACAGTCCCATGGCTGGAATCCGCATGTACAGTCCCAGGGTTGGAATCCGCATGTACAGTCCCAGGGTTAGAAACCCCATGTACAGTCCCAGGGCTGGCATCTCCAAGGACAGTCCCATGGCTGGAATCCGCATGTACAGTCCCAGGGTTGGAATCCCCATCTACAGTCCCAGGGTTGAAATCCCAATTTACAGTCCCAGGGGTTGGAATCCCCATGTACAGCCCCAGGGTTTGAATCCCCAGGTACAGACCCAGGGCTGGAATCCCCGGGTACAGTCACAGAGTTGGAATCCCCATTTATAGTCCAAGGGATGGAATCACCATGTATAGTGCCAGGGTTGGAATCCCCATGTACAGTCCCAGGGTTGGAATACCCATGTACAGTCCCAGTGTTGGAATACCCATGTACAGTCCCAGGGAAGGAATCCCCATGTACATTCCCAGGGTTGGAATCCCCATGTACAGTCCCAGGTTTAGAATCCCCATGTGCAGTCCCAGGGTTGGAATCCACATTCACTGTCCCAGGATTGGAATACCCATGTGCAGTCCCCGGGTTGGAATCCCCATGTAAAGTCCCAGGGTTGGAATTCTCATGTACAGTCCCAGGTTTGGAATGTCGAGGTACATTCCCAGGGCTGGAATCTCCACGTACAGTCCCAGGGTTAGAATCCCCATGTACAGACCATGAGTTGGAATCCCCATATACAGTCCCAGGGTTGGAATCCCCATGTACAGTCCCAGGGTTGGAATCCCCATGTACAGTGCCAGGGTTGGAATCCCCATGTACAGTCCCAGGTTTGGAATCCCCATGTACAGTCCCAGGGTTGGAATCCCCATGTACTGTCCCAGGGTTGGAATCCCCATATACAGACCCAGGGCTGGAATTCCCATGTCCAGTCCCAGGGTTGGAATTTGCATGTACAGTCCTAGGTTTGGAATCCCCATGTACAGTCCCAGGGTTGGTATACCCATGCCCAGTCCCAGGTTTGGAATACCCATGTATAGTCCCAGGGCTGGAAACTCCATGTACAGTCCCAGGGCTGGAATCCACAAGTATAGTCTCAGGGCAGGAATCCCCATGTACAGTCCCAGGATTGGAATCTGCATGCGCAGTCCCAGGTCTCGAATCCCCATGTATAGTCCCAGTGTTAGAATCCCCATGTACAGTACCAGGGCTGGCATGTCCAGGTAGAGTCCCAGGGTTAGAATCACCATGTGCAGTCCCAGGGCTGGAATCCCCAGGTGCAGTCCCAGGTTTAGAATCCCCATGTACAGTCCCAGGGTTGGAATCCCCATTTAGAGCCCCAGTTTTGGAATCCCCATGCACAGTTCCACTGTTCAAATCCCCACGTACAGTCACAGGGCTGTAATCAGCTTGTACAGTCCCAGGGTTTGAATCCCCATGTACAGTCCCACATCTGTAATGGCCATGTACCGTCCCAGGTTTGGAATGCCCATGTACAATCCCAGGGTTGGAATACCCATGTACATTCTCAGGGTTGGAAACCCCATGTACAGTCCCAGGGTTGGAATCTCCATGTACAGTCCCAGTGTTGGAATCTCCATGTACAGTCCCAGGGCTGGAATCCCCATGTACAGTCCCAAGGTTGGAATATCCATGTACAATCCCAGAGCTGTAATCCTGATGTACACACCCAGGTTTGGAATCTTAATGTACAGTCCCAGGGCTGGAATCCCCATGTGCAATCCCAGGGCTGGAACCCCCATGTACAGTCCCAGGGGTGGAATCCCGACCTACAGTCCCAGGGTTGAAATCCCCATGTACATTCCCAGGGCTGGAATCCCCATATACAGCCCCATGGTTGAAATCCCCATGTACAGTCGCAGGGTTGGAAACCCAATGTACACTCCCAGGGCTAGAATCTCGATGTACAGTCCCAGGGCTGGAATCCACACGTATATTCCCAGGGCTGGAATTCCCATGTACATTCCCAGAGCTGTAATCCCCATGTACAGTCCCAGGGCTGGAATCCCCATGTACAGTCCCAGGGCTGGAATTGCCATGTATGGTCCCAGGGTTGGGAACCCCATGTACAGTCGCAGGGTTAGAATCCCCATGTGCTGTCCCAGGGTTGGAATCCACAGTTACATTTCCAGGGTTGAAATCCCCATTTGCAGTCCCAGGTTTGGAATCCCCATGTGCAGTCCCAGGGCTGGAATTGCAATGTACAGTCCCAGGATAGTATCCCCATGTACAGCCCCAGGGCTGGCATCTCCAGGTACATTGCATGGGCTGGAATCCCCATGTACAGGCCCAGGGTTGGAATCCCCATGTACAGTCCCAGGTTTGGAATGTCCAGGTACAGTCCCAGGGCTGGAATCGCCAGGTACAGTCCCAGGATTAGAATCGCCACGTGCAGTACCAGGGCTGGATTCCCCGTGTACAGTCCCAGGGTTTGTATCCCCAGGTACAGTCCCAAGGCTGGAATCCCCAGGTACAGTCCAAGGTTAGAATCCCGATGTACAATCCCAGTGTTGGAATCCCCATTTACAGTCACAGGTTTGGAATCCCCATGTACAGTCCCAGGGTTGGAATCCATATGTACACTCCCAGGGTTGGAATCCCCATGTACATTCCCAGGGTTAGAATCCCCATGGGCAGTCCAAGTGTTGGAATCCCCATTTACAGTCCCAGGGTTGGAATCCCCATGTGCATTCCCAGGGCTGGAAACCCCATGTATAGTCCCAGTGTTAGAATCCCCATGTACAGTCCCAGGGCAGGCATCACCAGGTACAGTCCCAGGGTTAGAATCAGCATGTGCAGTCCCAGGGCTGGAATCCCCACGTGCAGTCCCAGGGTTAGAATCCCCAAATACAGTCGCAGGGTAGGAATCCCCATTTACAGCCCCAGTTTTGAAATCCCCATGTATAGTCCCAGGGTTGGAATCCCCACGTACAGTCACAGGGCTGTAATCCACTTGTACAGTCCCAGGTTTGAATCCCCATGTACAGTCCCAGGGTTGGAATCCCCATATACAGCACCAGGGTTGGAATCCCCATGTACAGTCGCAGGGTTGGAAACCCAATGTACATTTCCAGAGCTAGAATCCCGATGTACAGTCCCAGGGCTGGAATCCCCATGTATATTCCCAGGGCTGGAATTCCCATGTACATTCCCAGAGCTGTAATCCCCATGTACAGTCCCAGGGCTGTAATCCCCATGTACAGTCCCAGGGCTGGAATCCCCATGTACGGTCCCAGGGTTGGGATCCCCATGTACAGTCGCAGGGTTAGAATCCCCATGTGCTGTCCCAGGGTTGGAATCCACATTTACATTCCCAGGGTTGAAATCCCCATGTGCAGTCCCAGGTTTGGAATCCCCATGTGCAGTCCCAGGGCTGGAATTGCAATGTACAGTCCTAGGATAGAATCCCCATGTACAGTCCCAGGGCTGGCATCTCCAGGTAGATTCCATGGGCTGGAATCCCCATTTACAGTCCCAGGGTTGGAATCCCCATGTACAGTCCCAGGGTTGAAATCCCAATTTACAGTCCCAGGGTTGGAATCCCCATGTACAGTCCCAGGTTTGGAATGTCCAGGTACAGTCCCAGGGCTGGAATCTCCGAGTACAGTCCCAGGGTTAGAATCGCCACGTGCAGTCCCAGGGCTGGATTCCCCGTGTACAATCCCAGGGTTTGTATCCCCAGGTACAGTCCCAAGGCTGGAATCCCCAGGTACAGTCCAAGGTTAGAATCCCCATGTACAGTCCCCGAGTTGAGATCCCCATATACAGTCCCAGGGTTGGAATCCCCATGTACAGTCCCAGGGTTGTAATCCCCATTTACAGTCCCAGGGTTGGAATCCCCATGTACAGTCCCAGGGTTGGAATCCCGATGTACTATCCCAGTGTTGGAATCCCCATCTACAGTCACAGGTTTGGAATCCCAACGTACAGTCCCAGGGTTGGAATCCCCATGTGCAGTCCCAGGGTTGGAATCCCCATGTGCATTCCCAGGGCTGGAAACCCCATGTATAGTCCCAGTGTTAGAATCCGCATGTACAGTCCCAGGGCAGGCATCACCATGTACAGTCCCAGGGTTAGAATCAGCATGTGCAGTCCCAGGGCTGGAATCCCCAGGTGCAGTCCCAGGGTTAGAATCCCCAAATACAGTCGCAGGGTAGGAATCCCCATTTACAGCCCCAGTTTTGAAATGCCCATGTGTAGTCCCAGGTTTGGAATGCCCATGTACAATACCGGGGTTGGAATCCCCATGTACAGTCTCAGGTTTGGATTCCCCATGTACAATCCCAGGGTTGGATTCTCCATGAACAGTCTCAGGGTTGGAATATCCATGTACAATCCCAGAGCTGGAATCCTGATGTACAGTCCCAGGGTTGGAATCTCCATGGACAATCCCAGGTCTGGAAACCCCATGTGAAGTCCCAGGGTTGGAATCTCCATGTATAGTCTCAGGGTTGGAATCCCGACCTACAGTCCCAGGTTTGAAATCGCCATGTACAGTCCCAGGGCTGGAATCCCCATGTGCAGTCCCAGAGCTGGAATCCTCATATACAGTCCCAGGGTTGAAATCCCCATGTACAGACCCAGGGTTGGAAACCCCATGTACAGTTGCAGGGTTGGAATATCCATGTAAAGTCGCAGCTTTAGAATCCCCATTTACAGTCCCAGGGTTGGAATCCCCATTTACAGTCCCAGGGTTGGAATATCCATTAACAGTCGTAGTGTTGGAATCCCCATGTACAGTCCCAGGTTTGGAATCCTTATGTACAGTCCCAGGGTTGGAATCCCCATTTACAGTGCCAGGGTTAGAATCCCCATGTACAGTCCCAGGTTTGGAATCCTCATGTACAGTCCCAGGGTTGGAATCCCCATTTACATTGCCAGGGTTATTATCCCCATTTACAATCCCAGGGCTGGAATCCCCATGTACAGTCCCAGGGTTGGAATCCCCATGTACAGTCCCAGGTTTAGAATCCCCATGTACTGTCCCAGGGGTTGGAATCCTGATTTACAATACCAGTGTTAGAATCCTCATGTACAGTCCCAGGGTTAGAATCCCAATGTAAAATCGCAGTGTTAGAGTCATCATGAACTGTCCCAGCGACAGAATCCCCATGTACTGTCCCAGGGCTGGTACCCATATGTAGTCCCAGGGCTGGGATCGCCATGTACAGTCCCAGGGTTAGAATCCCAATGTACAGTCCCCGGTTTAGAATCACAAGTAAAATCCCAGGGTTGGAATCCACAGGTACATTCCCAGGTCTGGCATCTCCAGGTACAGTCCCAGGGTTAGAATCACCATGTGCAGTCCCAGGGCTGGAATCCCCAGGTGCAGTCCCAGGGTTAGAATCCCCAAGTGCAGTCCCAGGGCTGGAATCCCCAGGTGCAGTCCCAGGGTTGGAAACCCCACGTACAGTCAAAGGGCTGGAATCAACTTGTACAGTCCCAGGGTTTCAATCCCCCTGTACATTCCCAGGGCTGTAATGGCCATGTACAGTCCCAGGTTTGGAATTTCGATGTGCAGTCCCAGGGTTGGAATCTCCATGGAGAGTCCCATGGCTGGAAACTGCTTGTACACTCCCAGGTTTTGAATCCGCATGCACAGACCCAGGACTGGAATCCCCATGTACAGTCACCAGGGTTGGAATATCCATGAACAATCCCAGGGCTGGAATACCGATGTACAGTCACAGGGTTGGAATCTCCATGTACAGTCCCAGGGCTGGAATCCCCAAGTGCAGTCCCGGGGATGGAAGCCCCATGTACAGTCCCAGGGATTGGAATCCCGACTTACAGTCCCAGGGTTGGAGTCCGTATTACAATCCCAGAGTTAAAATCCCCATGTACAGTCCCAGGGTTGTCATCTCCATGTACACTCCCAGGTTTGGAATCCCCATGTGCAGTCCCAGGGTTGGAATGCCCAAATGCAGTCCCAGGGCTGCATTTGCAATGTACAGTCCCAGGGTTGGAATCCCCATGTACAGTCCCACGGTTAAAATCGCAATTTACAATCCCAGGGCTGGTATCCCCATGTACAGTCCCAGGTTTGGAATGTCCAGGTACAGTCCCAGGGCTGGAATCTCCAGGTACAGTCCCAGGATTAGAATCCCCACGTGCTGTCGCAGTGCTGGATTCCCCATGTACAGTCCCAGGGTTTGAATTCCCAGGTACAGTCCCAGGGCTGGAATCCGCAGGTACAGTCCCAGGGTCAGAATCCCCATGTACAGTCCCCGAGCTGGAATCCCCATATATAGTCCCAGGGTTTGAATCCCCATGTACAGTCCCAGGGTTGTAATCCCCATTTACAGTCCCAGGTTTGGAATGTCCAGGTACATTCCCAGGGCTGGAATCTCCAGGTACAGTCCCAGGGTTAGAATCCCCACGTGCTTTCCCAGGGCTGGATTCCCCATGTACAGTCCCAGGGTTTGAATTCCCAGGTACAGTCCCAGGGCTGGAATCCGCAGGTACAGTCCCAGGGTCAGAATCCCCATGTACAGTCCCCGAGTTGGAATCCCCATATATAGTCCCAGGGTTTGAATCCCCATGTACAGTCCCAGGGTTGTAATCCCCATTTACAGTCCCAGGGTTGGAATCCCCATGTACAGTCCCAGGTTTGTTATCCAGATGTCGAGCCCCAGGGTTGGCATCCCCATGTACAGTCAGAGGATTGTAATCCCCATTTACAGTCCCAGGGTCGGAATCCCCATGTACAGTCCCAGGTTTGGAATGTCCAGGTACAGTCCCAGGGCTGGAATCTCCGGGTACAGTCCCAGGGTTAGAATCGCCACGTGCAGTCCCAGGGCTGGATTCCCCGTGTACAGTCCCAGGGTTTGTATCCCCAGGTACAGTCCCAAAGCCGGAATCCCCAGGTACAGTCCAAGGTTAGAATCCCCATGTACAGTCCCCGAGTTGGGATCCCCATAAAAAGTCCCAGGGTTGGAATCCCCATGTACAGTCCCAGGGTTGTAATCCCCATTTACAGCCCCAGGGTTGGAATCCCCATGTACTGTCCCAGGGTTGGAATCCCGATGTACTATCCCAGTGTTGGAATCCCCATCTACAGTCATAGGTTTGGAATCCCCATGTACAGTCCCAGGGTTGGAATCCCCATGTGCAGTCCCAGGGTTGGAATCCCTGATGTAAGAAAAAGTAGACTTACCATCAAGTAACTTTAAAGTAAGCTTTAAGTAACTTATAAACACACTATGTACACAAGAGAGGTCTTTACCATGCCTCTGGTAGAAGCCTCTTACAATACTGAACAGACCAGTATTTATACCAGTCCAACAGGAAGTGACATATGACAGGAAGTGAGGTATGTACACAGTTCATAGTTCATAGTTCATAGTTCACAGGAAGTGATGACATAACTTCCCGGAAGTTATCATTTTTATCACATTCTTCCCTCCTGCAGGATTAGGAGGCTGTGGTCTACATTTTGGTCCACAGCCGCCGAACAAGGAAGAGTCTCACCCGTTTGGATTCCCATCGTAGAGGGTCGCTGGTCCGCTTACATGTGGTTGGCCATTGGTCAGAGTCTGTGTGGCCTGGATTGCCCTGTGAAGGGTCGGGGAGATCATGGCTTCGAGTACGAGCCCCAATAGGTTCAAAGTCGGACTGCCTTTGTTCAGAGGGAGGTGCAGAGCTGGTCTGTGGCGGATCAGTACTTTCATGCGCGGTACTGGGAGGGTCGCAACCTTGAGCACGGGGTTCTACCGGCACCAAGCTAGTTGGTGTCCGATCAGGATCCTGGAGAGGGGTACCCGATAGGTCCCAAGAGTTTCCTGGTGAAATGCCATCACCCGATGTCCCACTAGGTCCTGGTGGGCAGGGAGCCAGATCCCGTAATGATACAGTAGATTCTCGGCCGTCGGAATATCGTATATTTGCATAGGTGGGTTTGGCATCGGTTAGTTCGACCTCGTCTACAAGAGGGTCATTTTTAGACGTCCGAACGTATCTTCGGAGTAATACAGGTCCAGGAGTAGTTAGCCATGACGGGAGTGATGTCCCATGAGATGAGCGACGCTGGAATCCAAAGAACCGCTCATGAGCTGTAGAAAGCAGGGATCGTATAGAGTGCAATGCATCCGGAAGCACTGTTTCCCATTGCTGGTCTGGTAGGCCCCGAGATCTTAAAGCGAGACGTACGGAATTCCAGATGATACCGTTATACCTCTCTACCTGCCCATTTCCGATGGGATGGTATGGTGTTGTTTTGCTTGTAGCAATTCCCCGTTCTGAGAGGTAGTCCTTGAGTTCCCTTGACATAAAGGATGGACCCCGATCTGAGTGAATATAAGCCGGCATGCCACAGAGAGAAAATACCTGCTCAAGGCAGCAGATTACTGTGGACGCCAGCATATTGGAGCAGGGGAAGGCAAACGGAAAACGTGAATATTCGTCGATCATGGTGAGCAAATATGTGTTCCGAGTTGAAGAGGGCACTGGGACCTTAAAATCGATGCTAAGTCATTGCATCGGTTGGGTTGCATGTATGAGTATACCATCTGAGGGGCGGAAGAACTGAGGTTTTAATTCCGCACAAAGCCGGCATTCTGAGCATATTTTCTTTACATCTCCAGTGGAAAAAGGGAGATTCCGTGATCGTACGAAATATAGCATGCGCGTAACGCCAGGATGACACAAACCATTGTGGACATCCATGAGAGTGGAGGATGATATAGTGTAGCAGAATGCCCGTGTGAGGGTGTCCGGGGCCACATTCTCCTTGCCAGGCCGATAGAGAATGGTATAACCAAAAGAGGCTGGTTCCATCCTCCAAAGTTGTATTTTATTATTCTTAATTTTGGTTCGTTTTCGATTATCGAGCATGAAGGCGACTGATCGTTGGTCCGTGATCAATGTAAAGTGCTGGCGAGCTAGAAAATGGTTCCACTTCCGTACTGCCTCTATGATGGCTGTGGCTTCTTTCTCAACCGGAGGATAATGTAGCTCGGCACCTTGTAAGGTCCTGGACATAAATGCTACAGGACGACCTTCCTGATTCAGAGTAGCCAAGATCGCCACCTCCGAGGCATCACATTCAACCACGAAAGGGAGATTCTCATCAATGGAGTGAAGAGCCGCTTTCTCCAACTGTTTTTTGAGAAGGTTAAAGGCTGCAACAGCCGCTGTTCCCAGTGGAAATGATCTAGCATGCAGCAAGGGTTGGATTTTGTCCGAAAAATGAGGAATCCATTTAGCGTAGTATGCAAACAGACCGAGAGCCCGACGTAAAGAAGCCGGATTCTTAGGTGACGGGAGCTCTTGGAGCGGGCGAAGTCTTTCTGGGTCTGGCTTAATGATACCATTGCCTACGTAGTAGCCAAGGATGTTGATGGTCGGTTGCGCCTCAACAGATTTGGATTAATTCAGGGTCAAATTACGGCGATGGAGGGCATCCCAAAATTTTTGGAGGTTGGAGTCGTGTTCCTGTTGATCGTGACCTGCAATGGTAATGTTATCAAGATAGGGAAAAGTGTCCCTTAGGTTTTCCTGCTTAACCAGGCCATCCATTGCCTGTTGAAAGACAGCCACTCCATTAGTAACCCCGAATGGGAGGCGACGAAATTGGTACAGCCGTCCATTAGCCTCAAAGGCTGTGTACTGCTTATCCGAGACCTTCAAGGGTAACTGATGATAGGCACTTTTTAAATCGTAAGTTGAGAACACTTTGTATTCGGCCAGTTTATTAACCATATCATCAATGCGTGGCAATGGGTAGGCGTCCAAGTCGGTATATTGATTGATGGTTTGCGAATAATCGATGCATAGTCGCTGTTTGTGAGGTTTTAGAGGGTTCTTGACAATGACGACTTGAGCCCGCCAGGGCGACGAACATGGTTCAATGATATCCTCTGCTAGAAGTCGAGAGATTTCAGCCGCAATAAAAGATTGGTCTTCCTGATTAAAGCGCCGCGATTTCGTTATTATCGGTTGGCATTGAGGCGGAATACTGGCAAATAATGAGGGTTCATCAAGTGAAGCTGCTGATAATGCACAAAATGGTAATTTAGATGGTATATTAGAAATAGTAAGTCCGGGTTTGGATCCACCAAACTCAATGGTGAGTTTCTTATGCTGTTTTTGGAAGTCCAGCCCTAAGAGGAGATCACTACATAAGTCTTTGAGCACCGAAAGTCGGGTGGAGGGATACATACGACCGTGAAGTGTCATATCAACAACACAAAAGCCGGAGATTCTGGTATTAAGTGATGACTGGGCCATCGCAATTGCCTGGTCCGATGGGAAGACATGTAGTTTCAATTTTGCAACAATCTGTTCCTTAATGAAACTATCAGTACTTCCTGAGTCAATTAAGGCATCTAAGGTATGCCCTTTAATTGAAATTTTTGTGGCTGCCTGAGACAGGTTCTGTGGGCAAGCAGCTGTAATTGGTGTCGTTGCACAGAGAGTGGCTAAAACTCTCGGTGTGCTTCTTCGGGAGAGAGCTCGAGAGGAAGCTTGATAGGTCCTAGCTGGAGCATCTTGATAGGCCCTAATTGGGGCAGTTCGGTAGGCCTTAGCTGGATTGGCCCTCGTAGAGGCCCTTGATAGGCAAACTTTAGCAAAGTGTCCTTTTTTCCCGCAATAACTGCAGATTGCATTGCGAGCAGGGCAGGTTTTCCTAGGGTGAAAAGCATCTCCACAAAAGAAGCATTCCTTCCTAGATTGCCAAGAGGCTGCTAAAGTGGGGTCGTCCTCCTCTTCTTCATCAGAATTATCAGAATTAGATTCCCCCATGATAGGGTTCACCTGAGACCGCTTGAATTGCCTGGTTGCAGCTACAGCAGCAGATCGAGATCTGGGCAGCTGATAGAGGTCTGCATTTCTCTTTGCCAAATCCAGTGAACAAGCTAGGTCAAAAGCCTTTTGTAGCTCAAGTGTTTTACTTTCCAGTAGACGCTGGCGTATAAATGGAGAGGCAATCCCGCAGATGAAAGCATCACGAATCATTTCTTGGCGGTACAGCTCAGCTGAGGCTGCCTGAAAGTTACAATCTATGCTGAGCCTGCGAAGTTCTTGCAGGAATTCGTCAATTGATTCCCCTGGCCCTTGTCGGGCTGTGGCCAGTAGATGTCTAGCATTTGGGGTCTTCGCATACAGTTTCTTAAGTGCCCGAATCACCTCTTCGTAATTATCCCAGTCATCAACATATTCGAACACTTTTGGGGTCACATAATTGACAAGCATCTTCAATTTAGCAGGAGCATCCGCTTTACATTCATCCAGAAAATTCTCAAAAGTACGATACCAATGCTTCCATACCCTGCCAGCTGCTGGTGTATTCGGGTCCAAGTCCAGACGAATAGGTCTCAGGATTTTCTCCATGATGGGTGGTTCCCTGGATCCTTAACTTCCGAGTTTGTCTGAAGGTCTAGTATTTGTCAGTGTAAATACTAAGTTACTTAAATTGATGTAAGAAAAAGGAGACTTACCATCAAGTAACTTTAAAGTAAGCTTTAAGTAACTTTTAAACACACTATATACACAAGAGAGGTCTTTACCATGCCTCTGGTAGAAGCCTCTTACAATACTGAACAGACCAGTATTTATACCAGTCCAACAGGAAGTGACATATGACAGGAAGTGAGGTATGTACACAGTTCATAGTTCATAGTTCACAGGAAGTGATGACATAACTTCCCGGAAGTTATCATTTTTATCACAATCCCCATGTGCATTCCCAGGGCTGGAAACCCCATGTTTAGTCCCAGTGTTAGAATCCCCATGGACAGTCCCAGGGCAGGCATCACTAGGTACAGTCCCAGGGTTAGAATCAGCATGTGAAGTCCCAGGGCTGGAATCCCCAGGTGCAGTCCCAGGGTTAGAATCCCCAAATACAGTCGCAGGGTAGGAATCCCCATTTACAGCCCCAGTTTTGAAATGCCCATGTATAGTCCCAGGTTTGGAATGCCCATGTACAATACCAGGGTTGGAATCCCCATGTACAGTCTCAGGTTTGGATTCCCCATGTACAATCCCAGGGTTGGATTCTCCATGAACAGTCTCAGGGTTGGAATATCCATGTACAATCCCAGAGCTGGAATCCTGATGTACAGTCCCAGGGTTGGAATCTCCATGGACAATCCCAGGGCTGGAAACCCCATGTGAAGTCCCAGGGTTGGAATCTCCATGTACAGTCTCAGGGTTGGAATCCCGACCTACAGTCCCAGGTTTGAAATCGCCATGTACAGTCCCAGGGCTGGAATCCCCATGTGCAGTCCCAGAGCTGGAATCCTCATATACAGTCCCAGGGTTGAAATCCCCATGTACAGACCCAGGGTTGGAAACCCCATGTACAGTTGCAGGGTTGGAATATCCATGTAAAGTCGCAGCTTTAGAATCCCCATTTACAGTCCCAGGGTTGGAATCCCCATTTACAGTCCCAGGGTTGGAATATCAATTAACAGTCGTAGTGTTGGAATCCCCATGTACAGTCCCAGGTTTGGAATCCTTATGTACAGTCCCAGGGTTGGAATCCCCATTTACAGTGCCAGGGTTAGAATCCCCATGTACAGTCCCAGGTTTGGAATCCTCATGTACAGTCCCAGGGTTGGAATCCCCATTTACATTGCCAGGGTTATTATCCCCATTTACAATCCCAGGGCTGGAATCCCCATGTACAGTCCCAGGGTTGGAATCCCCATGTACAGTCCCAGGTTCAGAATCCCCATGTACTGTCCCAGGGGTTGGAATCCTGATTTACAATACCAGTGTTAGAATCCTCATGTACAGTCCCAGGGTTAGAATCCCAATGTAAAATCGCAGTGTTAGAGTCATCATGAACTGTCCCAGCGACAGAATCCCCATGTACTGTCCCAGGGCTGGAACCCCCATATATAGTCCCAGGGCTGGGATCGCCATGTACAGTCCCAGGGTTAGAATCCCAATGTACAGTCCCCGGTTTAGAATCACAAGTAAAATCCCAGGGTTGGAATCCACAGGTACATTCCCAGGTCTGGCATCTCCAGGTACAGTCCCAGGGTTAGAATCACCATGTGCAGTCCCAGGGCTGGAATCCCCAGGTGCAGTCCCAGGGTTAGAATCCCCAAGTGCAGTCCCAGGGCTGGAATCCCCAGGTGCAGTCCCAGGGTTGGAAACCCTACGTACAGTCAAAGGGCTGGAATCAACTTGTACAGTCCCAGGGTTTCAATCCCCCTGTACATTCCCAGGGCTGTAATGGCCATGTACAGTCCCAGGTTTGGAATTTCGATGTGCAGTCCCAGGGTTGGAATCTCCATGTACAATCCCATGGCTGGAAACTGCTTGTCCACTCCCAGGTTATGAATCCCCATGCACAGACCCAGGACTGGAATCCCCATGTACAGTCACCAGGGTTGGAATCTCCAAGTGCAGTCCCAGGGATGGAAGCCCCATGTACAGTCCCAGGGATTGGAATCCCGACTTACAGTCCCAGGGTTGGAGTCCGTATTACAATCCCAGAGTTAAAATCCCCATGTACAGTCCCAGGGTTGTCATCTCCATGTACACTCCCAGGGTTGGAATCCCCATGTGCAGTCCCAGGGTTGGAATGCCCAAATGCAGTCCCAGGGCTGCATTTGCAATGTACAGTCCCAGGGTTGGAATCCCCATGTACAGTCCCACGGTTGAAATCGCAATTTACAATCCCAGGGCTGGTATCCCCATGTACAGTCCCAGGTTTGGAATGTCCAGGTACAGTCCCAGGGCTGGAATCTCCAGGTACAGTCCCAGGGTTAGAATCCCCTCGTGCTGTCCCAGTGCTGGATTCCCCATGTACAGTCCCAGGGTTTGAATTCCCAGGTACAGTCCCAGGGCTGGAATCCGCAGGTACAGTCCCAGGGTCAGAATCCCCATGTACAGTCCCCGAGTTGGAATCCCCATATATAGTCCCAGGGTTTGAATCCCCATGTACAGTCCCAGGGTTGTAATCCCCATTTACAGTCCCAGGTTTGGAATGTCCAGGTACAGTCCCAGGGCTGGAATCTCCAGGTACAGTCCCAGGGTTAGAATCCCCACGTGCTGTCCCAGGGCTGGATTCCCCATGTACAGTCCCAGGGTTTGAATTCACAGGTACAGTCCCAGGGCTGGAATCCCCAGGTATAGTCCCAGGGTTGGTATCCCCATGTACAGTCCCAGGGTTGGAATCCCCATGTACAGTAACGGGGTTGGAATCCCCATGTACAGTCCCAGGTTTAGAATCCCCATGTACTGTCCCAGGGGTTGGAATCCTGATTTACAATACCAGGGTTAGAATCCTCATGTACAGTCCCAGGGTTAGAATCCCAATGTAAAATCGCAGTGTTAGAGACATCATGAACAGTCCCAGCGACAGAATCCCCATGTACTGTCCCAGTGCTGGAATCCCCATGTACAATCCCAGGGTTAGAATCCCAATGTACAGTGCCCGGTTTAGAATCACAAGTAAAATCCCAGGGTTGGAATCCACAGGTACATTCCCAGGTCTGGCATCTCCAGGTACAGTCCCAGGGTTAGAATCACCATGTGCAGTCCCAGGGCTGGAATCCGCAGGTGCAGTCCCAGGGTTAGAATCCCCAAGTGCAGTCCCAGGGCTGGAATCCCCAGGTGCAGTCCCAGGGTTAGAAACGTCACGTACAGTCAAAGGGCTGGAATCAACTTCTACAGTCCCAGGGTTTCAATCCCCCTGTACATTCCCAGGGCTGTAATGGCCATGTACAGTCCCAGGTTTGGAATTTCGATGTGCAGTCCCAGGGTTGGAATCTCCATGTACAGTCCCATGGCTGGAAACTGCTTGTACACTCACAGGTTTTGAATCCCCATGCACAGTCCCAGGACTGGAATCCCCATGTACAGTCACCAGGGTTGGAATATCCATTATCAATCCCAGGGCTGGAATACCGATGTACAGTCACAGGGTTAGAATCTCCATGTACAGTCCCAGGGCTGGAATCCCCATGTGCAGTGCCAGGGTTGGAAACCCCATGTACAGTCCCAGGGATTGGAATCCCGACTTACAGTCCCAGGTTTGGAGTCCGTATTACAATCCCAGAGTTAGAAACCCCATGTACAGTCCCAGGGTTGGCATCTCCATGTACACTCCCAGGGTTGGAATCCCCATGTGCAGTCCAAGGTTGGAATGCCCAAATGCAGTCCCAGGGCTGGATTTGCAATGTACAGTCCCAGGGTTAGAATCCCCATGTACAGTCCCAGGGCTGGCATCTCCAGGTACATTCAATGGGCTGGAATCCCCGTGTACAGTCCCAGGGTTGGAATCCCCATGTACAGTCCCAGGGATGAAATCCCAATTTACAATCCCAGGGCTGGTATCCCCATGTACAGTCCCAGGTTTGGAATGTCCAGGTACAGTCCCAGGGCTGGAATCTCCAGGTACAGTCCCAGGGTTAGAATCCCCACGTGCTGTCCCAGGGCTGGATTCCCCATTTACAGTCCCAGGCTTTGAATTCCCAGGTAGAGTCCCAGGGCTGGAATCCGCAGGTACAGTCCCAGGGTCAGAATCCCCATGTACAGTCCCCGAGTTGGAATCCCCATATATAGTCCCAGGGTTTGTATCACCATGTACAGTCCCAGGGTTGTAATCCCCATTTACAGTCCCAGGGTTGGAATCCCCATGTACAGTCCCAGGTTTGGAATCCAGATGTACAGCCCCAGGGTTGGCATCCCCATGTACAGTCAGAGGATTGTAATCCCCATTTACAGTCCCAGGGTTGGAATCCCCATGTGCAGTCCCAGGGTTGGAATCCCCATGTGCATTCCCAGGGCGGGAATCTCCATGAAAAGTCCCAGGGCTGGAATCCCCATGTACAGTCCCAGGGTTGGGATCCCCATGTACAGTCCCAGGGTTAGAATCCCCATGGGCAGTCCCAGGTTTCGAATCCCCATTTACAGTCCCAGGGTTGGAATCCCCATGTGCAGTCCCAGGGTTGGAATCCCCATGTGCATTCCCAGGGCTGGAAACCCCATGTATAGACCCAGTGTTAGAATCAGCATGTCAGTCCCAGGGCTGGATTCCCCAGGTGCAGTCCCAGGGTTAGAATCCCCATATACAGTCCCAGGGTAGGAATCCTCAATTACAGCCCCAGTTTTGGAATCCCCATGTACAGTTCCAGGGTTGAAATCCCCATGTACAGTCACAGGGCTGTAATCCACTTGTGCAGTCCCAGGGTTTGGATCCCCATGTACAGTCCCAGGTCTGTAATGGTCATGTACAGTCCCAGGTTTGGAATGCCCATGTACAATCCCGGGGTTGGAATCCCCATGTACAGTCTCAGGGTTGGATTCCCCATGTACAATCCCAGGGTTGTATTCTCCATGAACAGTCCCAGGGTTGGAATATCCATGTACAATCCCAGAGCTGGAATCCTGATGTACAGTCCCAGTGTTGGAATCTCCATGGACAGTTCCAGGGCTGGAATCCCCATGTGCTGTCCCAGGGCTGGAATCCTCATATACAGTCCCAGGGTTGGAATCCCCATGAACAGACCCAGGGTCGGAATCCCCATGTACAGTTGCAGGGTTGGAATATCCAAGTTAAGTCGCAGCTTTAGAATCCCCATTTACAGTCCCAGGGTTGGAATCCCCATGTGCAGTCCAAGGTTGGAATGCCCAAATGCAGTCCCAGGGCTGGATTTGCAATGTACAGTCCCAGGGTTAGAATCCCCATGTACAGTCCCAGGGCTGGCATCTCCAGGTACATTCAATGGGCTGGAATCCCCGTGTACAGTCCCAGGGTTGGAATCCCCATGTACCGTCCCAGGGATGAAATCCCAATTTACAATCCCAGGGCTGGTATCCCCATGTACAGTCCCAGGTTTGGAATGACCAGGTACAGTCCCAGGGCTGGAATCTCCAGGTACAGTCCCAGGGTTAGAATCCCCACGTGCTGTCCCAGGGCTGGATTCCCCATTTACAGTCCCAGGCTTTGAATTCCCAGGTAGAGTCCCAGGGCTGGAATCCGCAGGTACAGTCCCAGGGTCAGAATCCCCATGTACAGTCCCCGAGTTGGAATCCCCATATATAGTCCCAGGGTTTGTATCACCATGTACAGTCCCAGGGTTGTAATCCCCATTTACAGTCCCAGGGTTGGAATCCCCATGTACAGTCCCAGGTTTGGAATCCAGATGTACAGGCCCAGGGTTGGCATCCCCATGTACAGTCAGAGGATTGTAATCCCCATTTACAGTCCCAGGGTTGGAATCCCCATGTGCAGTCCCAGGGTTGGAATCCCCATGTGCATTCCCAGGGCGGGAATCTCCATGAACAGTCCCAGGGCTGGAATCCCCATGTACAGTCCCAGGGTTGGGATCCCCATGTACAGTCCCAGGGTTAGAATCCCCATGGGCAGTCCCAGGTTTCGAATCCACATTTACAGTCCCAGGGTTGGAATCCCCATGTGCAGTCCCAGGGTTGGAATCCCCATGTGCATTCCCAGGGCTGGAAACCCCATGTATAGACTCAGTGTTAGAATCAGCATGTCAGTCCCAGGGCTGGATTCCCCAGGTGCAGTCCCAGGGTTAGAATCCCCATATACAGTCCCAGGGTAGGAATCCTCAATTACAGCCCCAGTTTTGGAATCCCCATGTACAGTTCCAGGGTTGAAATCCCCATGTACAGTCACAGGGCTGTAATCCACTTGTGCAGTCCCAGGGTTTGGATCCCCATGTACTGTCCCAGGTCTGTAATGGTCATGTACAGTCCCAGGTTTGGAATGCCCATGTACAATTCCGGGGTTGGAATCCCCATGTACAGTCTCAGGGTTGGATTCCCCATGTACAATCCCAGGGTTGTATTCTCCATGAACAGTCCCAGGGTTGGAATATCCATGTACAATCCCAGAGCTGGAATCCTGATGTACAGTCCCAGGGTTGGAATCTCCATGGACAGTTCCAGGGCTGGAATCCCCATGTGCTGTCCCAGGGCTGGAATCCTCATATACAGTCCCAGGGTTGGAATCCCCATGAACAGACCCAGGGTCGGAATCCCCATGTACAGTTGCAGGGTTGGAATATCCAAGTTAAGTCGCAGCTTTAGAATCCCCATTTACAGTCCCAGGGTTGGAATCCCCTTTACAGTCCCAGGGTTGGAATATCCATTTACAATCGTAGTGTTGGAATCCCCATGTACAGTTCCAGGGTTGGAATCGTAATGTACAGTCCCAGGGTTGGAATCCCCATTTACAGTGCCAGGGTTAGAATCCCCATGTACAGTCCCAGGGTTGGTATCCTCAAGTACAGTCCCAGGGTTGGAATCCCCATTTACAGTGCCAGGGTTAGCATCCCCATGTACAGTCCCAGGGTTGGAATCCCCATGTACATCCCCAGGGTTGGCATCTCCAGGTACAGTCCCAGGGTTAGAATCACCATGTGCAGTCCCAGGGCTGGAATCCCCAGGTGCAATCCCAGGGTTAGAATCCCCATGTGCAGTCCCAGGGCTGGAATCCCCAGGTGCAGTCCCAGGGTTAGAAACCCCACGTACAGTCATCGGGCAGCAATCCACTTGTACATTCCCAGGGTTTCAATCCCCCTGTACAGTCCCACAGCTGTAATGGCCATGTACAGTCCCAGGTTTGGATTTCGATGTACAATCCCAGGGTTGGAATCCCCATGTACACTCTCAGGTTTGGAATGCCCATGTACAGACCCAGGGCTGGAATCTCCATGTGCAGTCCAAGGGTTGGAATCTCCATGTACATTCCCACGGCTGGAAACTGCTTGTACACTCCCAGGTTTTTAAATCCCCATGTACAGTCCCAGGACTGGAATCGCCATGTACAGTCCCCAGGGTTGGAATATATGTGTACAATCCCAGGAATGGAATCCCAATGTACCGTTCCAGGGCTCGAATCCCCATGTGCAGTCCCAGGGTTGGAATCCCCATGTAAAATCCCCGGGTTGGAATCCCGACTTACAGTCCAAGGGTTGAAATCCTCATGTGCATTCCCAGGGTTGGAATCCCCATGTGCAGTCCCATTGTTGGAATACCCATGTACAGTCCGAGTGTTGGAATCCCCATGTACAGTCCCTAGGTTGGAGTCCATATGTCCAATCCCAGAGTTAGAATCCCCATGTACAGTCCCAGGGTTGGCATCTCCATTTAAAGTCCCAGGTTTGGCATACTCATGTACAGTCCCAGGGTTGGAATCCCCATGCACAGTCCCAGGGTTGAAATCCCTATGTACACTCCCAGGGTTGGAATCCCCATGTACATTCCCAGGGCGGGAATCTCCATGTACAGTCCCAGGGCTGGAATCCCCATGTACAGTCCCACGTCTGGAATCCCCATGTACAGTCCCAGGGTTTGGATCCCCATGTACAGTCCCAGGGTTAGAATCCCCATGGGCAGTCCCAGGTTTGGAATCCCCATTTACTCTCCCGGGGTTGGAATCCCCATGTGCAATCCCAGGGTTGGAATCCCCATGTGCATTCCCAAGGCTGGAAACCCCATGTATAGTCCCAGTGTTAGAATCCCCATGTACAGTCCCAGGGCTGGCATCACCAGGTACAGTCCCAGGGTTAGAATCAGCATGTCAGTCCCAGGGCTGGAATCCCCAAGTGCAGTCCCAGGGTTAGACTCCCCATATACAGTCCCAGGGTAGGAATCCCCATTTACAGCCCCAGTTTTGGAATCCCCATGTACAGTTCCAGGGTTGAAATCCCCATGTACAGTCACAGGGCTGTAATCCACTTGTGCAGTCCAAGAGTTTGGATCCCCATGTACAATCCCAGGGCTGTAATGGCCATGTACCGTCCCAGGTTTGGAATGCCCATGTACAATCCCGGGGTAGGAATCCCCATGTACAGTCTCAGGGTTGGATTCTCCATGTACAATCCCAGGGTTGTATTATCCATGAACAGTCCCAGGGTTGGAATATACATGTACAATCCCAGAGCTGGAATCCTGATGTACAGTCCCAGGGTTGGAAGCTCCATGGACAGTCCCAGGGCTGGAATTCCCAATTGAAGTCCCAGGGTTGGAATCCCGACCTACAGTCACAGGTTTGAAATCGCCATGTACAGTCCCAGGGCTGGAATCCCCATGTGCAGTCCCAGGGCTGGAATCCTCATATACAGTCCCAGGGTTGGAATCCCCATGTACAGACCCAGGGTTGGAATCCCCATATACAGTTTCAGGGTTGGAATATCCATGGAAAGTCGCAGCTTTAGAAACCACATTTACAGTCCCAGGGATGGAATCCCCATTTACAGTCCCAGGGTTGGAATATCCATTTACAGTCGTAGTGTTGGAATCCCCATGTATAGTCCCAGGTTTGGAATCCTAATGTACAGTCCCAGGGTTGGAATCCCCATTTACAGTGCCAGGGTTAGAATCACCATATACAGTCCCAGGGTTGGAATCCTCATGTACAGTCCCAGGGTAGGAACCCCCATTTACAGTGCCAGGGTTAGCATCCCCAGGTACAGTCCCAGGGTTAGAATCCCCATGTACATTCCCCGAGTTGGAATCCCCATATACAGTCCCAGGGTTGGAATCCCCATGTACATTCCCAGGGTTGTAATCCCCATTTACAGTCCCAGGGTTGGAATCCCCATGTACAGTCCCATGGTTGGAATCCCAATGTACAGTCCCAGGGTTGGAATCCCCATGTACAGTCACAGGTTTGGAATCCCCATGTACAGTCCCAGGGATGGAAGCCCTATGTACACTCCCAGGGTTGGAATCCCCATGTACATTCCCCAAGCGGGAATCCCCATGTACATTTCCAGGGCTGGAATCCCCATGTACATTCCCAGGGCTGGAATCCCCACGTACAGTCCCAGGGCTGGAATCCCCATGTACAGTCTCACGGCTGGAATCCCCATGTACAGTCCCAGGGTTGTGATCCCCATGTACTGTCCCTGGGTTGGAATCCCCATGTGCAGTCCCAGGGTTGGAATCCCCATGTGCAATCCCTGGGCTGGAAACCCCATGTATAGTCCCAGTGTTAGAATCCCCATGTACAGTCCCAGGGCTGGCATCACCAGGAACAGTCCCAGGGATAGAATCAGCATGTCAGTCCAAGGGCTGGAATCCCCAGGTGCAGTCCCAGGGTTAGAATCCAAATATACAGTCCCAGGGTAGGAATCCCCATTTACAGCCCCAGTTTTGGAATCCCCACATATATTTCCAGGGTTGAAATCCCCATGTACAGTCACAGGGCTCTAATCCAATTGTGCAGTCCCAAGGTTTGGATCCCCATGTACAGTCCCAGGGCTGTAATGGCCATGTACAGTCCCAGGTTTGGAATGCCCATGTACAATCCCGGGGTTGGAATCCCCATATACAGTCTCAGGGTTGGATTCTCCATGTACGATCCCAGGGTTGTATTCTCCATGAACAGTCCCAGGGTTGGAATATCCATGTACAATCCCAGAGCTGGAATCCTGATGTACAGTCCCAGGGTTGGAATCTCCATGGACAGTCCCAGTGTTGAATTCCCCATGTACAGTCTCAGGGTTGGAATCCCGACCTACAGTCCCAGGTTTGAAATCGCCATGTACAGTCCCAGGGCTGGAATCCCCATGTGCAGTCCCAGGGCTGTAATCCTCATATACAGTCCCAGGGTTGGAATCCCCATGAACAGACCCAGGGTCGGAATCCCCATGTACAGTTGCAGGGTTGGAATATCCAAGTTAAGTCGCAGCTTTAGAATCCCCATTTACAGTCCCAGGGTTGGAATCCCCTTTACAGTCCCAGGGTTGGAATATCCATTTACAATCGTAGTGTTGGAATCCCCATGTACAGTTCCAGGTTTGGAATCCTAATGTACAGTCCCAGGGTTGGAATCCCCATTTACAGTGCCAGGGTTAGAATCCCCATGTACAGTCCCAGGGTTGGTATCCTCAAGTACAGTCCCAGGGTTGGAATCCCCATTTACAGTGCCAGGGTTAGCATCCCCATGTACAGTCCCAGGGTTGGAATCCCCATGTACATTCCCAGGGTTGGCATCTCCAGGTACAGTCCCAGGGTTAGAATCACCATGTGCAGTCCCAGGGCTGGAATCCCCAGGTGCAATCCCAGGGTTAGAATCCCCATGTGCAGTCCCAGGGCTGGAATCCCCAGGTGCAGTCCCAGGGTTAGAAACCCCACGTACAGTCATAGGGCAGCAATCCACTTGTACATTCCCAGGGTTTCAATCCCCCTGTAGAGTCCCACAGCTGTAATGGCCATGTACAGTCCCAGGTTTGGATTTCGATGTACAATCCCAGGGTTGGAATCCCCATGTACACTCTCAGGTTTGGAATGCCCATGTACAGACCCAGGGCTGGAATCTCCATGTGCAGTCCAAGGGTTGGAATCTCCATGTACATTCCCACGGCTGGAAACTGCTTGTACACTCCCAGGTTTTTAAATCCCCATGTACAGTCCCAGGACTGGAATCGCCATGTACAGAACCCAGGGTTGGAATATATGTGTACAATCCCAGGAATGGAATCGCAATGTACCGTTCCAGGGCTCGAATCCACATGTGCAGTCCCAGGGTTGGAATCCCCATGTAAAATCCCCGTGTTGGAATCCCGACTTACAGTCCAAGGGTTGAAATCCTCATGTGCATTCCCAGGGTTGGAATCCCCATGTGCAGTCCCATTGTTGGAATACCCATGTACAGTCCGAGTGTTGGAATCCCCATGTACAGTCCCTAGGTTGGAGTCCATATGTCCAATCCCAGAGTTAGAGTCCCCATGTACAGTCCCAGGGTTGGCATCTCCATTTACAGTCCCAGGTTTGGCATACTCATGTACAGTCCCAGGGTTGGAATCCCCATGCACAGTCCCAGGGTTGAAATCCCTATGTACACTCCCAGGGTTGGAATCCCCATGTACATTCCCAGGGCGGGAATCTCCATGTACAGTCCCAGGGCTGGAATCCCCATGTACAGTCCCATGTCTGGAATCCCCATGTACAGTCCCAGGGTTTGGATCCCCATGTACAGTCCCAGGGTTAGAATCCCCATGGGCAGTCCCAGGTTTGGAATCCCCATTTACTCTCCCGGGGTTGGAATCCCCATGTGCAATCCCAGGGTTGGAATCCCCATGTGCATTCCCAAGGCTGGAAACCCCATGTATAGTCCCAGTGTTAGAATCCCCATGTACAGTCCCAGGGCTGGCATCACCAGGTACAGTCCCAGGGTTAGAATCAGCATGTCAGTCCCAGGGCTGGAATCCCCAAGTGCAGTCCCAGGGTTAGACTCCCCATATACAGTCCCAGGGTAGGAATCCCCATTTACAGCCCCAGTTTTGGAATCCCCATGTACAGTTCCAGGGTTGAAATCCCCATGTACAGTCACAGGGCTGTAATCCACTTGTGCAGTCCAAGAGTTTGGATCCCCATGTACAATCCCAGGGCTGTAATGGCCATGTACCGTCCCAGGTTTGGAATGCCCATGTACAATCCCGGGGTAGGAATCCCCATGTACAGTCTCAGGGTTGGATTCTCCATGTACAATCCCAGGGTTGTATTATCCATGAACAGTCCCAGGGTTGGAATATACATGTACAATCCCAGAACTGGAATCCTGATGTACAGTCCCAGGGTTGGAAGCTCCATGGACAGTCCCAGGGCTGGAATTCCCAAGTGAAGTCCCAGGGTTGGAATCCCGACCTACAGTCCCAGGTTTGAAATCGCCATGTACAGTCCAAGGGCTGGAATCCCCATGTGCAGTCCCAGGGCTGGAATCCTCTTATACAGTCCCAGGGTTGGAATCCCCATGTACAGACCCAGGGTTGGAATCCCCATATACAGTTTCAGGGTTGGAATAGCCATGTAAAGTCGCAGCTTTAGAAACCACATTTACAGTCCCAGGGATGGAATCCCCATTTACAGTCCCAGGGTTGGAATATCCATTTACAGTCGTAGTGTTGGAATCCCCATGTACAGTCCCAGGTTTGGAATCCTAATGTACAGTCCCAGGGTTGGAATCCCCATTAACAGTGCCAGGGTTAGAATCCCCATATACAGTCCCAGGGTTGGAATCCTCATGTACAGTCCCAGGGTAGGAATCCCCATTTACAGTGCCAGGGTTAGCATCCCCAGGTACAGTCCCAGGGTTAGAATCCCCATATACATTCCCCGAGTTGGAATCCCCATATACAGTCCCAGGGTTGGAATCCCCATGTACATTCCCAGGGTTGTAATCCCCATTTACAATCC
Source organism: Somniosus microcephalus (assembly GCF_052327205.1). Lineage (NCBI taxonomy): Eukaryota > Metazoa > Chordata > Chondrichthyes > Squaliformes > Somniosidae > Somniosus > Somniosus microcephalus. The sequence continues at coordinate 148,572,952 of NC_140990.1, read as the reverse complement.
CAGGGTTGGAATCCCCATGTACAGTCCCATGGTTGGAATCCCAATGTACAGTCCCAGGGTTGGAATCCCCATGTACAGTCACAGGTTTGGAATCCCCATGTACAGTCCCAGGTATGGAAGCCCTATGTACACTCCCAGGGTTGGAATCCCCATGTACATTCCCCAAGCGGGAATCCCCATGTACATTTCCAGGGCTGGAATCCCCATGTACATTCCCAGGGCTGGAATCCCCACGTACAGTCCCAGGGCTGGAATCCCCATGTACAGTCTCACGGCTGGAATCCTCATGTACAGTCCCAGGGTTGTGATCCCCATGTACTGTCCCTGGGTTGGAATCCCCATGTGCAGTCCCAGGGTTGGAATCCCCATGTGCAATCCCAGGGCTGGAAACCCCATGTATAGTCCCAGTGTTAGAATCCCCATGTACAGTCCCAGGGCTGGCATCACCAGGAACAGTCCCAGGGATAGAATCAGCATGTCAGTCCAAGGGCTGGAATCCCCAGGTGCAGTCCCAGGGTTAGAATCCAAATATACAGTCCCAGGGTAGGAATCCCCATTTACAGCCCCTGTTTTGGAATCCCCACATATATTTCCAGGGTTGAAATCCCCATGTACAGTCACAGGGCTCTAATCCAATTGTGCAGTCCCAAGGTTTGGATCCCCATGTACAGTCCCAGGGCTGTAATGGCCATGTACAGTCCCAGGTTTGGAATGCCCATGTACAATCCCGGGGTTGGAATCCCCATGTACCGTCTCAGGGTTGGATTCTCCATGTACGATCCCAGGGTTGTATTCTCCATGAACAGTCCCAGGGTTGGAATATCCATGTACAATCCCAGAGCTGGAATCCTGATGTACAGTCCCAGGGTTGGAATCTCCATGGACAGTCCCAGTGTTGGAATCCCCATGTACAGTCTCAAGTTGGAATCCCGACCTACAGTCCCAGGTTTGAAATCGCCATGTACAGTCCCAGGGCTGGAATCCCCATGTGCAGTCCCAGGGCTGGAATCCTCATATACAGTCCCAGGGTTCGAATCCCCATGAACAGACCCAGTGTCGGAATCCCCATGTACAGTTGCAGGGTTGGAATATCCAAGTTAAGTCGCAGCTTTAGAATCCCCATTTACAGTCCCAGGGTTGGAATCCCCTTTACAGTCCCAGGGTTGGAATATCCATTTACAATCGTAGTGTTGGAATCCCCATGTACAGTTCCAGGGTTGGAATCCTAATGTACAGTCCCAGGGTTGGAATCCCCATTTACAGTGCCAGGGTTAGAATCCCCATGTACAGTCCCAGGGTTGGTATCCTCAAGTACAGTCCCAGGGTTGGAATCCCCATTTACAATGCCAGGGTTAGCATCCCCATGTACAGTCCCAGGGTTGGAATCCCCATGTACATTCCCAGGGTTGGCATCTACAGGTACAGTCCCAGGGTTAGAATCACCATGTGCAGTCCCAGGGCTGGAATCCCCAGGTGCAATCCCAGGGTTAGAATCCCCATGTGCAGTCCCAGGGCTGGAATCCCCAGGTGCAGTCCCAGGGTGAGAAACCCCACGTACAGTCATAGGGCAGCAATCCACTTTTACATTCCCAGGGTTTCAATCCCCCTGTAGAGTCCCACAGCTGTAATGGCCATGTACAGTCCCAGGTTTGGATTTCGATGTACAATCCCAGGGTTGGAATCCCCATGTACACTCTCAGGTTTGGAATGCCCATGTACAGACCCAGGGCTGGAATCTCCATGTGCAGTCCAAGGGTTGGAATCTCCATGTACATTCCCATGGCTGGAAACTGCTTGTACACTCCCAGGTTCTTAAATCCCCATGTACAGTCCCAGGACTGGAATCGCCATGTACAGTCCCCAGGGTTCGAATATATGTGTACAGTCCCAGGAATGGAATCCCAATGTACCGTTCCAGGGCTCGAATCCCCATGTGCAGTCCCAGGGTTGGAATCCCCATGTAAAATCCCCGGGTTGGAATCCCGACTTACAGTCCAAGGGTTGAAATCCTCATGTGCATTCCCAGGGTTGGAATCCCCATGTGCAGTCCCATTGTTGGAATACCCATGTACAGTCCGAGTGTTGGAATCCCCATGTACAGTCCCTAGGTTGGAGTCCATATATCCAATCCCAGAGTTAGAATCCCCATGTACAGTCCCAGGGTTGGCATCTCCATTTACAGTCCCAGGTTTGGCATACTCATGTACAGTCCCAGGGTTGGAATCCCCATGCACAGTCCTAGGGTTGAAATCCCTATGTACACTCCCAGGGTTGGAATCCCCATGTACATTCCCAGGGCGGGAATCTCCATGTACAGTCCCAGGGCTGGAATCCCCATGTACAGTCCCACGTCTGGAATCCCCATGTACAGTCCCAGGGTTTGGATCCCCATGTACAGTCCCAGGGTTAGAATCCCCATGGGCAGTCCCAGGTTTGGAATCCCCATTTACTCTCCCGGGGTTGGAATCCCCATGTGCAATCCTAGGGTTGGAATCCCCATGTGCATTCCCAAGGCTGGAAACCCCATGTATAGTCCCAGTGTTAGAATCCCCATGTAGAGTCCCAGGGCTGGCATCACCAGGTACAGTCCCAGGGTTAGAATCAGCATGTCAGTCTCCGGGCTGGAATCCCCAAGTGCAGGCCCAGGGTTAGACTCCCCATATACAGTCCCAGGGTAGGAATCCCCATTTACAGCCCCAGTTTTGGAATCCCCATGTACAGTTCCAGGGTTGAAATCCCCATGTACAGTCACAGGGCTGTAATCCACTTGTGCAGTCCAAGAGTTTGGATCCCCATGTACAATCCCAGGGCTGTAATGGCCATGTACCGTCCCAGGTTTGGAATGCCCATGTACAATCCCGGGGTAGGAATCCCCATGTACAGTCTCAGGGTTGGATTCTCCATGTACAATCCCAGGGTTGTATTATCCATGAACAGTCCCAGGGTTGGAATATACATGTACAATCCCAGAGCTGGAATCCTGATGTGCAGTCCCAGGGTTGGAAGCTCCATGGACAGTCCCAGGGCTGGAATTCCCAAGTGAAGTCCCAGGGTTGGAATCCCGACCTACAGACCCAGGTTTGAAATCGCCATGTACAGTCCCAGGGCTGGAATCCCCATGTGCAGTCCCAGGGCTGGAATCCTCATATACAGTCCCAGGGTTGGAATCCCCATGTACAGACCCAGGGTTGGAATCCCCATATACAGTTTCAGGGTTGGAATATCCATGTAAAGTCGCAGCTTTAGAAACCACATTTACAGTCCCAGGGATGGAATCCCCATTTACAGTCCCAGGGTTGGAATATCCATTTACAGTCGTAGTGTTGGAATCCCCATGTACAGTCCCAGGTTTGGAATCCTAATGTACAGTCCCAGGGTTGGAATCCCCATTTACAGTGCCAGGGTTAGAATCCCCATGTACAGTCCCAGGGTTGGAATCCTCATGTACAGTCCCAGGGTAGGAATCCCCATTTAGAGTGCCAGGGTTAGCATCCCCAGGTACAGTCCCAGGGTTAGAATCCCCATGTACATTCCCCGAGTTGGAATCCCCATATACAGTCCCAGGGTTGGAATCCCCATGTACATTCCCAGGGTTGTAATCCCCATTTACAGTCCCAGGGTTGGAATCCCCATGTACAGTCCCATGGTTGGAATCCCAATGTACAGTCCCAGGGTTGGAATCCCCATGTACAGTCACAGGTTTGGAATCCCCATGTACAGTCCCAGGGATGGAATCCCTATGTACACTCCCAGGGCTGGAATCCCCATGTACATTCCCAGGGCTGGAATCCCCACGTACAGTCCCAGGGCTGGAATCCCCATGTACAGTCTCACGGCTGGAATCCCCATGTACAGTCCCAGGGTTGTGATCCCCATGTACTGTCCCTGGGTTGGAATCCCCATGTGCAGTCCCAGGGTTGGAATCCCCATGTGCAATCCCAGGGCTGGAAACCCCATGTATAGTCCCAGTGTTAGAATCCCCATGTACAGTCCCAGGGCTGGCATCACCAGGAACAATCCCAGGGATAGAATCAGCATGTCAGTCCAAGGGCTGGAATCCCCAGGTGCAGTCCCAGGGTTAGAATCCAAATATACAGTCCCAGGGTAGGAATCCCCATTTACAGCCCCAGTTTTGGAATCCCCATATATATTTCCAGGGTTGAAATCTCCATGTACAGTCACAGGGCTCTAATCCAATTGTGCATTCCCAAGGTTTGGATCCCCATGTACAGTCCCAGGGCTGTAATGGCCATGTACAGTCCTAGGTTTGGAATGCCCATGTACAATCTCGGGGTTGGAATCCCCATGTACAGTCTCAGGGTTGGATTCTCCATGTACGATCCCAGGGTTGTATTCTCCATGAACAGTCCCAGGGTTGGAATATCCATGTACAATCCCAGAGCTGGAATCCTGATGTACAGTCCCAGGGTTGGAATCTCCATGGACAGTCCCAGTGTTGGAATCCCCATGTACAGTCTCAGGGTTGGAATCCCGACCTACAGTCCCAGGTTTGAAATCGCCATGTACAGTCCCAGGGCTGGAATCCCCATGTGCAGTCCCAGGGCTGGAATCCTCATATACAGTCCCAGGGTTGGAATCCCCATGAACAGACCCAGGGTCGGAATCCCCATGTACAGTTGCAGGGTTGGAATATCCAAGTTAAGTCGCAGCTTTAGAATCCCCATTTACAGTCCCAGGGTTGGAATCCCCTTTACAGTCCCAGGGTTGGAATATCCATTTACAATCGAAGTGTTGGAATCCTAATGTACAGTCCCAGGGTTGGAATCCCCATTTACAGTGCCAGGGTTAGAATCCCCATGTACAGTCCCAGGGTTGGTATCCTCAAGTACAGTCCCAGGGTTGGAATGCCCATTTACAGTGCCAGGGTTAGCATCCCCATGTACAGTCCCAGCGTTGGAATCCCCATGTACTTTCCCAGGGTTGGCATCTCCAGGTACAGTCCCAGGGTTAGAATCACCATGTGCAGTCCCAGGGCTGGAATCCCCAGGTGCAATCCCAGGGTTAGAATCCCCATGTGCAGTCCCAGGGCTGGAATCCCCAGGTGCAGTCCCAGGGTTAGAAACCCCACGTACAGTCATAGGGCAGCAATCCACTTGTACATTCCCAGGGTTTCAATCCCCCTGTACAGTCCCACAGCTGTAATGGCCATGTACAGTCCCAGGTTTGGATTTCGATGTACAATCCCAGGGTTGGAATCCCCATGTACACTCTCAGGTTTGGAATGCCCATGTACAGACCCAGGGCTGGAATCTCCATGTGCAGTCCAAGGGTTGGAATCTCCATGTACATTCCCACGGCTGGAAACTGCTTGTACACTCCCACGTTTTTAAATCCCCATATACAGTCCCAGGACTGGAATCGCCATGTACAGTCCCCAGGGTTGGAATATATGTGTACAATCCCAGGAATGGAATCCCAATGTACCATTCCAGGGCTCGAATCCCCATGTGCAGTCCCAGGGTTGGAATCCCCATGTAAAATCCCCGGGTTGGAATCCCGACTTACAGTCCAAGGGTTGAAATCCTCATGTGCATTCCCACGGTTGGAATCCCCATGTGCAGTCCCATTGTTGGAATACCCATGTACAGTCCGAGTGTTGGAATCCCCATGTACAGTCCCTAGGTTGGAGTCCATATGTCCAATCCCAGAGTTAGAATCCCCATGTACAGTCCCAGGGTTGGCATCTCCATTTACAGTCCCAGGTTTGGCATACTCATGTACAGTCCCAGGGTTGGAATCCCCATGCACAGTCCCAGGGTTGAAATCCCTATGTACACTCCCAGGGTTGGAATCCCCATGTACATTCCCAGGGCGGGAATCTCCATGTACAGTCCCAGGGCTGGAATCCCCATGTACAGTCCCACGTCTGGAATCCCCATGTACAGTCCCAGGGTTTGGATCCCCATGTACAGTCCCAGGGTTAGAATCCCCATGGGCAGTCCCAGGTTTGGAATCCCCATTTACTCTCCCGGGGTTGGAATCCCCATGTGCAATCCCAGGGTTGGAATCCCCATGTGCATTCCCAAGGCTGGAAACCCCATGTATAGTCCCAGTGTTAGAATCCCCATGTACAGTCCCAGGGCTGGCATCACCAGGTACAGTCCCAGGGTTAGAATCAGCATGTCAGTCCCAGGGCTGGAATCCCCAAGTGCAGTCCCAGGGTTAGACTCCCCATATACAGTCCCAGGGTAGGAATCCCCATTTACAGCCCCAGTTTTGGAATCCCCATGTACAGTTCCAGGGTTGAAATCCCCATGTACAGTCACAGGGCTGTAATCCACTTGTGCAGTCCAAGAGTTTGGATCCCCATGTACAATCCCAGGGCTGTAATGGCCATGTACCGTCCCAGGTTTGGAATGCCCATGTACAATCCCGGGGTAGGAATCCCCATGTACAGTCTCAGGGTTGGATTCTCCATGTACAATCCCAGGGTTGTATTATCCATGAACAGTCCCAGGGTTGGAATATACATGTACAATCCCAGAGCTGGAATCCTGATGTGCAGTCCCAGGGTTGGAAGCTCCATGGACAGTCCCAGGGCTGGAATTCCCAAGTGAAGTCCCAGGGTTGGAATCCCGACCTACAGTCCCAGGTTTGAAATCGCCATGTACAGTCCCAGGGCTGGAATCCCCATGTGCAGTCCCAGGGCTGGAATCCTCATATACAGTCCCAGGTTTGGAATCCCCATGTACAGACCCAGTGTTGGAATCCCCATATACAGTTTCAGGGTTGGAATATCCATGTAAAGTCGCAGCTTTAGAAACCACATTTACAGTCCCAGGGTTGGAATATCCATTTACAGTCGTAGTGTTGGAATCCCCATGTACAGTCACAGGTTTGGAATCCTAATGTACAGTCCCAGGGTTGGAATCCCCATTTACAGTGCCAGGGTTAGAATCCCCATATACAGTCCCAGGGTTGGAATCCTCATGTACAGTCCCAGGGTAGGAATCCCCATTTACAGTGCCAGGGTTAGCATCCCCATGTACAGTCCCAGGGTTGGAATCCCCATGTACAGTCCCAGGGTTGGCATCTCCAGGTACAGTCCCAGGGTTAGAATCACCATGTGCAGTCCCAGGGCTTTAATCCCCAGGTGCAATCCCAGGGTTAGAATCCCCATGTGCAGTCATAGGGCTGGAATCCCCAGGTGCAGTCCCAGGGTTAGAAACCCCACGTACAGCCACAGGGCTGGAATCCACTTGTACATTCCCAGGGATTCAAACCCCTGTACAGTCCCACGGCTGTAATGCCCATGTACAGACCCAGGGTTGGAATCTCCGTGTGCAGTCCCAGGGTTGGAATCTCCATGTACAGTCCCATGGCTGGAAACTGCTTGTACACTCCCAGGTTTTGAATCCCCATGTACAGTACCAGGACTGCAATCCCCATGTACAGTCCCCAGGGTTGGAATATCCATGTACATTCCCAGGGCTGGAATCCCAATGTACAGTCACAGGGTTGGAATCTCCATGTACAGTCCCAGGGCTGGAATCCCCATGTGCATTCCCAGGGTTGGAATCCCCATGTAAAATCCCAGGGTTGGAATCCCGACTTACAGTCCAAGGGTTGAAATCCCCATGTACAGTCCCATTGTTGGAATCCCCATGTAAAGTCCGAGTGTTGGAATCCACATGTACAGTCCCAGGGTTGGAGTCCATATGTACAATCCCAGAGTTAGAATCCCCATGTACAGCCCCAGGACGGGAATCTCCATGTACAGTCCCAGAGCGGGAATCACCTTGATCTGTCCCAGGGCTGGAATCCCCATGCACATTGCCAGGGCAGGTATCCCCATGTACAGTCCCAGGGCTGGAAACCCCTTGTACAGTCCCAGGGCTGGAAACCAATTGTATAGTCTCAGGGATGGAGTGCCCATGTACAGTCCCAGGGCTGGAATCCCCATGTACAGTCCCCGGTTTGGGATCCCCATGTACAGTCCCAGGGTTAGAATCCCCATGGGCAGTCCCAGGGTTGGAATCCCCATTTACAGTCCCAGAATTGGAATCCCCATGTGCAGTCCCAGGGTTGGAATCCCCATGTGCAGTCCCAGTGATCGATTCCCCATGTATAGTCCCAGTGTTAGAATCCCCATGTACAGTCCCAGGGCTGGCATTTCCAGGTACAGTCCCAGGGTTAGAATCTCCATGTGCAGTCCCAGGGCTGGAATCCCCAGGTGCAGTCCCAGGGTTGGAATCCCCATGTACAGTCCCAGGGTTGTATCCCCATTTACAGCCACAGTTTTGGAATCCCCATGTACAGTTCCAGGGTTGAAATCCCCACGTACAGTCACAAAGCTGTAATCCACTTGTACAATCCCAGGATTTGAATCCCCATGTAAATTGCCAGGGCTGTAATGGCCATGTACAGTCCCAGGTTTGGAAGCCCCATGTACAGTGCCAGGATTGGAATCCCAATGTACAGTCACAGGGTGGGAATCCCCATATACAGGCACAGGGTTGGCATCTCCATGTACAGTCCCAGGTTTGGAATACTCATATACAGTCCCAGGGTTGGAATCTCTATGTACATTCCCAGGGCTGGAATCCCCCTGTACAGTCCCAGGGCTGGAATCCACTTGTATAGTCTCACGGCTGGAATGCCCATGTACAGTCCCAGGGCTGTAATCCCCATGTACAGTCCCATGGCTGGAACCGCCAAGTACAGTCCCCGGGTTGGGATCCCCATGTACAGTTCCAGGATTAGAAACACCATGGGTAGTCCCAGGTTTGGAATCCCCATTTACAGTCCCAGGTTTGGAAGCCCCATGTGCAGTCCCAGGGTTGGTATCCCCATGTGCAGTCCCAGGGATCGATTCCCCATATATAGTCCCAGTGTTAGAATACCCATGTACAGTCCCAGGGTTTGAATCCCCATTTATAGCCCCAGGGTTGAAATCCCCACGTACAGTCACAGGGCTGGTATCCGCTTTTACAGTCCCAGGGTTTGAATCCCCATGTACAGTCCCAGGGCTGTAATGGCCATGTACAGTCCCAGGTTTGGAATGCCCATGTACAATACCAGGGTTGGAATCCCCATGTACATTCTCAGGGTTGGAATTCCCAAATAAAGTCCCAGGGTTGGAATCTCCATGTACAGTCCCAGGGCTGGAATCTCCATGTACAATCACAGGGCTGGAATGCCCATGTACAGTCCCAGGGTTGGAATGCCCATGTACAGTCCCAGGGTTGGAATATCCATGTACTATACCAGAGCTGGAATCCCGGCATCACCAGGAAAAGTCTCAGGGTTAGAATCACTATGTGCAGTCCCAGGGCTGGAATCCCCTGGTGCAGTCCCAGGGTTAGAATCCCCATGTACAGTCCCAGGGATGGAATCCCCATTTACAGCCCCAGTTTTGGAATCCCCATGTACAGTTCCAGGGTTGAAATCCCCACGTACGGTCACAGGGCTGTAATGCACTTGTACAGTCCCAGGGTTTGTATCCCCATGTACAATCCCAGGGCTGTAATGGCCATGTACAGTCCCAGGTTTGGAATGCCCATGTACAATCCCGGGGTTGGTATCCCCATGTACAGTCTCAGGGTTGGATTCTCCATGTACAGTCCCAGGGTTGGAATATCCATGTACAATCCCAGAGCTGGAATCCTGATGTACAGTCCCAGGGTTGGAATCTCCATGAGCAGTCCCAGGGCTGGAATCCTCATATACAGTCCCAGGGTTGGAATCCCCATGCACAGACCCAGGGTTGGAATCCCCATGTACTGTTGCAGGGTTGGAATATCCATGTAAAGTCGCAGCTTTAGAATCCCCATTTACAGTACCAGGGTTGGAATCCTCATCTACAGTCCCAGGGTTGTAATCCCCATTTACAGTACCAGGGTTAGTATCCCCATGTACAGTCCCAGGGTTGGAATACCCATGTACAGTCCCAGGTTGAGAATCCCCATGTACTCTCCCAGGGGTTGGAATCCTGATGTACAATACCAGTGTTAGAATCCTCATGTACAGTCCCAGGGTTAGAATCCCAATGTAAAATCGCAGTGTTAGAGTCATCATGAACTGTCCCAGCGACAGAATCCCCATGTACAGTCCCAGGGCTGGAATCCCCATATATAGTCCCAGGGCTGGAATCCCAATGTACAGTCCCAGGGTTAGAATCCCAATGTACAGTCCTCGGTTTAGAATCACAATGTAAAATCCCAGGGTTGGAATCCCCATGTACATTCCCAGGGCTGGCATCTCCAGGTACAGTCCCAGGGTTAGAATCACCATGTGCAGTCCCAGGGCTGGAATCCCCAGGGGCAGTCCCAGGTTTGGAATCCACATGTGCAGTCCCAGGGCTGGAATCCCCAGGTGCAGTCCCAGGGTTAGAAACCCCACGTACCGTCACAGGGCTGGAATCCACTTGTACAGTCCCAGGGTTTCAATCCCCCTGTACAGTCCCAGGGCTTTAATGGACATGTACAGTCCCAGGTTTGGAATTTCGATGTACAATCCCAGGGTTGGAATCCCCATGTACAGTCTCAGTTTGGAATGCCCATGTACAGTCCCAGGGTTGGAATCTCCATGTGCAGTCCCAGGGTAGGAATCTCCATGTACAATCCCACGGCTGTAAACTGATTGTACACTCCCAGGTTTTTAATCCCCATTACAGTCCTAGGACTGGAATCCCCATGTACAGTCCCCAGGGTTGGAATATCCATGTACAATCCCAGGGCTGGAATCCCGATGTACAGTCACAGGGTTGGAATCTTCATGTACAGTCCAGGGCTGGAGTCCCCATGTGCAGTCCCAGGGTTGGAATCCCCATGTACAGACACAGGGTTGGAACCCCGACTTAAAGTCCAAGGTTTGAAATCCCCATGTATAGTCCCAGGGCTGGAATCCCCATGTGCAGTCCCATTGTTGGAATCCCCATGTACAGTCCGAGTGGTGGAATCACCATGTACAGTCCCAGGGTCGGAGTCCGTATGTACAATCCCAGAGTTAGAATCCCCATGTACAGTCCCAGGGTTGGCATCTCCATGTACAGTAACAGGGCTGGAATCCCCTTGTACAGTCCCAGGGCTGGAATACCCAAGCACATTCCCAGGGCTGGAATCCCCATGTACAGTCCCAGGGCTGGAAACCCCAGGTACAGTCCCAGTGCTGGAATCCACTTGTATTGTCTCAGGGCTGGAATGCCCATGTACAGTCCCAGGTTTGAAATCGCCATGTACAGTCCCAGGGCTGGAATCCCCATGTGCAGTCCCAGGGCTGGAATCCTCATATACAGTCCCAGGGTTGGAATCCCCATGAACAGACCCAGGGTCGGAATCCCCATGTACAGTTGCAGGGTTGGAATATCCAAGTTAAGTCGCAGCTTTAGAATCCCCATTTACAGTCCCAGGGTTGGAATCCCCTTTACAGTCCCAGGGTTGGAATATCCATTTACAATCGTAGTGTTGGAATCCCCATGTACAGTTCCAGGGTTGGAATCCTAATGTACAGTCCCAGGGTTGGAATCCCCATTTACAGTGCCAGGGTTAGAATCCCCATGTACAGTCCCAGGGTTGGTATCCTCAAGTACAGTCCCAGGGTTGGAATCCCCATTTACATTGCCAGGGTTAGCATCCCCATGTACAGTCCCAGGGTTGGAATCCCCATGTACATTCCCAGGGTTGGCATCTCCAGGTACAGTCCCAGGGTTAGAATCACCATGTGCAGTCCCAGGGCTGGAATCCCCAGGTGCAATCCCAGGGTTAGAATCCCCATGTGCAGTCCCAGGGCTGGAATCCCCAGGTGCAGTCCCAGGGTTAGAAACCCCACGTACAGTCATAGGGCAGCAATCCACTTGTACATTCCCAGGGTTTCAATCCCCCTGTACAGTCCCACAGCTGTAATGGCCATGTACAGTCCCAGGTTTGGATTTCGATGTACAATCCCAGGGTTGGAATCCCCATGTACACTCTCAGGTTTGGAATGCCCATGTACAGACCCAGGGCTGGAATCTCCATGTGCAGTCCAAGGGTTGGAATCTCCATGTACATTCCCACGGCTGGAAATTGCTTGTACACTCCCAGGTTTTTAAATCCCCATGTACAGTCCCCAGGGTTGGAATATATGTGTACAATCCCAGGAATGGAATCCCAATGTACCGTTCCAGGGCTCGAATCCCCATGTGCAGTCCCAGGGTTGGAATCCCCATGTAAAATCCCCGGGTTGGAATCCCGACTTACAGTCCAAGGGTTGAAATCCTCATGTGCATTCCCAGGGTTGGAATCCCCATTTGCAGTCCCATTGTTGGAATACCCATGTACAGTCCGAGTGTTGGAATCCCCATGTACAGTCCCAGGGTTGGCATCTCCATTTACAGTCCCAGGTTTTGCATACTCATGTACAGTCCCAGGGTTGGAATCCCCATGCACAGTCCCAGGATTGAAATCCCTATGTACACTCCCAGGGTTGGAATCCCCATGTACATTCCCAGGGCGGGAATCTCCATGTACAGTCCCAGGGCTGGAATCCCCATGTACAGTCCCACGTCTGGAATCCCCATGTACAGTCCCAGGGTTTGGATCCCCATGTACAGTCCCAGGGTTAGAATCCCCATGGGCAGTCCCAGGTTTGGAATCCCCATTTACTCTCCCGGGGTTGGAATCCCCATGTGCAATCCCAGGGTTGGAATCCCCATGTGCATTCCCAAGGCTGGAAACCCCATGTATAGTCCCAGTGTTAGAATCCCCATGTACAGTCCCAGGGCTGGCATCACCAGGTACAGTCCCAGGGTTAGAATCAGCATGTCAGTCCCAGGGCTGGAATCCCCAAGTGCAGTCCCAGGGTTAGACTCCCCATATACAGTCCCAGGGTAGGAATCCCCATTTACAGCCCCAGTTTTGGAATCCCCATGTACAGTTCCAGGGTTGAAATCCCCATGTACAGTCACAGGGCTGTAATCCACTTGTGCAGTCCAAGAGTTTGGATCCCCATGTACAATCCCAGGGCTGTAATGGCCATGTACCGTCCCAGGTTTGGAATGCCCATGTACAATCCCGGGGTAGGAATCCCCATGTACAGTCTCAGGGTTGGATTCTCCATGTACAATCCCAGGGTTGTATTATCCATGAACAGTCCCAGGGTTGGAATATACATGTACAATCCCAGAGCTGGAATCCTGATGTACAGTCCCAGGGTTGGAAGCTCCATGGACAGTCCCAGGGCTGGAATTCCCAAGTGAAGTCCCAGGGTTGCAATCCCGACCTACAGTCCCAGGTTTGAAATCGCCATGTACAGTCCCAGGGCTGGAATCTCCATGTGCAGTCCCAGGGCTGGAATCCTCATATACAGTCCCAGGGTTGGAATCCCCATGTACAGACCCAGGGTTGGAATCCCCATATACAGTTTCAGGGTTGGAATATCCATGGAAAGTCGCAGCTTTAGAAACCACATTTACAGTCCCAGGGATGGAATCCCCATTTACAGTCCCAGGGTTGGAATATCCATTTACAGTCGTAGTGTTGGAATCCCCATGTACAGTCCCAGGTTTGGAATCCTAATGTACAGTCCCAGGGTTGGAATCCCCATTTACAGTGCCAGGGTTGGAATCCCCATATACAGTCCCAGGGTTGGAATCCTCATGTACAGTCCCAGGGTAGGAATCCCCATTTACAGTGCCAGGGTTAGCATCCCCATGTACAGTCCCAGGGTTGGAATCCCCATGTACAGTCCCAGGGTTGGCATCTCCAGGTACAGTCCCAGGGTTAGAATCACCATGTGCATTCCCAGGGCTTTAATCCCCAGGTGCAATCCCAGGGTTAGAATCCCCATGTGCAGTCATAGGGCTGGAATCCCCAGGTGCAGTCCCAGGGTTAGAAACCCCACGTACAGCCACAGGGCTGGAATCCACTTGTACATTCCCAGGGATTCAAACCCCTGTACAGTCCCACGGCTGTAATGCCCATGTACAGACCCAGGGTTGGAATCTCCGTGTGCAGTCCCAGGGTTGGAATCTCCATGTACAGTCCCATGGCTGGAAACTGCTTGTACACTCCCAGGTTTTGAATCCCCATGTACAGTACCAGGACTGCAATCCCCATGTACAGTCCCCAGGGTTGGAATATCCATGTACATTCCCAGGGCTGGAATCCCAATGTACAGTCACAGGGTTGGAATCTCCATGTACAGTCCCAGGGCTGGAATCCCCATGTGCATTCCCAGGGTTGGAATCCCCATGTAAAATCCCAGGGTTGCAATCCCGACTTACAGTCCAAGGGTTGAAATCCCCATGTACAGTCCCATTGTTGGAATCCCCATGTAAAGTCCGAGTGTTGGAATCCACATGTACAGTCCCAGGGTTGGAGTCCATATGTACAATCCCAGAGTTAGAATCCCCATGTACAGCCCCAGGACGGGAATCTCCATGTACAGTCCCAGAGCGGGAATCACCTTGATCTGTCCCAGGGCTGGAATCCCCATGCACATTGCCAGGGCAGGTATCCCCATGTACAGTCCCAGGGCTGGAAACCCCTTGTACAGTCCCAGGGCTGAAATCCAATTGTATAGTCTCAGGGATGGAGTGCCCATGTACAGTCCCAGGGCTGGAATCCCCATGTACAGTCCCCGGTTTGGGATCCCCATGTACAGTCCCAGGGTTAGAATCCCCATGGGCAGTCCCAGGGTTGGAATCCCCATTTACAGTCCCAGAATTGGAATCCACATGTGCAGTCCCAGGGTTGGAATCCACATGTGCAGTCCCAGTGATCGATTCCCCATGTATAGTCCCAGTCTTAGAATCCCCATGTACAGTCCCAGGGCTGGCATTTCCAGGTACAGTCCCAGGGTTAGAATCTCCATGTGCAGTCCCAGGGCTGGAATCCCCAGGTGCAGTCCCAGGGTTAGAATCCCCATGTACAGTCCCAGGGTTGTATCCCCATTTACAGCCACAGTTTTGGAATCCCCATGTACAGTTCCAGGGTTGAAATCCCCACGTACAGTCACAAAGCTGTAATCCACTTGTACAATCCCAGGATTTGAATCCCCATGTAAATTCCCAGGGCTGTAATGGCCATGTACAGTCCCAAATTTGGAATGCACATGTACAATCCCAGGGCTGGTATCCCCAGGTACAGTCCCAGGGTTAGATTTCCCATGTACAGACCACGAGTTGGAATCCCCATATACAGTCCCAGGGTTGGAATCCCCATGTACAGTCCCAGGTTTGGAAGCCCCATGTACAGTGCCAGGATTGGAATCCCAATGTACAGTCACAGGGTGGGAATCCCCATATACAGGCACAGGGTTGGCATCTCCATGTACAGTCCCAGGTTTGGAATACTCATATACAGTCCCAGGGTTGGAATCTCTATGTACATTCCCAGGGCTGGAATCCCACTGTACAGGCCCAGGGCTGGAAACCCCATGTACAGTCCCAGGGCTGGAATCCACTTGTATAGTCTCACGGCTGGAATGCCCATGTACAGTCCCAGGGCTGTAATCCCCATGTACAGTCCCATGGCTGGAACCGCCAAGTACAGTCCCCGGTTTGGGATCCCCATGTACAGTTCCAGGGTTAGAAACACCATGGGTAGTCCCAGGTTTGGAATCCCCATTTAAAGTCCCAGGTTTGGAATCCCCATGTGCAGTCCCAGGGTTGGAATCCCCATGTGCAGTCCCAGGGATCGATTCCCCATGTATAGTCCCAGTGTTAGAATACCCATGTACAGTCCCAGGGTTGGAATCCCCATTTATAGCCCCAGGGTTGAAATCCCCACGTACAGTCACAGGGCTGGTATCCGCTTTTACAGTCCCAGGGTTTGAATCCCCATGTACAGTCCCAGGGCTGTAATGGCCATGTACAGTCCCAGGTTTGGAATGCCCATGTACAATACCAGGGTTGGAATCCCCATGTACATTCTCAGGGTTGGAATTCCCAAATAAAGTCCCAGGGTTGGAATCTCCATGTACAGTCCCAGGGCTGGAATCTCCATGTACAATCACAGGGCTGGAATGCCCATGTACAGTCCCAGGGTTGGAATGCCCATGTACAGTCCCAGGGTTGGAATATCCATGTAGTATACCAGAGCTGGAATCCCGGCATCACCAGGAAAAGTCTCAGGGTTAGAATCACTATGTGCAGTCCCAGGGCTGGAATCCCCTGGTGCAGTCCCAGGGTTAGAATCCCCATGTACAGTCCCAGGGATGGAATCCCCATTTACAGCCCCAGTTTTGGAATCCCCATGTACAGTTCCAGGGTTGAAATCCCCACGTACGGTCACAGGACTGTAATGCACTTGTACAGTCCCAGGGTTTGTATCCCCATGTGCAATCCCAGGGCTGTAATGGCCATGTACAGTCCCAGGTTTGGAATGCCCATGTACAATCCCGGGGTTGGTATCCCCATGTACAGTCTCAGGGTTGGATTCTCCATGTACAGTCCCAGGGTTGGAATATCCATGTACAATCCCAGAGCTGTAATCCTGATGTACAGTCCCAGGGTTGGAATCTCCATGAGCAGTCCCAGGGCTGGAATCCTCATATACAGTCCCAGGGTTGGAATCCCCATGCACAGACCCAGGGTTGGAATCCCCATGTACTGTTGCAGGGTTGGAATATCCATGTAAAGTCGCAGCTTTAGAATCCCCATTTACAGTACCAGGGTTGGAATCCTCATGTACAGTCCCAGGGTTGGAATCCCCATTTACAGTACCAGGGTTAGTATCCCCATGTACAGTCCCAGGGTTGGAATACCCATGTACAGTCCCAGGTTGAGAATCCCCATGTACTCTCCCAGGGGTTGGAATCCTGATTTACAATACCAGTGTTAGAATCCTCATGTACAGTCCCAGGGTTAGAATCCCAATGTAAAATCGCAGTGTTAGAGTCATCATGAACTGTCCCAGCGACACAATCCCCATGTACAGTCCCAGGGCTGGAATCCCCATATATAGTCCCAGGGCTGGAATCCCAATGTACAGTCCCAGGGTTAGAATCCCAATGTACAGTCCACGGTTTAGAATCACAATGTAAAATCCCAAGGTTGGAATCCCCATGTACATTCCCGGGCTGGCATCTCCAGGTACAGTCCCAGGGTTAGAATCACCATGTGCAGTCCCAGGGCTGGAATCCCCAGGGGCAGTCCCAGGTTTGGAATCCACATGTGCAGTCCCAGGGCTGGAATCCCCAGGTGCAGTCCCAGGGTTAGAAACCCCACGTACCGTCACAGGGCTGGAATCCACTTGTACAGTCCCAGGGTTTCAATCCCCCTGTACAGTCCCAGGGCTTTAATGGCCATGTACAGTCCCAGGTTTGGAATTTCGATGTACAATCCCAGGGTTGGAATCCCCATGTACAGTCTCAGTTTGGAATGCCCATGTACAGTCCCAGGGTTGGAATCTCCATGTGCAGTCCCAGGGTAGGAATCTCCATGTACAGTCCCACGGCTGTAAACTGCTTGTACACTCCCAGGTTTTTAATCCCCATTACAGTCCTAGGACTGGAATCCCCATGTACAGTCCCCAGGGTTGGAATATCCATGTACAATCCCAGGGCTGGAATCCCGATGTACAGTCACAGGGTTGGAATCTTCATGTACAGTCCAGGGCTGGAGTCCCCATGTGCAGTCCCAGGGTTGGAATCCCCATGTACAGACACAGGGTTGGAACCCCGACTTAAAGTCCAAGGTTTGAAATCCCCATGTATAGTCCCAGGGCTGGAATCCCCATGTGCAGTCCCATTGTTGGAATCCCCATGTACAGTCCGAGTGGTGGAATCACCATGTACAGTCCCAGGGTCGGAGTCCGTATGTACAATCCCAGAGTTAGAATCCCCATGTACAGTCCCAGGGTTGGCATCTCCATGTACAGTCCGAGGTTTGGAATACTCAGGTGCAGTCCCAGGATTAGAATCCCTATGTACACTCCCAGGGTTGGAATCCCCATGTACAGTAACAGGGCTGGAATCTCCATCTCCAGTCCCAGAGCAGGAATCCCCTTGTACAGTCCCAGGGCTGGAATACCCAAGCACATTCCCAGGGCTGGAATCCCCATGTACAGTCCCACGGCTGGAAACCCCAGGTACAGTCCCAGTGCTGGAATCCACTTGTATAGTCTCAGGGCTGGAATGCCCATGTACAGTCCCAGGGCTGGAATCCCCATGTACAGTCCCAGGGTTAGAATCCCCATGGGCAGTCCCAGGGTTGGAATCCACAATTACAGTCCCAGGGTTAGAATCCCCATGTGCAGTCCCAGGCTTGGAATCCCCATGTGCAATCCCAGGGATCGATACCCCATGTATAGTCCCAGTGTTAGAATCCCCATGTACATTCCCAGGGCTGGCATTTCCAGGTACAGCCCCAGGGTTATAATCACCATGTGCAATCCCAGGGCTGGAACCCCCAGGTGCAGTCCCAGGGTTAGAATCCCCATGTACAGTCCAAGGGTTGGAATCCCCATTTACAGCCCCAGTTTTGGAATCCCCATGTACAGTTCCAGGGTTGAAATCCTCACGTACAGTCACAGGGTTGGAATCCACTTGTACAGTCCCAAGGTTTGAATCCCCATGTTAAGTCCCAGGGCTCTAATGGCCATGTACAGTCCCAGGATTGGAATGCACATGTACAATCCCAGGGCTGGAATCCCCAGGTACAGACCAGGGTTAGAATCCCCGTATACAGACCACGAGTTGGAATCCCCATATACATTCCCAGAGCTGGAATGCCCATGTACAGTCCCAGGGCTGGAATCCCCATGTACAGTCCCATGCCTGGAATCCCCATGTACAGTCCCCGGGTTGGGAACCCCATGTACAATCCCAGGGTTAGAATCCCCATGGGCAGTCCCAGGGTTGTAATCCCCATTTACAGTCATAGGGTTGGAATCCCCATGTGCAGTCCCAGGGTTGGAATCCCCATGTGCAGTCCCAGGGACCGATTCCCCAAGTATAGTCCCAGTGTTAGTATCCCCATGTACAGTCCCAGGGCTGGCAATTCCAGGTACAGTCCCAGGTTTAGAATCACCATGTGCAGTCCCAGGGCTGGAATCCCCAGGTGCAGTCCCAGGGTTAGAATCCCCATGTACAGTCCCAGGGTTGGAATCCCCATTTACAGCCCCAGTTTTGGAATCCCCATGTATAGTTCCAGGGATTAATTCCCCACGTACAGTCACAGGGCTGGAATCCACTTGTACAGTCCGAGGGTTTGAATCCCCATGTAAATTCCCAGGGCTGTAATGGCCATGTACAGTCCCAGGTATTTAATGCACATGTACAATCCCAGGGCTGGAATCCCCAGGTACAGTCCCAAGGTTAGAATCCCCATATACAGACCACGAGTTGGAATCCCCATATACAGTCCCAGGGTTGGAATCCCCATGTACAGTCCCAGGGTTGGAATCCCCATGTACAGTCCCAGGGTGAGAATCCCCATGTACAGTCCCAGGGTTGGCATCTCCATGTACAGTCCCAGGGTTGGAATACTCATGTACAGTCCCAGGGTTGGAATCCCTATGTACACTCCCAGGGTTGGAGTCCCCATGTACAGTCCCAGGGCGGGAATCACCATGTACAGTCCCAGAGCGGGAATCCCCTTGGACAGATCCAGGGCTGGAATCCGCATGTACATTTCCATTGCTGGAATCCCCATGCACATTCCCAGGGCTGGAATCCCCATGTACAGTCCCAGGGCTGGAAACCCCATGTACAGTACCAGGGCTGGAATCCACTTGTATAGTCTCAGTCATGGAATCCCCATGTACAGTCCCAGGGCTGGTATCTCCATGTACAGTCCCACGGCTGGAATCCCCAAGTACACTCCCAGGGTTGGGATCCCCATGTACAGTCCAAGCGTTAGAATCCCCATGGGCAGTCCTAGGTTTGGAATCCCCAATTACAGTCGCAGGGTTGGAATCCCCAAGTGCAGTCCTAGTGTTGGAATCCCCATGTGCAGTCCCAGGGATCGAATCCCTATGTATAGTCACAGTGATAGAATCCCCATGTACTGTCCCAGGGCTGGCATCTCCAGGTACAGTCCCAGGGTTAGAATCACTATGTGCAGTCCCAGGGCTGGAATCCCCAGGTGCAGTCCCATAGTTAGAATACCCATGTACAGTCCCAGGTTTGGAATCCCCATTTACAGCCCCAGTTTTGGAATCCCCATGTAGAGTTCCAGGGTTGAAATCCCCACGTACAGTAATAGGGCTGGAATCCACTTTTACAGTCCCAGGGTTTGAATCCCCATGTACAGTCCCAGCGCTGTAAAGGCCATGTACAGTCCCAGGTTTGGAATGCCCATGTACAATCCCAGGGTTGGAATCTCCATGTACATTCTCAGGGTTGGAATCCCCATGTACAATCCCAGGGTTGGAATCTCCATGTACAGTCCCAGGGCTCGAATCTCCATCTACAATCCGAGGGCTTGAATGCCCATGTACAGTCCCAGGGTTGGAATATCCATGTACAGTCCCAGGGTTGGAACCCCCATGTAAAGTCCCAGGGCTGGAATCTGCTTCTACAGTCTCAGGGCTGGTATCCCCATGTACAGTCGCAAGGTTGGAATCCCCAAGTGCAGTCCCAGGGTTGGAATCCCCATGTACAGTCCCAGGGTTGGAATCGCCATGTACAGTCCGAGGGTTAGTATCCTCAGGTATAGTCTCACGGCTGGAATCCCCATGTGCAGTCCCTGGGCTGGAATCCCCATGTACAGGCCCAGAGTTGGAATCCCATTGAACAGTCCCAGGGTTGAAATCCCAATTTACAGTCCCAGGCTTGGAATACCCATGTACATTCCCTGGTTTGGAATGTCCAGGTACGGTCCCAGGGTTGGAATCTCCAGGTACAGTCCCAGGGTTGGAATCCCCATGTACATTCCCAGGGCTCGAATCTCCATCTACAATCCGAGGGCTTGAAAGACCATGTACAGTCCCAGGGTTGGAATATCCATGTACAATCCCAGAGCTGGAATCCCGATGTGCGGTACCAGGTTTGGAATCAGAATGTACAGTCCCAGGGCTGGAATCCCCATGTGCAATCCCTGGGTTGCAATTCCCGTGTACAGTCCCAGGGTTGGAATCCCGACTTAAAGTCCCAGGTTTGAAATCCCCAAGTGCAGTCCCAGGGCTGGAATCCCCATGTGCAGTCCCAGGTTTGGAATCCCCATGTGCAATCCCAGGGCTGGAATCCGCTTCTACAGTCCCAGGTTTGGAATCCCCAAGTGCAGTCCCAGGGCTGTAATCCCCATGTGCAGTCCCAGGGCTGGAATCCCCATATACAGTCCCAGGGTTGGAATACCCATGTCCAGCCCCAGGGTTGGAATCCCCATGTAGAGTCGCAGGGTTGCAATCCCCATGTACAGTCCCAGGGTTAGATTCCCAATGTACAGTCTCAGGGCTGGAAACCCCATGTACGGACCCAGGTTTGGAAATTGCATGTATAGTCTCAGTGTTAGAATCCCCATGTACAGTCCCAGGGTTAGAATCCCAAAGTAAAATCCCAGGGTTGGAATCCCCACGTACATTCCGAGGGCTGGCAAACCCATGTACAGTCCCAGGGCTGGAATCCCCATGTACAGTCCCAGGGCTGGAACCCCCATGTACAGTTCCAGGGCTGGAATCTGCTTCTACTGTCTCAGGGCTGGAATCCCCATGTACAGTCGCAAGATTGGAATCCCCAAGTGAAGTCCCAGGGTTGGAATCCCCATGTACAGTCCCAGGGTTGGAATCGCCATGTACAGTCCGAAGGTTAGTATCCGCAGGTACAGTCTCATGGCTGGAATCCCCATGTGCAGTCCCTGGGCTGGAATCCCCATGTACAGGCCCAGAGTTGGAATCCCATTGAACAGTCCCAGGGTTGAAATCCCAATTTACAGTCCCAGGCTTGGAATACCCATGTACATTCCCTGGTTTGGAATGTCCAGGTACAGTCCCAGGGCTGGAATCTCCAGGTACAGTCCCAGGGTTGGAATCCCCATGTACATTCCCAGGGTTGGAATCCCCATGTACAGTCCCAGGGTTGGAATCCCCATGTACAGTCCCAGGGTTTGAATCCCTATGTACACTCCCAGCGTTGGAATCCCCATGTACAGTCCCAGGGCGGGAATCTCCATGTACTGTCCCAGAACGGGCATGCCCAAGTACAGTTCCAGGGCTGGAATCCCCATGTACATTCCCAGGGCTGGAATCCCCATGTACATTCCCAGGGCTGGAAAGACCATGAACAGTCCCAGGGCTGGAATCCACATGTACAGTCCCAGGGCTGGAATCCGCACGTACAGTCCAAGGGATGGAATCCCCATGTACAGTCCCACGTCTGGAATCCCCATGTACAGTCCCAGGGTTGGGATCCCCATGTACAGTCCCAGGGTTAGATTCCCCATGGGCAGTCCCAGGGCTGGAATCACCATTTGCATTCCCAGGGTTGGAATCCCCATGTGCAGTCCCAGGGTTGTAATCCCCATGTGCATTCCCAGGGCTGGAATCCCCATGTATTGTCCCAGGGTTAGAATCCCCATGTGCAGTCCCAGGCCTGGCATCACAAGGTACAGTCCCAGGGTTAGAATCACCATGTGCAGTCCCAGGGCTGGAATCCCCATGTACAGTTCCAGGGTTGAAATCCCCACGTACAGTCACAGGGCTGTATTCCACTTGTGCAGTCCCAGGGTTTGAATCCCCATGTACAGTCCCAGGGCTTTAATGGCCATGTACAGTCCCAGGTTTGGAATGCCCATGTGCAATCCCAGGGTTGCAATCCCCATGTACAGTTTCAGGGTTGGATTCCCACTCTACAGTCACAGGGTTGTAATCATCATGTACAGTCCCAGGGTTGGAACATCCATGTACAGCCTCAGGCCTGGAATCTCCATGTACAGCCCCAGGGCTGGAATTCCCATGCACAGTCCCCAGGGTTGGAATTTCCATGTACAATCCCAGAGCTGGAATCCTGATGTACAGTCCCAGGGTTGGAATCTCCATGTACAGTCCCAGGGCTGGAGTCCCCATGTGCAGTCCCAGGGTTGGTATCCCCATGTACAGTCCCAGGGTTGGAATCCCGACTTACAGTCCCAGGGTTGAAATCTCCATGTACAGTCCCATGGCTGGAATCCCCATGTACAGTCCCAGGGCTGGAATCACCATACACAGTCCCAGGGTTTGAATCCCCATGTACAGACCCAGGATTGGAATCCCCATGTAAAGTTGCAGGTTTGGAATATCCATGTACAGTCGCAGGTTTAGAATCCCCATCTACAGTCCCAGGGTTGGAATCCGCATTTACAGTCCCAGGATTGGAATATTCATTTACAGTCGTAGTTTTGCAATCCCCATGTACAGTCCCAGCGTTGGAATCCTCATGTACAGTCCCAGGGTTGGAATCCCCATTTACAGTGCCAGGGTTCGAATCCCCATGTATTGTCCCAGGGTTGGAATCCCCATTTACAGTGCCAGAGTTAGAATACCCATGTACAGTCACAGGGCTGTAATCCACTTGTACAGTCCCAGGATTTGAATCCCCATGTAAAGTCCCAGGGCTGTAATGGCCATGTACAGTCCCAGGTTTGGAATGCACATGTACAATCCCAGGGCTGGTATCCCCAGGTGCAGTCCCATGGCTGGAACCCCCAAGTACAGTCCCCGGGTTGGGATACCCATGTACAGTCCCAGGGTTGTAAACCCCATGGGTAGTCACAGGGTTGGAATCCCCATGTGCAGTCCCAGGGTTGGAATCCCCATGTGCAGTCCCAGGGATTGATTCCCCTGTATAGTCCCAGTGTTAGAATCCCCATGTACAGTCCCAGGGCTGGCATTTCCAGGTACAGTCCCAGGGTTAGACTCACCATGTACAGTCCCATGGCTGGAATCCCCATTTACAGCCCCAGTTTTGGAATCACGATGTACAGTTACAGGGTTGAAATCCCCAAGTACAGTCACAGAGCTGGAATCCACTTGTACAGTCCCAGGGTTTGAATCCCCATGTAAAGTCTCAGGGCTGTAATGGCCATGTACAGTCCCAGGTTTGGAATGCACATGTACAATCCCAGGTCTGGAATCCCCAGGTACAGTCCCAGGGTTAGAATCCCCATATACAGTCCACGAGTTGGAAACCCCAAATACAGTCCCAGGGTTGGAATAGCCATGTACAGTCCCAGGGTTGGAATCCCCATGTACAGTGCCAGGGTTGGAATCCCCATGTACAGTCCCAGGGTGGGAATCCCCATGTACAGTTCAAGTGTTGGAATCCCCATGTACAGTCCCAGGGTTGGAATCCCCATGTACAGACCCAGGGTTGGAATTCCCATCTACAGTCCCAGGGTTGGAATCCCCATGTACAGTCCCAGGGTTGGCATCTCCATGTACAGTCCCAGGGTTGGAATATTCATGTAATGTCCCAGGGTTGGAATACTTATGTACACTCCGAGTGTTGGAATCCCCATGTACAGTCCCAGGGCGGGAATCTCCATGTACAGTACCAGAGCGGGAATCCCCTTGAACAGTACCAGGGCTGGAATCCCCATGTACATTCCCAGGGCTGGAATCCCCATGCACATTCCCAGGGCTCGAATCCCCATGTACAGTCCCAGGGCTGGAAACCCCATGTACAGTCCCAGGGCTGGAATCCACTTGTATAGTCTCAGGCCTGGAATCCCCATGTACAGTCCCAGGGCTGGTATCCCCATGTACAGTCCCACGGCTGGAATCCCCATGTACAGTCCCAGGGTTGGGATCCCCATGTACAATCCCAGGGTTAGAATCCCCATGGGCAGTCCCAGGGTTGGAATCCACATTTACAGTCGCAGGTTTGGAATCCCCAAGTGCAGTCCCAGGGTTGGAATCCCCATGTGCAGTCCCATGATCGAATCCCCATGTATAGTCCCAGTGATAGAATACCCATGTACTGTCCCAGGGCTGGCATCTCCAGGTGCAGTCCCAGGGTTAGAATCACTACGTGCAGTCCCAGGTTTGGAATCCCCATGTGCAGTCCCAGGGATCGATTCCCCATGTATAGTCCCAGTGTTAGAATACCCATGTACAGTCCCAGGATTGGAATCCCCATTTATAGCCACAGTTTTGGAATCCCCATGTACAGTTCCAGGGTTGAAATCCCCACGTACAGTCACAGGGCTGGAATCCACTTTTACAGTCCCAGGGTTTGAATCCCCATGTACAGTCCCAGGGCTGTAATGGCCATGTACAGTCCCAGGTTTGGAATGCCCATGTACAATCCCAGGGTTGGAATCCCCATGTACATTCTCAGGGTTGGAATTCCCATGTACAGTCCCAGGGTTGGAATCTCCATGTACAGTCCCAGGGCTGGAATCTCCATGTACAATCCCAGGGATGGAATGCCCATGTACAGTCCCAGGGTTGGACTATCCATGTACAATCCCAGAGCTGGGATCCCAATGTACAGAACCAGGTTTGGAATCGCCATGTGCAGTCCTAGGGTTGGAATCCCCATGTGCATTCCCAGGGCTGGAAACCCCATGTACAGTCCCAGTGTTAGAATCCCCATGCACAGTCCCAGGGCAGGCATCATCAGGTACAGTCCCAGGGTT
Organism: Somniosus microcephalus; assembly: GCF_052327205.1. Taxonomy (NCBI): domain Eukaryota; kingdom Metazoa; phylum Chordata; class Chondrichthyes; order Squaliformes; family Somniosidae; genus Somniosus; species Somniosus microcephalus. The sequence goes on along the minus strand of NC_140990.1, from coordinate 148,547,454 downwards.
AGAATCAGCATGTGCAGTCCCAGGGCTCGAATCACCTGGTGCAGTCCCAGGGTTAGAATACCCATGTACAGTCCCAGGGTTGGAATCCCCATTTAGAGCCCCAGTTTTGGAATCCCCATGTACAGTTCCAGGGTTGAAATCCCCACTTACGGTCACAGGGCTGTAATCCACTTGAACAGTCCCAGGGTTTGAATCCCCACGTACAATCCCTGGGCTGTAATGGCCATGTACAGTCCCAGGTTTGGAATGCCCATGTACAATCCCGGGGTTGGAATCCCCATGTACATTCTCAGGGTTGGATTCTCCATGTACAGTTCCAGGGTTGGAATATCCATGTACAATCCCAGAGCTGTAATCCTGATGTACAGTCCCAGGGTTGGAATCTCCATGGACAGTCCCAGGGCTGGAATCCACATGTGAAGTCCCAGGGTTGGAATCCCCATGTACAGCCTCAGGTTTGGAATCCCGACCTAAAGTCCCAGGTTTGAAATCACCATGTACAATCCCAGGGCTGGAATCCCCATGTGCAGTCCCAGGGCTGGAATCCTCATGTACAGTCCGAGGGTTGGAATCCCCATGCACAGACCCAGGGTTGGAATCCCCATGTATTGTTGGAGGGTTGGAATATCCATGTAAAGTCGCAGCTTTAGAATCCCCATTTACAGTCAAAGGTTTGGAATCCCCATTTACAGTCCCAGGGTTGGAATATCCATTTACAGTCGTAGTGTTGGAATCCCCATGTACAGTCCCAGTTTTGGAATCCTCATGAACAGTCCCAGGGTTGGAATCCCCATTTGCAGTGCCAGGTTTAGAATCCCCATGTCCAGTCCCAGTGTTGGAATCCCCATGTACAGTCCCAGGGTTGGATTTCCCATCTACAGTGCCAGGGTTAGTATCCCCATGTACAGTCCCAGGGTTGGAATCCCCATGTACAGTCCCAGGTTGAGAATCCCCATGTACTGTCCCAGGGGTTGGAATCCTGATTTACAATACCAGGGTTAGAATCCTCATGTACAGTCCCAGGGTAAGAATCCCAATGTAAAATCGCAGTGTTAGAGTCATCATGAACTGTCCCAGCGACAGAATCCCCATGTACAGTCCCAGGGCTGGAATCCCCATATATAGTCCCAGGGCTGGAATCCCCATGTACAGTCCCAGGGTTAGAATCCCAATGTACAGTCCCCGGTTTAGAATCACAATGTAAAATCCCAGGGTTGGAATCCCCATGTACATTCCCTGGGCTGGCATCTCCAGGTACATTCCTAGGGTTAGAATCACCATGTGCAGTCCCAGGGCTGGAATCCCCAGGTGCTGTCCTAGGGTTGGAATCCACATGTGCAGTCCCAGGGCTGGAATCCCCAGGTGCAGCCCCAGGGTTGGAATCCCCCGGTGCAGTCCCAGGGTTAGAAATCCCACGTACAGTCACAGGGCTGGAATCCACTTGTACAGTCCCAGGGTTTTAATCCCCCTGTACAGTCCCAGGGCTTTAATGGCCATGTACAGTCCCAGGTTTGGAATTTCGATGTAGAATCCCTGAGTTGGAATCCCCATGTACAGTCTCAGGTTTGGAATGCCCATGTACAGTCCCAGGGTTGGAATCTCCATGTACAGTCACAGGGTTGGAATCTCCATGTACAGTCCCAGGGCTGGAGTCCACATGTGCTGTCCCAGGCTTGGAATCCCCATGAACAGACCCAGGTTTGGAATCCCCATGTGCATGCCCATTGTTGGAATCCCCATGTACAGTCCGAGTGGTGGAATCACCATGTACAGTCCCAGGGTTGGAGTCGGTATGTACAATCCCAGAGTTAGAATCCCCATGTACAGTCCCAGGGTTGGCATCTCCATGTACAGTCCCAGGTTTGGAATACTCATGTACAGTCCCAGGTTTAGAATCCCTATGTACACTCCCAGGGTTGGAATCCCCATGTACAGTCCCAGGGCGGGAATCTCCATGTACAGTCCCAGAGCGGGAATCCCCTTGTACAGTCCCAGGGCTGGAATCCCCAAGCTCATTCCCAGGGCTGGAATCCCCATGTACAGTCCCAGGGCTGGAATCCCCATGTACAGTCCCAGGGCTGGAAACCACAGGTACAGTCCCAGGGCTGGAATCCACTTGTTTGTCTCAGGGCTGGAATGCCCACGTACAGTCCCAGGGCTGGAATCCCCATTTGCAGTCCCATGGCTGGAATCCCCATGTACAGTCCCCGCATTGTGATCCCCATGTACAGTCCCAGGGTTAGAATCCCCATGTGCAGTCCCAAGGTTGGAATCCCCATGTGCAGTCCCAGGGATCGATTCCCCATGTATAGTCCCAGTGTTAGAATCCCCATGTACAGTCCCAGGGCTGGCATTTCCAGGTGCAGTCCCAGGGCTAGAATCCCCATGTATAGTCCCAGGGATGGAATCCCCATTTACAGCCCCAGTTTTGGAATCCCCATGTACAGTTCCAGGTTTGAAATCCTCACGTACAGTCACAGGGCTGGAATCCACTTGTACAGTCCAAGGGTTTGAATCCCCATGTAAAGTCCTAGGGCTGTAATGGCCATGTACAGTCCCAGGTTTGGAATGCACATGTAGAATCCCAGGGCTGGAATCCCCAGGTACAGACCAGGGTTAGAATCCCCATATACAGACCATGAGTTGGAATCCCCATTTCCAGTCCCAGGGCTGGAATGCCAATGTACAGTCCCAGGGCTGGAATCCCCATGTACAGTCCCATGCCTGGAATCCCCATGTACAGTCCCCGGGTTGGGATCCCCATTTACAGTTCCAGGGTTAGAATCCCCATGGGCAGTCCCAGGGTTGTAATCCCCATTTACAGTCCCGGGGTTGGAATCCCCATGTGCAGTCCCAGGTTTGGAATCCCCATGTGCAGTCCCAGGGAACGATTCCCCAAGTATAGTCCCAGTGTTAGAATCCCCATGTACAGTCCCAGGGCTGGCAATTCCAGGTACAGTCCCAGGTTTAGAATCACCATGTGCAGTCCCAGGGCTGGAATCCCCAGGTGCAGTCCCAGGGTTAGAATCCCCATGTACAGTCCCAGGGTTGGAATCCCCATTTACAGCCGCAGTTTTGGAATCCCCATGTATAGTTCCAGGGTTTAATTCCCCACGTACAGTCACAGGGCTGGAATCCACTTGTACAGTCCGAGGGTTTGAATCCCCATGTAAATTCCCAGGGCTGTAATGGCCATGTACAGTCCCAGGTATTTAATGCACATGTACAATCCCAGGGCTGGAATCCCCAGGTACAGTCCCAAGGTTAGAATCCCCATATACAGACCACGAGTTGGAATCCCCATATACAGTCCCAGGGTTGGAATCCCCATGTACAGTCCCAGGGTTGGAATCCCCATGTACAGTCCCAGGGTGAGAATCCCCATTTACAGCCCCAGTTTTGGAATCCCCATGTATAGTTCCAGGGTTTAATTCCCCACGTACAGTCACAGGGCTGGAATCCACTTGTACAGTCCGAGGGTTTGAATCCCCATGTAAATTCCCAGGGCTGTAATGGCCATGTACAGTCCCAGGTATTTAATGCACATGTACAATCCCAGGGCTGGAATCCCCAGGTACAGTCCCAAGGTTAGAATCCCCATATACAGACCACGAGTTGGAATCCCCATATACAGTCCCAGGGTTGGAATCCCCATGTACAGTCCCAGGGTTGGAATCCCCATGTACAGTCCCAGGGTGAGAATCCCCATGTACAGTCCCAGGGTTGGCATCTCCATGTATAGTCCCAGGGTTGGAATACTCATGTACAGTCCCAGGGTTGGAATCCCTATGTACACTCCCAGGGTTGGAGTCCCCATGTACAGTCCCAGGGCGGGAATCACCATGTACAGTCCCAGAGCGGGAATCCCCTTGGACAGATCCAGGGCTGGAATCCGCATGTACATTCCCAGGGCTGGAATCCCCATGCACATTCCCAGGGCTGGAATCCCCATGTACAGTCCCAGGGCTGGAAACCCCATGTACAGTACCAGGGCTGGAATCCACTTGTATAGTCTCAGTCCTGGAATTCCCATGTACAGTCCCAGGGCTGGTATCTCCATGTACAGTCCCACGGCTGGAATCCCCAAGTACACTCCCAGGGTTGGGATCCCCATGTACAGTCCCAGGGTTATATTTCCCATGGGCAGTCCTAGGTTTGGAAACCCCAATTACAGTCGCAGGGTTGGAATCCCCAAGTGCAGTCCTAGTGTTGGAATCCCCATGTGCAGTCCCAGGGATCGAATCCCCATGTATAGTCACAGTGATAGAATCCCCATGTACTGTCCCAGGGCTGGCATTTCCAGGTACAGTCCCAGGGTTAGAATCACTATGTGCAGTCCCAGGGCTGGAATCCCCAGGTGCAGTCCCATAGTTAGAATACCCATGTACAGTCCCAGGTTTGGAATCCCCATTTACAGCCCCAGTTTTGGAATCCCCATGTAGAGTTCCAGGGTTGAAATCCCCACGTACAGTAATAGGGCTGGAATCCACTTTTACAGTCCCAGGTTTTGAATCCCCATGTACAGTCCCAGCGCTGTAAAGGCCATGTACAGTCCCAGGTTTGGAATGCCCATGTACAATCCCAGGGTTGGAATCTCCATGTACATTCTCAGGGTTGGAATCCCCATGTACAATCCCAGGGTTGGAATCTCCATGTACAGTCCCAGGGCTTGAATCTCCATCTACAATCCGAGGGCTTGAATGCCCATGTACAGTCCCAGGGTTGGAATATCCATGTACAGTCCCAGGGTTGGAACCCCCATGTACAGTCCCAGGGCTGGAATCTGCTTCTACAGTCTCAGGGCTGGTATCCCCATGTACAGTCGCAAGGTTGGAATCCCCAAGTGCAGTCCCAGGGTTGGAATCCCCATGTACAGTCCCAGGGTTGGAATCGCCATGTACAGTCCGAGGGTTAGTATCCTCAGGTATACTCTCACGGCTGGAATCCCAATGTGCAGTCCCTGGGCTGGAATCCCCATGTACAGGCCCAGAGTTGGAATCCCATTGAACAGTCCCAGGGTTGAAATCCCAATTTACAGTCCCAGGCTTGGAATACCCATGTACATTCCCTGGTTTGGAATGTCCAGGTACGGTCCCAGGGTTGGAATCTCCAGGTACAGTCCCAGGGTTGGAATCCCCATGTACATTCCCAGGGCTCGAATCTCCATCTACAATCCGAGGGCTTGAATGCCCATGTACAGTCCCAGGGTTGGAATATCCATGTACAATCCCAGAGCTGGAATCCCGATGTGCGGTACCAGGTTTGGAATCAGAATGTACAGTCCCAGGGCTGGAATCCCCATGTGCAATCCCAGGGTTGCAATTCCCGTGTATAGTCCCAGGGTTGGAATCCCGACTTAAAGTACCAGGTTTGAAATCCCCAAGTGCAGTCCCAGGGCTGGAATCCCCATGTGCAGTCCCAGGTTTGGAATCCCCATGTACAATCCCAGGGCTGGAATCCGCTTCTACAGTCCCAGGTTTGGAATCCCGACTTAAAGTCCCAGGTTTGAAATCCCCAAGTGCAGTCCCAGGGCTGGAATCCCCATGTGCAGTCCCAGGGCTGGAATCCCCATATACAGTCCCAGGGTTGGAATACCCATGTCCAGCCCCAGGGTTGGAATCCCCATGTAGAGTCGCAGGGTTGCAATCCCCATGTACAGTCCCAGGGTTAGATTCCCAATGTACAGTCTCAGGGCTGGAAACCCAATGTACAGACCCAGGTTTGGAAATTGCATGTATAGTCTCAGTGTTAGAATCCCCATGTACAGTCCCAGGGTTAAAATCCCAAAGTAAAATCCCAGGGTTGGAATCCCCACGTACATTCCCAGGGCTGGCAAACCCATGTACAGTCCCAGGGCTGGAATCCCCATGTACAGTCCCAGGGTTGGAACCCCCATGTACAGTCCCAGGGCTGGAATCTGCTTCTGCAGTCTGAGGGCTGGAATCCCCATGTACAGTCGCAAGGTTGGAATCCGCAAGTGCAGTCCCAGGGTTGGAATCTCCATGTACAGTCCCAGGGTTGGAATCGCAATGTACAGTCCGAGGGTTATTATCCCCAGGTACAGTCTCACGGCTGGAATCCCCATGTGCAGTCCCTGGGCTGGAATCCCCATGTACAGGCCCAGAGTTGGAATCCCATTGAACAGTCCCAGGGTTGAAATCCCAATTTACAGTCCCAGGCTTGGAATACCCATGTGCATTCCCTGGTTTGGAATGTCCAGGTACAGTCCCAGGGCTGGAATCTCCAGGTACAGTCCCAGGGTTGGAATCCCCATGTACATTCCCAGGGTTGGAATCCCCATGTACAGTCCCAGGGTTGGAATCCCCATGTACAGTCCCAGGGTTTGAATCCCTATGTACACTCCCAGGGTTGGAATCCCCATGTACAGTCCCAGGGCGGGAATCTCCATGTACTGTCCCAGAGCGGGCATGCCCAAGTACAGTTCCAGGGCTGGAATCCCCATGTACATTCCCAGGGCTGGAATCCCCATGTACATTCCCAGGGCTGGAAAGACCATGAACAGTCCCAGGGCTGGAATCCACATGTACAGTCCCAGGGCTGGAATCCCCACGTACAGTCCCAGTGATGGAATCCCCATGTACAGTCCCACGTCTGGAATCCCCATGTACATTCCCAGGGTTGGGATCCCCATGTACATTCCCAGGGCTGGATTCCCCATGTGCAGTCCCAGGGTTGGAATCCCCATGTGCATTCCCAGGGCTGGAATCCCCATGTATTGTCCCAGTGTTAGAATCCCCATGTGCAGTCCCAGGGCTGGAAAGACCATGAACAGTCCCTGGGTTAGAATCACCATGTGCAGTCCCAGGGCTGGAATCCCCAGGTGCAGTCCCAGGGTTAAAATCCCCATATTCAGTCCCAGGGTTGGAATCCCCATGTACAGTTCCAGGGTTGAAATCCCCACGTACAGTCACAGGGCTGTATTCCACTTGTGCAGTCCCAGGGTATGAATCCCCATGTACAGTCCCAGGGCTTTAATGGCCATGTACAGTCCCAGGTTTGGAATGCCCATGTGCAATCCCAGGGTTGCAATCCCCATGTACAGTCTCAGGGTTGGATTCCCACTGTACAGTCACAGGGTTGTAATCATCATGTACAGTCCCAGGGTTGGAACATCCATGTACAGCCCCAGGCCTGGAATCTCCATGTACAGCCCCAGGGCTGGAATTCCCATGCACAGTCCCCAGGGTTGGAATTTCCATGTACAATCCCACAGCTGGAATCCTGATGTACAGTCCCAGGGTTGGAATCTCCATGTACAGTCCCAGGGCTGGAATCCCCATGTGCAGTCCCAGGGTTGGTATCCCCATGTACAGTCCCAGGGTTGGAATCCTGACTTACAGTCCCAGGGTTGAAATCTCCATGTACAGTCCCATGGCTGGAATCCCCATGTACAGTCCCAGGGCTGGAATCACCATACACAGTCCCAGGGTTTGAATCCCCATGTACAGACCCAGGGTTGGAATCCCCATGTAAAGTTGCAGGTTTGGAATATCCATGTACAGTCGCAGGTTTAGAATCCCCATCTACAGTCCCAGGGTTGGAATCCACATTTACAGTCCCAGGGTTGGAATATCCATTTACAGTCGTAGTTTTGCAATCCCCATGTACAGTCCCAGGGTTGGAATCCTCATGTACAGTCCCAGGGTTGGAATCCCCATTTACAGTGCCAGGGTTAGAATCCCCATGTCTTGTCCCAGGGTTGGAATCCCCATTTACAGTGCCAGAGTTAGAATACCCATGTACAGTCACAGGGCTGTAATCCACTTGTACAGTCCCAGGATTTGAATCCCCATGTAAAGTCCCAGGGCTGTAATGGCCATGTACAGTCCCAGGTTTGGAATGCACATGTACAGTCCCAGGGTTGGAATCCCCATTTACAGTGCCAGGGTTAGAATCCCCATGTCTTGTCCCAGGGTTGGAATCCCCATTTACAGTGCCAGAGTTAGAATACCCATGTACAGTCACAGGGCTGTAATCCACTTGTACAGTCCCAGGATTTGAATCCCCATGTAAAGTCCCAGGGCTGTAATGGCCATGTACAGTCCCAGGTTTGGATTGCACATGTACAATCCCAGGGCTGGTATCCCCAGGTACAGTCCCATGGCTGGAACCCCCAAGTACAGTCCCCGGGTTGGGATCCCCATGTACAGTCCCAGGGTTGTAAACCCCATGGGTAGTCACAGGGTTGGAATCCCCATGTGCAGTCCCAGGGTTGGAATCCCCATGTGCAGTCCCAGGGATTGATTCCCCTGTATAGTCCCAGTGTTAGAATCCCCATGTACAGTCCCAGGGCAGGCATTTCCAGGTACAGTCCTGTTAAGTATGTGTATTGTATTGAACAATTAACACAAAGACTTAAACGTATAACTCAAACAGGTCTTTACTGGTTGGAGGTAGGGACTACACGTAGGTCTTTACTTCATGCCCACAGGCGGGAACTGAGGGGGATCAGTACCCACAGTACTATTTATACCCCTATGGCCAGGAGTGGTACTGCGTATCACTACGCCCAACAAATAGTGCAGTCCTGTCCATAGGTTCAAAGTAGCACACATATTACATACACAACATTCCTCCCTTCCTAGCTTTACAGTCATCTCCCCATTTAACATAACGTAATAACATATATACATATATAACTTCAGGTTTACATAACAGAATAACATAGATACATAGATAACTTCATGTCAAAACAGATCACAGATTCAGTCTCTGCGGAAAACAGTTCACAGATTCAATCTCTGTGGTGTAGTCGGTTCACGTTGCTGGAGTGACTCATTCAATAGTCCTTCCATGGATTTAACAGTTTGAACTTCCGAACTGAATTGGCTCCGTTCGGAGGGACCACGTGTGTGATCTGGTAGAGGTGATAATGGTTCAGATGGGTCATCTTCTGTTTTTACTTTTTCTTTTCTGCTTCTTGGAGACTCTCTGGGCTCCATTGTCAGCTGCCACAGCTGCCAGCTGCATGCGCAGTTCCTCCTTCTCTTCCTCCTGTTTCCGTCGTAGAGCCAGCTTCTCCCGATGTTCCGTAGACTTTTGGTGCTCCTCCATGATTTCTGCACTTTGGGAGTCGAAGTTACAAGCTGGGCAGGACAGGACATCGTAATATGCGGTGTCGTCCTGAGCTAGACCAGTGAGAGGGTCGTCTATTTCCTCCATATCCAGCTGGACGTTAGCCAGCTCTTGTTCCAAATCCAGACATCTTTCCTGAAGAGACTTCTTCATGTGTACCTCTGCATCCAGCTTTTTCTGGGCTTTCAGCAAGTCGTTTACTAGTGACCTCATTTGTGATTTTAATACTTCAACTTCCTTTGGAGATTGATTGATCGGACTATGCAATCCCTCTACCGGAGCAGCTGTTTCAGCGGTCTGTTGTTCTACGTTGACGTGAGTCAGCGTACTTTTGGCATCCAAGGGCTGCTCTGTTGCAGTCATCTCAGTCTGTGTTGCCACCTCAGCTCTTCCAATAACCTTTGAGAGCTCCGAACCCCTTTCGTTTGAATATTGAAGTTCATGTTCAAGTTTTTCCCATTTCAGAGTCCTGTCCTTCAGCATATGCAGGAGTTGGCTGACCGTTAACTCCTCTGACATCAGACGTTTTGTGTGCTCCTGCTCCATTTTCTCCATCAGCTGCTTCTGTTGTCTTTCCAGATTCTCCAACTCTATATCAAAGAACTCTTTCGTTGCATTCAACTCTTGCTCAAAACGGCGAAGCATTTGTTCTAATTGCTGTTGTAGTTTGAAATGGAGTTGAGTTCGAGCCCGGTGTCCCTCAGAAATGGGCACATCAGTAGACTTGCCAGACTCAGAATCCACAGTTAAACTATGTTGTTGTTGCTCAGTGGAATTCTGTGCTGAAACTTTGTCTTTTGCACCTGAGTTGGGCTTACCATCATCCGTTCCAGAGTCTGGGCCGACTATCTTCACCGAGTTCTCACTCGTTATTGTTTGTAGGAAATGCCAGTCCATATTCATTTTCCTAATCCACTCCCGTCCTAGTAGTGGAGGACCTCCTTCAGATATCACATATAAGTCCATTATTTGACTGTCTTCGCCCTTGTGGACCACTGCAACCTCTATTTTCCCGATGGGGTACACTCTTTGCCCCGTGTATGTTTTCAATATAATCCCCGTATCCTGTAGGGGAATATGTTGGAATAACTTTCCGTAATCTTTCTTATTTATGACCGTCAATGCCGATCCAGTGTCCAATTCCAGTTTTACTTGGACTCCTTCTATCTGAAGAGTGACCCAAATTGTCTGGAGGTCTGCACCCTTACCAGCGTTGAGTACTCTTAAGCTAGCCAGTTCATTACAGCTTAAGCTAGCCAGTTCATTACTGCTAGCGTCTGAATCGGACTCCTGTTCGGTCACCTTGTGTACCTTTGCGTATTTTCCTTGCGGTGACTTCTTGTTGCTGGTCTTCTTCCCTGACCTGCATACTCTAGCTATATGTCCAAGCCTACCACAAGTTCTACATTCTTGGTTTTTAAACCAACACTGGTTCTGATCATGCGTTGTCTTTCCACAACGATAACATTTGCCAGAACTCACACCCAATTTGTGTGCACTGAGCTCCGGTGACCGTAGCTGCATTACTGCCGTGCCTCTCGCTGCGGCTTCGTGTGCTGCTGCCATAGTGACCGCCTTCTCAAGCGTCAGCTCATTCTCCTCGAGCAGTCGCTTTTGTGTATCCTGTTTAAATAAACCACACACAAATTTGTCTCGAAGTGCCTCTGTCAATCCCGTTCCAAACTGGCAATATTTCGCTAATTTACGCAATTCCAGCAAATAATCAGCATTGCTTTCATGCTGTAGCTGCCTTCTGTCATAAAATTTAAATTGTTCCGCTAGCATCAGCGGCGTGGGGTTTAGATGATCTTTCAGGACAGTAACAATCTCATCGAACGTCTTATCCGCCGGTTCATCTGGTGATAACAGGTGTTTCAATTGCCCGTATGTCTTCGCACCCATTAAATTTAATAATGTTAGTGCTTTATCAGCCTCACGAATTTTATTGGCCTTACAATAATTTTTAACTCGTTCAACATATATGGCCCAATCTTCGATGTCACTATCAAAGTTGCTAATATTCCCGTGTTTAGGCATTGTAGTACTTTATCAGATTTGCAATTTCTCAGATTTTTTTTTTTTTTACTGTTATCCAAGATGGCGGCTTCCCGCTCTTGCCGTCGTCCTCCGCCCACAAAATGGCGGTTTTCCCGCTTCTGCCTTCTTCCCCAGCGGTTTTCCCGCGAAAAATGGCGGCTTTCCCGCGCTTCTCGCTCTCCCCGCCCACTTCAATGGCGGTTTTCCCGCGCTTCTCGTCGCTGACTTTCAGCCCGACTGCGGCTCTTATCTCCTGTGCGATCGCTGGTGTGCCGCCCGCCCGAAACGGTTCTCAGCCCTTATCACCGGTGCGATCGCTGGCCCGCTAAGCGCCTCCCGCTTGAAGCGGCTCCCGGCCTCTGGCTCACCCGCTCGGCGGCTCTTGCTCGCTCCCTCCCGGGCTCTGGCTTACCCGCTCGCGCCCTCAGTGTCTGCCGACGCTGCGCCTTCCAGCCCGAGTGCGGCCCTTATCAGGGATTTCGATCGATCGCCCTTCTACCTCCGACTTCCCCCAGCCCTGTCTTTGCAGCCAACGCTGCTTGGCTTACCCACCACCGAGGTTGAAAAAGCTGCAGGATGTCTTCTGTCCTCCCGTTTTCAGTCGTTGATGGAGGCTTCAGGGTCCTAATGCCTGTCGCTTCCAGTCGCTGGAAGCTGTCAGGATTTCTGCTGCCCTTCAGTTTTCAGTGGGGTGTTGATGATTGGAACCTCTCTTCAACGTCCTGTCTTTGGATGAAGCCGCTGTGGAATAACTGCCGCAGGGTTCGAACCGACTCGTCGCCAGTGTTAAGTATGTGTATTGTATTGAACAATTAACACAAAGACTTAAACGTATAACTCAAACAGGTCTTTACTGGTTGGAGGTAGGGACTACACGTAGGTCTTTACTTCATGCCCACAGGCGGGAACTGAGGGGGATCAGTACCCACAGTACTATTTATACCCCTATGGCCAGGAGCGGTACTGCGTATCACTACGCCCAACAAGTAGTGCAGTCCTGTCCATAGGTTCAAAGTAGCACACATATTACATACACAACAAGTCCCAGGGTTAGACTCACCATGTACAGTCCCAGGGCTGGAATCCCCATTTACAGCCCCAGTTTTGGAATCACGATGTACAGTTACAGGGTTGAAATCCCCAAGTACAGTCACAGAGCTGGAATCCACTTGTACAGTCCCAGGGTTTGAATCCCCATGTAAAGTCTCAGGGCTGTAATGGCCATGTACAGTCCCAGGTTTGGAATGCACATGAACAATCCCAGGTCTGGAATCCCCAGGTACAGTCCCAGGGTTAGAATCCCCATATACAGTCCACGAGTTGGAAACCCCAAATACAGTCCCAGGGTTGGAATACCCATGTACAGTCCCAGGGTAGGAATTCCCATGTACAGTGCCAGGGTTGGAATCCCCATGTACAGTCCCAGGGTGGGAATCCCCATGTACAGTTCCAGGGTTGGAATCCGCATGTACAGTCCCAGGGTTGGAATCCCCATGTACAGACCCAGGGTTGGAATTCCCATCTACAGTCCCAGGGTTGGAATCCCCATGTACAGTCCCAGGGTTGGCATCTCCATGTACAGTCCCAGGGTTGGAATACTCATGTAATGTCCCAGGGTTGGAATCCTTATGTACACTCCCAGTGTTGGAATCCCCATGTACAGTCCCAGGGTGGGAATCTCCATGTACAGTACCAGAGCGGGAATCCCCTTGAACAGTACCAGGGCTGGAATCCCCATGTACATTCCCAGGGCTGGAATCCCCATGCACATTCCCAGGGCTCGAATCCCCATGTACAGTCCCAGTGCTGGAAACCCCATGTACAGTCCCAGGGCTGGAATCCACTTGTATAGTCTCAGGCCTGGAATCCACATGTACAGTCCCAGGGCTGGTTACCCCATGTACAGTCCCACGGCTGGAATCCCCATGTACAGTCCCAGGGTTGGGATCCCCATGTACAGTCCCAGGGTTAGAATCCCCATGGGCAGTCCCAGGGTTGGAATCCACATTTACAGTCGCAGGTTTGGAATCCCCAAGTGCAGTCCCAGGGTTGGAATCCCCATGTGCAGTCCCATGATCGAATCCCCATGTATAGTCCCAGTGATAGAATACCCATGTACTTTCCCAGGGCTGGCATCTCCAGGTGCAGTCCCAGGGTTAGAATCATTACGTGCAGTCCCAGGTTTGGAATCCCCATGTGCAGTCCCAGGGATCGATTCCCCATGTATAGTCCCAGTGTTAGAATACCCATGTACAGTCCCAGGATTGGAATCCCCATTTATGGCCACAGTTTTGGAATCCCCATGTACAGTTCCAGGGTTGAAATCCCCACGTACAGTCACAGGGCTGGAATCCACTTTTACAGTCCCAGGGTTGGAATCCCCATGTACAGTCCCAGGGCTGTAATGGCCATGTACAGTCCCAGGTTTGGAATGCCCATGTACAATCCCAGGGTTGGAATCCCCATCTACATTCTCAGGGTTGGAATTCCCATGTACAGTCCCAGGGTTGGAATCTCCATGTACAGTCCCAGGGCTGGAATCTCCATGTACAATCCCAGGGCTGGAATGCCCATGTACAGTCCCAGGGTTGGACTATCCATGTACAATCCCAGAGCTGGGATCCCAATGTACAGAAACAGGTTTGGAATCGCCATGTGCAGTCCCAGGGTTGGAATCCCCATGTGCATTCCCAGGGCTGGAAACCCCATGTATAGTCCCAGTGTTGGAATCCCCATGCACAGTCCCAGGGCAGGCATCACCAGGTACAGTCCCAGGGTTAGAATCAGCATGTGCAGTCCCAGGGCTGGAATCACCTGTTGCAGTCCCAGGGTTAGAATACCCATGTACAGTCCCAGGGTTGGAATCCCCATTTACAGCCCCAGTTTTGGAATCCCCATGTACAGTTCCAGGGTTGAAATCCCCACTTACGGTCACAGGGCTGTAATCCACTTGAACAGTCCCAGGGTTTGAATCCCCACGTACAGTCCCTGGGCTGTAGTGGCCATGTACAGTCCCAGGTTTGGAATGCCCATGTACAATCCCGGGGTTGGAATCCCCATGTACATTCTCAGGGTTGGATTCTCCATGTACAGTTCCAGGGTTGGAATATCCATGTACAATCCCAGAGCTGTAATCCTGATGTACAGTCCCAGGGTTGGAATCTCCATGGACAGTCCCAGGGCTGGAATCCACATGTGAAGTCCCAGGGTTGGAATCCCCATGTACAGCCTCAGGTTTGGAATCCCGACAAACAGTCCCAGGTTTGAAATCACCATGTACAATCCCAGGGCTGGAATCCCCATGTGCAGTCCCAGGGCTGGAATCCTCATGTACAGTCCGAGGGTTGGAATCCCCATGCACAGACCCAGGGTTGGAATCCCCATGTATTGTTGCAGGGTTGGAATATCCATGTAAAGTCGCAGCTTTAGAATCCCCATTTACAGTCAAAGGTTTGGAATCCCCATTTACAGTCCCAGGGTTGGAATATCCATTTACAGTTGTAGTGTTGGAATCCCCATGTACAGTCCCAGTTTTGGAATCCTCATGTACAGTCCCAGGGTTGGAATCCCCATTTACAGTGCCAGGTTTAGAATCCCCATGTACAGTCCCAGGGTTGGAATCCCCATGTACAGTCCCAGGGTTGGATTTCCCATTTACAGTGCCAGGGTTAGTATCCCCATGTACAGTCCCAGGGTTGGAATCCCCATGTACAGTCCCAGGTTGAGAATCCCCATGTACTGTCCCAGGGGTTGGAATCCTGATTTACAATACCAGGGTTAGAATCCTCATGTACAGTCCCAGGGTTAGAATCCCAATGTAAAATCGCAGTATTAGAGTCATCATGAACTGTCCCAGCGACAGAATCCCCATGTACAGTCCCAGGGCTGGAATCCCCATATATAGTCCCAGGGCTGGAATCCCCATGTACAGTCCCAGGGTTACAATCCCAATGTACAGTCCCCGGTTTAGAATCACAATGTAAAATCCCAGGGTTGGAATCCCCATGTACATTCCCAGGGCTGGCATCTCCAGGTACATTCCTAGGTTAGAATCACCATGTGCAGACCCAGGGCTGGAATCCCCAGGTGCAGTCCCAGGGTTGGAATCCACATGTGCAGTCCCAGGGCTGGAATCCCCAGGTGCAGTCCCAGGGTTGGAATCCCCCGGTGCAGTCCCAGGGTTAGAAACCCCACGTACAGTCACAGGGCTGGAATCCACTTGTACAGTCCCAGGGTTTTAATCCCCCTGTACAGTCCCAGGGCTTTAATGGCCATGTACAGTCCCAGGTTTGGAATTTCGATTTAGAATCCCTGGGTTGGAATCCCCATGTACAGTCTCAGGTTTGGAATGCCCATGTACAGTCCCAGGGTTGGAATCTCCATGTGCAGTCCCAGGGTTGGAATCTCCATGTACTGTCCCACGGCTGGAAACTGCTTGTACACTCCCAGGTTTTGAATCCCCATTGACAGCCCTAGGACTGGAATCCCCATGTACAGTCCCAAGGGTTGAAATATCCATGTGCAATCCCAGGGCTGGAATCCCGATGTACAGTCACAGGGCTGGAATCTCCATGTACAGTCCCAGGGCTGGAGTCCACATGTGCTGTCCAAGTTTGGAATCCCCATGTACAGGCCCAGGTTTGGAATCCCCATGTGCAGTCCCATTTTTGGAATACCCATGTACAGTCCGAATGGTGGAATCACCATGTACAGTCCCAGGGTTGGAGTCCGTATGTACAATCCCAGAGTTAGAATCCCCATGTACAGTCCCAGGGTTGGCATCTCCATGTACAGTCCCAGGTTTGGAATACTCATGTACAGTCCCAGGTTTAGAATCCCTATGTACACTCCCAGGGTTGGAATCCCCATGTGCATTCCCAGGGCTGGAATCCCCATGTATTGTCCCAGTGTTAGAATCCCCATGTGCAGTCCCAGGCCTGGCATCACAAGGTACAGTCCCAGGGTTAGAATCACCATGTGCAGTCCCAGGGCTGGAATCCCCAGGTGCAGTCCCAGGGTTAAAATCCCCATATTCAGTCCCAGGGTTGGAATCCCCATGTACAGTTCCAGGGTTGAAATCCCCACGTACAGTCACAGGGCTGTATTCCACTTGTGCAGTCCCAGGGTTTGAATCCCCATGTACAGTCCCAGGGCTTTAATGGCCATGTACAGTCCCAGGTTTGGAATGCCCATGTGCAATCCCAGGGTTGAAATCCCCATGTACAGTCTCAGGGTTGGATTCCCACTGTACAGTCACAGGGTTGTAATCATCATGTACAGTCCCAGGGTTGGAACATCCATGTACAGCCCCAGGCCTGGAATCTCCATGTACAGCCCCAGGGCTGGAATTCCCATGCACAGTCCCCAGGGTTGGAATTTCCATGTACAATCCCAGAGCTGGAATCCTGATGTACAGTCCCAGGGTTGGAATCTCCATGTACAGTCCCAGGGCTGGAATCCCCATGTGCAGTCCCAGGGTTGGTATCCCCATGTACAGTCCCAGGGTTGGAATCCCGACTTACAGTCCCAGGGTTGAAATCTCCATGTACAGTCCCATGGCTGGAATCCCCATGTACAGTCCCAGGGCTGGAATCACCATGCACAGTCCCAGGGTTTGAATCCCCATGTACAGACCCAGGGTTGGAATCCCCATGTAAAGTTGCAGGTTTGGAATATCCATGTACAGTCGCAGGTTTAGAATCCCCATCTACAGTCCCAGGGTTGGAATCCGCATTTACAGTCCCAGGGTTGGAATATCCATTTACAGTCGTAGTTTTGCAATCCCCATGTACAGTCCCAGGGTTGGAATCCTCATGTACAGTCCCAGGGTTGGAATCCCCATTTACAGTGCCAGGGTTAGAATCCCCATGTCTTGTCCCAGGGTTGGAATCCCCATTTACAGTGCCAGAGTTAGAATACCCATGTACAGTCACAGGGCTGTAATCCACTTGTACAGTCCCAGGATTTGAATCCCCATGTAAAGTCCCAGGGCTGTAATGGCCATGTACAGTCCCAGGTTTGGAATGCACATGTACAATCCCAGGGCTGGTATCCCCAGGTACAGTCCCATGGCTGGAACCCCCAAGTACAGTCCCCGGGTTGGGATCCCCATGTACAGTCCCAGGGTTGTAAACCCCATGGGTAGTCACAGGGTTGGAATCCCCATGTGCAGTCCCAGGGTTGGAATCCCCATGTGCAGTCCCAGGGATTGATTCCCCTGTATAGTCCCAGTGTTAGAATCCCCATGTACAGTCCCAGGGCAGGCATTTCCAGGTACAGTCCCAGGGTTAGACTCACCATGTACAGTCCCAGGGCTGGAATCCCCATTTACAGCCCCAGTTTTGGAATCACGATGTACAGTTACAGGGTTGAAATCCCCAAGTACAGTCACAGAGCTGGAATCCACTTGTACAGTCCCAGGGTTTGAATCCCCATGTAAAGTCTCAGGGCTGTAAAGGCCATGTACAGTCCCAGGTTTGGAATGCACATGAACAATCCCAGGTCTGGAATCCCCAGGTACAGTCCCAGGGTTAGAATCCCCATATACAGTCCACGAGTTGGAAACCCCAAATACAGTCCCAGGGTTGGAATACCCATGTACAGTCCCAGGGTAGGAATTCCCATGTACAGTGCCAGGGTTGGAATCCCCATGTACAGTCCCAGGGTGGGAATCCCCATGTACAGTTCCAGGGTTGGAATCCGCATGTACAGTCCCAGGGTTGGAATCCCCATGTACAGACCCAGGGTTGGAATTCCCATCTACAGTCCCAGGGTTGGAATCCCCATGTACAGTCCCAGGGTTGGCATCTCCATGTACAGTCCCAGGGTTGGAATACTCATGTAATGTCCCAGGGTTGGAATCCTTATGTACACTCCCAGTGTTGGAATCCCCATGTACAGTCCCAGGGTGGGAATCTCCATGTACAGTACCAGAGCGGGAATCCCCTTGAACAGTACCAGGGCTGGAATCCCCATGTACATTCCCAGGGCTGGAATCCCCATGCACATTCCCAGGGCTCGAATCCCCATGTACAGTCCCAGTGCTGGAAACCCCATGTACAGTCCCAGGGCTGGAATCCACTTGTATAGTCTCAGGCCTGGAATCCCCATGTACAGTCCCAGGGCTGGTTACCCCATGTACAGTCCCACGGCTGGAATCCCCATGTACAGTCCCAGGGTTGGGATCCCCATGTACAGTCCCAGGGTTAGAATCCCCATGGGCAGTCCCAGGGTTGGAATCCACATTTACAGTCGCAGGTTTGGAATCCCCAAGTGCAGTCCCAGGGTTGGAATCCCCATGTGCAGTCCCATGATCGAATCCCCATGTATAGTCCCAGTGATAGAATACCCATGTACTGTCCCAGGGCTGGCATCTCCAGGTGCAGTCCCAGGGTTAGAATCATTACGTGCAGTCCCAGGTTTGGAATCCCCATGTGCAGTCCCAGGGATCGATTCCCCATGTATAGTCCCAGTGTTAGAATACCCATGTACAGTCCCAGGATTGGAATCCCCATTTATGGCCACAGTTTTGGAATCCCCATGTACAGTTCCAGGGTTGAAATCCCCACGTACAGTCACAGGGCTGGAATCCACTTTTACAGTCCCAGGGTTGGAATCCCCATGTACAGTCCCAGGGCTGTAATGGCCATGTACAGTCCCAGGTTTGGAATGCCCATGTACAATCCCAGGGTTGGAATCCCCATGTACATTCTCAGGGTTGGAATTCCCATGTACAGTCCCAGGGTTGGAATCTCCATGTACAGTCCCAGGGCTGGAATCTCCATGTACAATCCCAGGGCTGGAATGCCCATGTACAGTCCCAGGGTTGGACTATCCATGTACAATCCCAGAGCTGGGATCCCAATGTACAGAAACAGGTTTGGAATCGCCATGTGCAGTCCCAGGGTTGGAATCCCCATGTGCATTCCCAGGGCTGGAAACCCCATGTATAGTCCCAGTGTTGGAATCCCCATGCACAGTCCCAGGGCAGGCATCACCAGGTACAGTCCCAGGGTTAGAATCAGCATGTGCAGTCCCAGGGCTGGAATCACCTGTTGCAGTCCCAGGGTTAGAATACCCATGTACAGTCCCAGGGTTGGAATCCCCATTTACAGCCCCAGTTTTGGAATCCCCATGTACAGTTCCAGGGTTGAAATCCCCACTTACGGTCACAGGGCTGTAATCCACTTGAACAGTCCCAGGGTTTGAATCCCCACGTACAGTCCCTGGGCTGTAGTGGCCATGTACAGTCCCAGGTTTGGAATGCCCATGTACAATCCCGGGGTTGGAATCCCCATGTACATTCTCAGGGTTGGATTCTCCATGTACAGTTCCAGGGTTGGAATATCCATGTACAATCCCAGAGCTGTAATCCTGATGTACAGTCCCAGGGTTGGAATCTCCATGGACAGTCCCAGGGCTGGAATCCACATGTGAAGTCCCAGGGTTGGAATCCCCATGTACAGCCTCAGGTTTGGAATCCCGACAAACAGTCCCAGGTTTGAAATCACCATGTACAATCCCAGGGCTGGAATCCCCATGTGCAGTCCCAGGGCTGGAATCCTCATGTACAGTCCGAGGGTTGGAATCCCCATGCACAGACCCAGGGTTGGAATCCCCATGTACAGTCCCAGGGTTGGAATATCCATGTAAAGTCGCAGCTTTAGAATCCCCATTTACAGTCAAAGGTTTGGAATCCCCATTTACAGTCCCAGGGTTGGAATATCCATTTACAGTTGTAGTGTTGGAATCCCCATGTACAGTCCCAGTTTTGGAATCCTCATGTACAGTCCCAGGGTTGGAATCCCCATTTACAGTGCCAGGTTTAGAATCCCCATGTACAGTCCCAGGGTTGGAATCCCCATGTACAGTCCCAGGGTTGGATTTCCCATTTACAGTGCCAGGGTTAGTATCCCCATGTACAGTCCCAGGGTTGGAATCCCCATGTACAGTCCCAGGTTGAGAATCCCCATGTACTGTCCCAGGGGTTGGAATCCTGATTTAGAATACCAGGGTTAGAATCCTCATGTACAGTCCCAGGGTTAGAATCCCAATGTAAAATCGCAGTTTTAGAGTCATCATGAACTGTCCCAGCGACAGAATCCCCATGTACAGTCCCAGGGCTGGAATCCCCATATATAGTCCCAGGGCTGAAATCCCCATGTACAGTCCCAGGGTTACAATCCCAATGTACAGTCCCCGGTTTAGAATCACAATGTAAAATCCCAGGGTTGGAATCCCCATGTACATTCCCAGGGCTGGCATCTCCAGGTACATTCCTAGGTTAGAATCACCATGTGCAGACCCAGGGCTGGAATCCCCAGGTGCAGTCCCAGGGTTGGAATCCACATGTGCAGTCCCAGGGCTGGAATCCCCAGGTGCAGTCCCAGGGTTGGAATCCCCCGGTGCAGTCCCAGGGTTAGAAACCCCACGTACAGTCACAGGGCTGGAATCCACTTGTACAGTCCTAGGGTTTTAATCCCCCTGTACAGTCCCAGGGCTTTAATGGCCATGTACAGTCCCAGTTTTGGAATTTCGATGTAGAATCCCTGGGTTGGAATCCCCATGTACAGTCTCAGGTTTGGAATGCCCATGTACAGTCCCAGGGTTGGAATCTCCATGTGCAGTCCCAGGGTTGGAATCTCCATGTACTGTCCCACGGCTGGAAACTGTTTGTACACTCCCAGGTTTTGAATCCCCATTTACAGCCCTAGGACTGAAATCCCCATGTACAGTCCCCAGGGTTGAAATATCCATGTAAAATCCCAGGGCTGGAATCCCGATGTACAGTCACAGGGCTGGAATCTTCATGTACAGTCCCAGGGCTGGAGTCCACATGTGCTGTCCCAGGGTTGGAATCCCCATGTACAGACCCAGGTTTGGAATCCCCATGTGCAGTCCCATTGTTGGAATCCCCATGTACAGTCCGAGTGGTGGCATCTCCATGTACAGTCCCAGGTTTGGAATACTCATGTACAGTCCCAGGTTTAGAATCCCTATGTACACTCCCAGGGTTGGAATCCCCATGTACAGTCCCAGGGCGGGAATCTCCATGTACAGTCCCAGAGCGGGAATCCCCTTGTACAGTCCCAGGGCTGGAATCCCCAAGCACATTCCCAGGGCTGGAATCCCCATGTACAGTCCCAGGGCTGGAATCCCCATGTACAGTCCCAGGGCTGGAAACCCCAGGTACAGTCCCAGGGCTGGAATCCACTTGTATAGTCTCAGGGCTGGAATGCCCACGTACAGTCCCAGGGCTGGAATCCCCATTTGCAGTCCCATGGCTGGAATCCCCATGTACAGTCCCTGGGTTGTGATCCCCATGTACAGTCCCAGGGTTAGAATCCCCATGTGCAGTCCCAAGGTTGGAATCCCCATGTGCAGTCCCAGGGATCGATTCCCCATGTATAGTCCCAGTGTTAGAATCCCCATGTACAGTCCCAGGGCTGGCATTTCCAGGTGCAGTCCCAGGGTTAGAATCCCCATGTATAGTCCCAGGGATGGAATCCCCATTTACAGCCCCAGTTTTGTAATCCCCGTGTACAGTTCCAGGGTTGAAATCCTCACGTACAGTCACAGGGCTGGAATCCACTTGTACAGTCCAAGGGTTTGAATCCCCATGTAAAGTCCTAGGGCGGTAATGGCCATGTACAGTCCCAGGTTTGGAATGCACATGTAGAATCCCAGGGCTGGAATCCCCAGGTACAGACCAGGGTTAGAATCCCTATATACAGACCATGAGTTGGAATCCCCATTTCCAGTCCCAGGGCCGGAATGCCAATGTACAGTCCCAGGGCTGGAATCCCCATGTACAGTCCCATGCCTGGAATCCCCATGTACAGTCCCCGGGTTGGGATCCCCATTTACAGTTCCAGGGTTAGAATCCCCATGGGCAGTCCCAGGGTTGTAATGCCCATTTACAGTCCCGGGGTTCGAATCCCCATGTGCAGTCCCAGGGTTGGAATCCCCATGTGCAGTCACAGGGAACGATTCCCCAAGTATAGTCCCAGTGTTAGAATCACCATGTGCAGTCCCAGGGCTGGAATCCCCAGGTGCAGTCCCAGGGTTAGAATCCCCATGTACAGTCCCATGGTTGGAATCCCCATTTACAGCCCCAGTTTTGGAATCCCCATGTATAGTTCCAGGGTTTAATTCCCCACGTACAGTCACAGGGCTGGAATCCACTTGTACAGTCCGAGGGTTTGAATCCCCATGTAAATTCCCAGGGCTGTAATGGCCATGTACAGTCCCAGGTATTTAATGCACATGTACAATCCCAGGGCTGGAATCCCCAGGTACAGTCCCAAGGTTAGAATCCCCATGTACAGTCCCAGGGTTGGAATCCCCATGTACAGTCCCAGGGTTGGAATACTCATGTACAGTCCCAGGGTTGGCATCTCCATGTACAGTCCCAGGGTTGGAATACTCATGTACAGTCCCAGGGTTGGAATCCCTATGTACACTCCCAGGGTTGGAGTCCCCATGTACAGTCCCAGGGCGGGAATCTCCATGTACAGTCCCAGAGCGGGAATCCCCTTGGACAGTTCCAGGGCTGGAATCCGCATGTACATTCCCAGGGCTGGAATCCCCATGCACATTCCCAGGGCTGGAATCCCCATGTACAGTCCCAGGGCTGGAAACACCATGTACAGTACCAGGGCTGGAATCCACTTGTATAGTCTCAGTCCTGGAATCCCCATGTACAGTCCCAGGGCTGGTATCTCCATGTACAGTCCCACGGCTGGAATCCCCAAGTACACTCCCAGGGTTGGGATCCCCATGTACAGTCCCAGCGTTAGAATCCCCATGGGCAGTCCTAGGTTTGGAATCCCCAATTACAGTCGCAGGGTTGGAATCCCCAAGTGCAGTCCTAGTGTTGGAATCCCCATGTGCAGTCCCAGGGATCGAATCCCTATGTATAGTCACAGTGATAGAATCCCCATGTACTGTCCCAGGGCTGGCATCTCCAGGTACAGTCCCAGGGTTAGAATCACGATGTGCAGTCCCAGGGCTGGAATCCCCAGGTGCAGTCCCATAGTTAGAATACCCATGTACAGTCCCAGGTTTGGAAGCCCCATTTACAGCCCCAGTTTTGGAATCCCCATGTAGAGTTCCAGGGTTGAAATCCCCACGTACAGTAATAGGGCTGGAATCCACTTTTACAGTCCCAGGGTTTGAATCCCCATGTACAGTCCCAGCGCTGTAAAGGCCATGAACAGTCCCAGGTTTGGAATGCCCATGTACAATCCCAGGGTTGGAATCTCCATGTACATTCTCAGGGTTGGAATCCCCATGTACAATCCCAGGGTTGGAATCTCCATGTACAGTCCCAGGGCTCGAATCTCCATCTACAATCCGAGGGCTCGAATGCCCATGTACAGTCCCATGGTTGGAATATCCATGTACAATCCCAGAGCTGGAATCCCGATGTGCGGTACCAGGTTTGGAATCAGAATGTACAGTCCCAGGGCTGGAATCCCCATGTGCAGTCCCAGGGTTGCAATTCCCGTGTACAGTCCCAGGGTTGGAATCCCGACTTAAAGTCCCAGGTTTGAAATCCCCAAGTACAGTCCCAGGGCTGGAATCCCCATGTGCAGTCCCAGGTTTGGAATCCCCATGTACAATCCCAGGGCTGGAATCCGCTTCTACAGTCCCAGGTTTGGAATCCCGACTTAAAGTCCCAGGTTTGAAATCCCCAAGTGCAGTCCCAGGGCTGGAATCCCCATGTGCAGTCCCAGTGCTGGAATCCCCATATACAGTCCCAGGGTTCGAATACCCATGTCCAGCCCCAGGGTTAGATTCCCAATGTACAGTCTCAGGGCTGGAAACCCCATGTACAGACCCAGGTTTGGAAATTGCATGTATAGTCTCAGTGTTAGAATCCCCATGTACAGTCCCAGGGTTAGAATCCCAAAGTAAAATCCCAGGGTTGGTATCCCCACGTACATTCCCAGGGCTGGCAAACCCATGTACAGTCCCAGGGCTGGAATCCCCATGTACAGTCCCAGGCTTGGAATACCCATGTACATTCCCTGGTTTGGAATGTCCAGGTACAGTCCCAGGGCTGGAATCTCCAGGTACAGTCCCAGGGTTGGAATCCCCATGTACATTCCCAGGGTTGGAATCCCCATGTACAGTCCCAGGGTAGGAATCCCCATGTACAGTCCCAGGGTTTGAATCCCTATGTACACTCCCAGGGTTGGAATCCCCATGTACAGTCCCAGGGCGGGAATCTCCATGTACTGTCCCAGAGCGGGCATGCCCAAGTACAGTTCCAGGGCTGGAATCCCCATGTACATTTCCAGGGCTGGAATCCCCATGTACATTCCCAGGGCTGGAAAGACCATGAACAGTCCCAGGGCTGGAATCCACATGTACAGTCCCAGGGCTGGAATCCCCACGTACAGTCCCAGGGATGGAATCCCCATGTACAGTCCCACGTCTGGAATCCCCATGTCCAGTCCCAGGGTTGGGATCCCCATGTACAGTCCCAGGGTTAGATTCCCCATGGGCAGTCCCAGGGTTGGAATCACCATTTACATTCCCAGGGTTGGAATCCCCATGTCCAGTCCCAGGGTTGTAATCCCCATGTGCATTCCCAGGGCTGGAATCCCCATGTATTGTCCCAGTGTTAGAATCCCCATGTGCAGACCCAGGCCTGGCATCACAAGGTACAGTCCCAGGGTTAGAATCACCATGTGCAGTCCCAGGGCTGGAATCCCCAGGTGCAGTCCCAGGGTTAGAATCCCCATATACAGTCCCAGGGTTGGAATCCCCATGTACAGTTCCAGGGTTGAAATCCCCACGTACAGTCACAGGGCTGTATTCCACTTGTGCAGTCCCAGGGTTTGAATCCCCATGTACAGTCCCATGGCTTTAATGGCCATGTGCAATCCCAGGTTTGGAATGCCCATGTGCAATCCCAGGGTTGCAATCCCCATGTACAGTCTCAGGGTTGGATTCCCACTGTACAGTCACAGGGTTGTAATCATCATGTACAGTCCCAGGGTTGGAACATCCATGTACAGCCCCAGGCCTGGAATCTCCATGTAGAGCCCCAGGGCTGGAATTCCCATGCACGGTCCCCAGGGTTGGAATTTCCATCTACAATCCCAGAGCTGGAATGCTGATGTACAGACCCAGGGTTGGAATCTCCATGTACAGTCCCAGGGCTGGAATCCCCATGTACAGTCCCAGGGTTGGAATCCCGACTTACAGTCCCAGGGTTGAAATCTCCATGTACAGTCCCATGGCTGGAATCCCCATGTACAGTCCCAGGGCTGGAATCACCATACACAGTCCCAGGGTTTGAATACCCATGTACAGACCCAGGGTTGGAATCCCCATGTAAAGTTGCAGGTTTGGAATATCCATGTACAGTCGCAGGTTTAGAATCCCCATCTACAGTCCCAGGGTTGGAATCCGCATTTACAGTCCCAGGGTTGGAATATCCATTTACAGTCGTAGTTTTGCAATCCCCATGTACAGTCCCAGGGTTGGAATCCTCTTGTACAGTCCCAGGGTTGGAATCCCCATTTACAGTGCCAGGGTTTGAATCCCCATGTATTGTCCCAGGGTTGGAATCCCCATTTACAGTACCAGAGTTAGAATACCCATGTACAGTCACAGGGCTGTAATCCACTTGTACAGTCCCAGGATTTGAATCCCCATGTAAAGTCCCAGGGCTTTAATGGCCATGTACAGTCCCAGGTTTGGAATGCACATGTACAATCCCAGGGCTGGTATCCCCAGGTACAGTCCCATGGCTGGAACCCCCAAGTACAGTCCCCGGGTTGGGATCCCCATGTACAGTCCCAGGGTTGTCAACCCCATGGGTAGTCATAGGGTTGGAATCCCCATGTGCAGTCCCAGGGTTGGAATCCCCATGTGCAGTCCCAGGGATTGATTCCCCTGTATAGTCCCAGTGTTAGAATCCCCATGTACAGACCCAGCGCTGGCATTTCCAGGTACAGTCCCAGGGTTAGACTGACCATGTACAGTCCCAGGGCTGGAATCCCCATTTACAGCCCCAGTTTTGGAATCACGATGTACAGTTACAGGGGTGAAATCCCCAAGTACAGTCACAGAGCTGGAATCCACTTGTACAGTCCCAGGGTTTGAAACCCCATGTAAAGTCTCAGGGCTGTAATGGCCATGTACAGTCCCAGGTTTGGAATGCACATGTACAATCCCAGGTCTGGAATCCCCAGGTACAGTCCCAGGGTTAGAATCCCCATATACAGTCCACGAGTTGGAAACACCAAATACAGTCCCAGGGTTGGAATACCCATGTACAGTCCCAGGGTTGGAATCCCCATGTACAGTGCCAGGGTTGGAATCCCCATGTACAGTCCCAGGGTGGGAATCCCCATGTACAGTTCCAGGGTTGGAATCCCCATGTACAGTCCCAGGGTTGGAATCCCCATGTACAGACCCAGGGTTGGAATTCCCATCTACAGTCCCAGGGTTGGAATCCCCATGTACAGTCCCAGGGTTGGCATCTCCATGTACAGTCCCAGGGTTGGAATACTCATGTAATGTCCCAGGGTTGGAATCCTTATGTACACTCCCAGTGTTGGAATCCCCATTTACAGTCCCAGGGCGGGAATCTCCGTGTACAGTACCAGAGCGGGAATCCCCTTGAACAGTACCAGGGCTGGAATCCCCATGTACATTCCCAGGGCTGGAATCCCCATGCACATTTCCAGGGCTCGAATCCCCATGTACAGTCCCAGGGTTAGAATCCCCATGGGCAGTCCCAGGGTTGGAATCCACATTTACAGTCGCAGGTTTGGAATCCCCAAGTGCAGTTCCAGGGTTGGAATCCCCATGAGCAGTCCCATGATCGAATCCCCATGTATAGTCCCAGTGATAGAATACCCATATACTGTCCCAGGGCTGGCATCTCCAGGTGCAGTCCCAGGGTTAGAATCACTATGTGCAGTCCCAGGTTTGGAATCCCCATGTGCAGTCCCAGGGATCGATTCCCCATGTATAGTCCCAGTGTTAGAATACCCATGTACAGTCCCAGGATTGGAATCCCCATTTATAGCCACAGTTTTCGAATCCCCATGTACAGTTCCAGGGTTGAAATCCCCACGTACAGTCACAGGGCTGGAATCCACTTTTACAGTCCCAGGGTTTGAATCCCCATGTACAGTCCCAGGGCTGTAATGGCCATGTACAGTCCCAGGTTTGGAATGCCCATGTACAATCCCAGGGTTGGAATCCCCATGTACATTCTCAGGGTTGGAATTCCCATGTACAGTCCCAGGGTTGGAATCTCCATGTACAGTCCCAGGGCTGGAATCTCCATGTACAATCCCAGGGCTGGAATGCCCATGTACAGTCCCAGGGTTGGACTATCCATGTACAATCCCAGAGCTGGGATCCCAATGTACAGAACCAGGTTTGGAATCGCCATGTGCAGTCCCAGGGTTGGATTCCCCATGTGAATTCCCAGGGCTGGAAACCCCATGTATAGTCCCAGTGTTAGAATCCCCATGCACAGTCCCAGGGCAGGCATCACCAGGTACAGTCCCAGGGTTAGAATCAGCATGTGCAGTCCCAGGGCTGGAATCACCTGGTGCAGTCCCAGGGTTAGAATACCCAAGTACAGTCCCAGGGTTGGAATCCCCATTTACAGCCCCAGTTTTGGAATCCCCATGTACAGTTCCAGGGTTGAAATCCCCACTTACGGTCACAGGGCTGTAATCCACTTGAACAGTCCCAGGGTTTGAATCCCCACGTACAGTCCCTGGGCTGTAATGGCCATGTACTGTCCCAGGTTTGGAATGCCCATGTACAATCCCGGGGTTGGAATCCCCATGTACATTCTCAGGGTTGGATTCTCCATGTACAGTTCCAGGGTTGGAATATCCATGTACAATCCCAGAGCTGTAATCCTGATGTACAGTCCCAGGGTTGGAATCTCCATGGACAGTCCCAGGGCTGGAATCCACATGTGAAGTCCCAGGGTTGGAATCCCCATGTACAGTCTCAGGTTTGGAATCCCGACCTACAGTCCCAGGTTTGAAATCACCATGTACAATCCCAGGGCTGGAATCCCCATGTGCAGTCCCAGGGCTGGAATCCTCATGTACAGTCCGAGGGTTGGAATCCCCATGCACAGACCCAGGGTTGGAATCCCAATGTATTGTTGCAGGGTTGGAATATCCATGTAAAGTCGCAGCTTTAGAATCCCCATTTACAGTCAAAGGTTTGGAATCCCCATTTACAGTCCCAGGGTTGGAATGTCCATTTACAGTCCCAGGGTTGGAATCCCCATTTAGAGTGCCAGGTTTAGAATCCCCATGTACAGTCCCAGGGTTGGAATCCCCATGTACAGTCCCAGGTTGAGAATCCCCATGTACTGTCCCAGGGGTTGGAATCCTGATTTACAATACCAGGGTTAGAATCCTCATGTACAGTCCCAGGGTTAGAATCCCAATGTAAAATCGCAGTGTTAGAGTCATCATGAACTGTCCCAGCGACAGAATCCCCATGTACAGTCCCAGGGCTGGAATCCCCATATATAGTCCCAGGGCTGGAATCCCCATGTACAGTCCCAGGGTTAGAATCCCAATGTACAGTCCCCGGTTTAGAATCACAATGTAAAATCCCAGGGTTGGAATCCTCATGTACATTCCCAGGGCTGGCATCTCCAGGTACATTCCTAGGTTAGAATCACCATGTGCAGTCCCAGGGCTGGAATCCCCAGGTGCAGTCCCAGGGTTGGAATCCACATGTGCAGTCCCAGGGCTGGAATCCCCAGGTGCAGTCCCAGGGTTGGAATCCCCCGGTGCAGTCCCAGGGTTAGAAACCCCACGTACAGTCACAGGGCTGGAATCCACTTGTACAGTCCCAGGGTTTTAATCCCCCTGTACAGTCCCAGGGCTTTAATGGCCATGTACAGTCCCAGGTTTGGAATTTCGATGTAGAATCCCTGGGTTGGAATCCCCATGTACAGTCTCAGGTTTGGAATGCCCATGTACAGTCCCAGGGTTGGAATCTCCATGTGCAGTCCCAGGGTTGGAATCTCCATGTACTGTCCCACGGCTGGAAACTGCTTGTACACTCCCAGGTTTTGAATACCCATTGACAGCCCTAGGACTGGAATCCCCATGTACAGTCCCCAGGGTTGAAATATCCATGTGCAATCCCAGGGCTGGAATCCCGATGTACAGTCACAGGGCTGGAATCTCCATGTACAGTCCCAGGGCTGGAGTCCACATGTGCTGTCCCAGGGTTGGAATCCCCATGTACAGGCCCAGGTTTGGAATCCCCATGTGCAGTCCCATTGTTGGAATCCCCATGTACAGTCCGAATGGTGGAATCACCATGTACAGTCCCAGGGTTGGAGTCCGTATGTACAATCCCAGAGTTAGAATCCCCATATACAGTCCCAGGGTTGGCATCTCCATGTACAGTCCCAGGTTTGGAATACTCATGTACAGTCCCAGGTTTAGAATCCCTATGTACACTCCCAGGGTTGGAATCCCCATGTACAGTCCCAGGGCGGGAATTTCCATGTACAGTCCCAGAGCGGGAATCGCCTTGTACAGTCCCAGGGCTGGAATCCCCAAGCACATTCCCAGGGCTGGAAGCCCCATGTACAGTCCCAGGGCTGGAATCCCCATGTACAGTCCCAGGGCTGGAAACCCCAGGTACAGTCCCAGGGCTGGAATCCACTTGTATAGTCTCAGGGCTGGAATGCCCACCTACAGTCCCAGGGCTGGAATCCCCATTTGCAGTCCCATGGCTGGAATCCCCATGTACAGTCCCCGGGTTGTGATCCCCATGTACAGTCCCAGGGTTAGAATCCCCATGTGCAGTCCCAAAGTTGGAATCCCCATGTGCAGTCCCATGATCGAATCCCCATGTATAGTCCCAGTGATAGAATACCCATATACTGTCCCAGGGCTGGCATCTCCAGGTGCAGTCCCAGGGTTAGAATCACTATGTGCAGTCCCAGGTTTGGAATCCCCATTTACAGCCCCAGTTTTGGAATCCCCATGTACAGTTCCAGGGTTGAAATCCCCACGTACAGTCACAGGGCTGGAATCCACTTGTACAGTCCAAGGGTTTGAATCCCCATGTAAAGTCCTAGGGCTGTAATGGCCATGTACAGTCCCAGGTTTGGAATGCACATGTAGAATCCCAGGGCTGGAATCCCCAGGTACAGACCAGGGTTAGAATCCCCATATACAGACCATGAGTTGGAATCCCCATTTCCAGTCCCAGGGCTGGAATGCCAATGTACAGTCCCAGGGCTGGAATCCCCATGTACAGTCCCATGCCTGGAATCCCCATGTACAGTCCCCGGGTTGGGATCCCCATTTACAGTTCCAGGGTTAGAATCCCCATGGGCAGTCCCAGGGTTGTAATCCCCATTTACAGTCCCGGGGTTGGAATCCCCATGTGCAGTCCCAGGGCTGGAATCCCCATGTGCAGTCCCAGGGATCGAACCCCCATGTATATTCCCAGTGTTAGAATTCCCATGTACCGTCCCAGGTCTGGCATTTCCAGGTACAGTCCCAGGTTTAGAATCACCATGTGCAGTCCCAGGGCTGGAATCCCCAGGTGCAGTCCCAGGGTTAGAATCCCCATGTACAGTCCCAGGGTTGTAATCACCATTTGGCAAAAGGGAAACGGGAGTACTCATCAACTGTGTTGAGGAAGTACACGTTGCGGTCAGAGGAAGGGAGGGGCCCCTTAAAGTCGATGCTCAAGCGTTCGAAGGGGCGAGTGGCCTTGATCAGGCGTGCTCTGTCTGGCCTATAAAAATGCGGTTTGCATTCGGCACAGATTTGGCAGTTCCTGGTCATAGTCCTGACCTCCTCGATGGAGTAGGGCAGGTTGCAGGCCTTAATGATGTGGCAGAACCTGGTGACCCCGGCGTGGCAGAGGTCATTGTGGAGGGTCCGCAGTCTATCAACTTGCGCGTTGGTGCATGTACCTCGTGATAGAGCATCTGGGGGCTCATTGAGTTTCCCGGGCCGATACAAGTTATCGTACTTGTAGGTGGAGAGTTCAATTCTCCACCTCAAGATCTTGTCGTTCTTGATTTTGCCCCTCTGCTTATTATTGAACATAAAAGCAACTGAACGCTGGTCAGTGAGAAGGGTAAATCGTTTTCCAGCCAGGTAATGCCTCCAGTGTCGCACCGCTTCCACAATAGCCTGGTCCTCCTTTTCGACAGGGGAGTGTCGAATCTCGGGGCCCTGGAGGGTCCTTGAGAAAAAGGCCACGGGTCTCCCCGCCTGGTAAAGGGTTGCAGCTAGGGCGAAGTCGGATGCATCACTCTCCACTTGGAAAGGGATGGACTCATCCACTGCGTGCATTGTGGCCTTCGCAATATCACTCTTGATAAGAGTGAAGGCTGCACACGCCTCTGATGTCAGGGGGAAGGAGGTAGACTTGATGAGGGGTCTGGCTTTGTCCGCATAGCTGGGCACCCACTGAGCATAGTAAGAGAAAAACCCCAGGCATCTCTTCAGTGCTTTTTGGCAGTGGGGGCGGGGTAGCTCCATAAGGGGGCGCATTCTGTCGGGGTCGGGGCCGATGACTCCGTTCTCCACTACGCGGCCGAGAATTGCAAGGCGCGTGGTGCGAAACATACATTTCTCCTTATTGTATGTTAAATTCAGCCGCTGGGCCGTATGGAGGAATTTTTCTAGATTAACGTCATGGTCCTGCTGGTCGTGGCCGCAGATGGTGACATTATCCAGATAGGGAAAGGTGGCCTGCAGCGCGTTCTGGTCAACCATCCAGTCCATCTCCCTTTGGAAGACCGAAACCCTGTTGGTGACGCCGAACGGAACCCTAAGGAAGTGGTAGAGGCGGCCGTTTGCCTCGAAGGCAGTATACTGGCGGTCCTCAGGGCGGATAGGGAGTTGGTGGTATGCTGACTTAAGGTCAATGGTGGAGAATACCCTGTATTGTGCAATCTGATTGACCATATCAGATATGCGGGGAAGGGGGTACGCGTCCAGCTGAGTGTACCGGTTTATGGTTTGGCTGTAGTCAATGACCAGGCGGTTTTTATTGCCGATCTTAACTACTACAACCTGGGCTCGCCAAGGGCTGGTGCTCCCTTCGATAATGCCCTCCTTCAGGAGCCGCTCCACCTCAGAGCTAATAAAAACTCTGTCCCCGGCGCTGTACCGCCTGCTCTTGGTAGCGATGGGTTTACAGTCGCGGGTGAGGTTAGTGAACAAGGGAGGGGGGGAGACTTTGAGTGTGGAAAGACTGCAAATAGTTCGCGGCGGGCGATTTAAAAGCTGTTGGTTGCAGACTGTGAGTGGGGGGAGGGGTCCACCATATGCCAATGTGACACTTTTAAGGTGGCACTGAAAATCCAACCCTAGCAGAATGGCAGCGCAAAGACGGGGCAGGACAAGAAGTTTAAAATTTTTATATTCTGTGCCCCTAACCGAAAGGGTCACCACACAGTAGCCGCCGACGTCCGTTGAATGGGACTTGGATGCCATAGAAATCCGATGGCGTGTTGGCAGGACTGTGAGGGAGTTGCAACGCACCGTGTCGGGGTGAATAAAACTCTCCGTGCTCCCGCTGTCAAACAGCCAGGTAGTGGCGCGGCCGTTTACCGTAATGTCCATCATGGACCTGGACAGATGATGAGGGAGAGCTTGATCCAGCGTAACAGAGGCCAGTGTATGGCTGAGTGAGCCGATGTGGTCGTCAGACGAGACGGTGGTCGAGTCCGGAGACAAAATGGCGGTTGAGTGCGGCAGATAAAATGGCGGCGGCCATGATTCCAATCCCCACGCGGCCGGCTGTGCACAAAATGGCGGATAAGATGGCTGCCCCCACGGTTCACACGCGGCGCTGCTGGCGTTCGCGGGTTTCCCTCTGCAGGAGTTGGCGTAATGGCCTTTCTTCCCGCAGCCAGAGCAGGTAGCGGTCTTCGCCGGGCAGCACGCTCTAGGGTGCTTTAACTGGCCACAGAAATAGCATTTTTGGGCCTGGTTACGGGACATCGCTGCATCAGTTGGTACCGGGGGTGGCGGTCCCAGTTGATTTCGGGACATCGCTGCAGTAGTTGGTACCGGGGGCGGTGGTCCCATGTCCCAAGGTCGCGATGGCCATGGCGCGGCACCATTACGTGAGTATGCTTCGAGGTTTCGGTGGGCCGCATCTAATGAGAGTGCGAGGGCTACGGCCATCTTCAGGTCGAGCTCCTTGCTTTCGAGCAGTCTCTGCCGGGAGTAGTCGGACTGGAGACCCTTAACGAAGGCATCACAGATAAGTCCCTCCGCGTGCACCGCAGCCGATACCGCCTTACAGTCGCAGTCCCTGCAGAGTGTCTGTAACGCCCGTAAAAATGCCTCTACCGATTCCCCCGGTTGCTGCCTGCGGGATCCTAGGAGCTGTCTGGCGTAAATCGTATTCACTGGGCGCGTGTATTGCCCTTTTAGCAGGTCGAGAGCCGCTGTGTACGTAGTAGCATCGCAGATGAGAGTATATACTTGAGGGCTCACCTGGGCGGTCAGAACTTTTAATTTGTTCTCCTCTGATATCACGGCGGAGGCTTCTAGGAAGGATTCAAAGCAGCTCAGCCAGTGTTCGAAATTGGTAGCTGAACCCGCCGCTTGAGGGTCGAGGTCCAGGCATGCTGGTCTGAGGGCTCGCAGCAACGCCTGCTGTTGTTGCTGTTGCTGCTGCTCAGGTCCCGACATTTTAATTTAGTTAATAAAATTGATACGCTTATCAATTAATCCCTAAAAAGCGAAGAATTATGATAGTAATGAAAAGGTTTTTATTAACTAAAGAACAGAGCATGCCTCTCGTGGATGACTGGTTCCAAGAAGGAAGTGGGTTGCCGAGCAGCCACCTTTATACCAGGTCATGTAGGCGGAGCCATGGGTGGAGCCAGCTGAGGCATGCATTGGTACACAGTGTGTGGCAAGAGGTAACAATGTGTAATAACGATAACAGTAGTGAACAACAGTGAACAAAAATAAAAACGATAACAGTGGTTTACCACACAGTCCCAGGGTTGGAATACCTATGTACAATCCCAGGGTTGGAGTCCTCATGTACAGTCCCAGGGCGGAAATCTCCATGTACAGTCCCAGAGTGGGAATCCCCTTGTACATTCCCAGGGCTGGAATCCCCATGCACATTCCCAGGGCTGGAATCCCCATGTACAGTCCCAGGGCTGGAAACCCCATGTACAGTCCCAGGGCTGGAATCCACTTGTATAGTCTCAGTCCTGGAATCCCCATGTACAGTCCCAGGGCTGGTATCCCCATGTACAATCCCACTGCTGGAATCCCCAAGTGCAGTCCCAGGGTTGGGATCCCCATGTACAGTCCCAGCGTTAGAATCCCCATGGGCAGTCCCAGGTTTGGAATCCCCAATTACAGTCGCAGGGTTGGAATCCCCAAGTGCAGTCCTAGGATTGGAATCCCCATGTGCAGTCCCAGGGATCGAATCCCCATGTATAGTCCCAGTGATAGAATTCCCATGTACTGTCCCAGGGCTGGCATTTCCAGGTAGAGTCCCAGGGTTAGAATCACTATGTGCAGTCCCAGGGCTGGAATCCCCAGGTGCAGTCCCAGAGTTAGAATACCCATGTACAGTCCCAGGTTTGGAATCCCCATTTACAGCCCCAGTTTTGGAATCCCCATGTACAGTTCCAGGGTTGAAATCCCCACGTACAGTCATAGGGCTGGAATCCAGTTTTACAGTCCCAGGGTTGGAATCCCCATGTACAGTCCGAGGGCTGTAATGGCCATGTACAGTCCCAGGTTTGGAATGCCCATGTACAATCCCAGGGTTGGAATCTCCATGTACATTCTCAGGGTTGGAATCCCCATGTACAATCCCAGGGTTGGAATCTCCATGTACAGTCCCAGGGCTGGAATCTCCATGTACAATCTGAGGGCTGGAATGCCCATGTAGAGTCACAGGGTTGGAATATCCATGTACAATCCCGGAGCTGGAATCCAGATGTACAGTACCAGGTTTGGAATCTGAATGTACAGTCCCAGGGCTGGAATCCCCATGTGCTATCCCAGGGTTGCAATTCCCATGTACAGTCCCAGGGTTGGAATCCCGACTTAAAGTCCCAGGTTTGAAATCCCCAAGTGCAGTCCCAGGGCTGGAATCCCCATGTGCAGTCCCAGGGTTGGAATCCCCATGTAGAGTCGCAGGGTTGCAATCCCCATGTACAGTCCCAGGGTTAGAATCCCAATGCAAAGTCTCAGGGCTGGAAACCCCATGTGCAGACCCAGGTTTGGAAATTGCATTTATAGTCTCAGTGTTAGAATCCCCATGTACAGTCCCAGGTTTAGAATCCCAATGTAAAATCCCAGGGTTGGAATCCCCACGTACATTCCCAAGGCTGGCAACCCCATGTACAGTCCCAGGGCTGGAATCCCCATGTACAGTCCCAGGGTTGGAATCCCCATGTACAGTCCCAGGGCTGGAATCCGCTTGTAGAGTCTCAGGGCTGGAATCCCTATGTACAGTCCCAGTGTTGGAATCCCCAAGTGCAGTCCCAGGGTTGGAATCCCCATGTACAGTTCCAGGGTTGGAATCGCCATGTACAGTCCGAGGGTTAGTATCCCCAGTTACAGTGTCATGGCTGGAATCCCCATGTGCAGTTCCTGGGCTGGAATCCCCATGTACAGACCCAGAGTTGGAATCCCATTGAACAGTCCCAGGGTTGATATCCCAACTTACAGTCCCAGGCTTGGAATCCCCATGTACATTCCCAGGTTTGGAATGTCCAGGTACAGTCCCAGGGCTGGAATCTCCAGGTACAGTCTCAGGGTTGGAATACCTATGTACACTCACAGGGTTGGAATTCCCATGTACATTCCCAGGACGGGAATCTCCATGTACTGTTCCAGAGTGGGAATGCCCATGTACAGTTCCAAGGCTGGAATCCCCATGTAAATTCCCAGGGCTGGAATCCCCATGTACATTCCCAGGGCTGGAAACACCATGAACAGTCCCAGGGCTGGAATCCACATGTACAGTCCCAGGGCTGGAATCCCCATGTACAGTCCCAGGTTTGGAATCCCCATGTACAGTCCCACGTCTGGAATCCCCATGTACAGTCCCAGGGTTGGGATCCCTATGTACAGTCCCAGGGTTAGATTCCCCATGGGCAGTCCCAGGGTTGGAATCACCATTTACATTTTCAGGGTTGGAATCCCCAGGTGCAGTCCCAGGGTTGTAATCCCCATGTGCATTCCCAGGGCTGCAATCCCCATGTATTGTCCCAGTGTTAGAATCCCCATGTGCAGTCCCAGGGCTGGAATACCCAGGTGCAGTCCCAGGGTTAGAATCTCCATGTGCAGTCCCAGGGTTGGAATCCCCATTTACAGCCCCCGTTTTGGAATCCCCATGTGCAGTCCCAGGGCTGGAATACCCAGGTGCAGTCCCAGGGTTAGAAACCCCATATACAGTCCCAGGGTTGGAATCCCCATTTACAGCCCCCGTTTTGGAATCCCCATGTACAGTTCCAGGATTGAAATCCCCACGTACAGTCACAGGGCTGTAATCCACTTGTGCAGTCTCAGGGTTTGAATTCCCACGTACAGTCCCAGGGCTTTAATGGCAATGTACAGTCCAAGGTTTGGAATGCCCATGTGCAATCCCAGGGTTGGAATCCCCATGTACAGTCTCAGGGTTGAATTCCCACTGTACAGTCACAGGGATGTAATCATCATGTACAGTCCCAGGGTTGGAACCTTCAAGTACAGCCCCAGGGCTGGAATCACCATGTCCAGTCCCAGGGCTGGAATCCCCATGTGCAGTCCCAGGGTTGGTATCCCCATGTGCAGTCCCAGGGTTGGAATACCGACTTACAGTCCCGGGGTTGAAATTGTCATGTACAGTCCCATGGCTGGAATCCCCATGTAAAGTCCCAGGGCTGGAATCCCCATACACAGTCCCAGGGTTTGAATCCCAATGTACAGACCCAGGGTTGGAATCCCCATGTAAAGT
The DNA here is from genome assembly GCF_052327205.1 of Somniosus microcephalus. Classification (NCBI taxonomy): domain Eukaryota; kingdom Metazoa; phylum Chordata; class Chondrichthyes; order Squaliformes; family Somniosidae; genus Somniosus; species Somniosus microcephalus. The sequence goes on along the minus strand of NC_140990.1, from coordinate 148,510,338 downwards.
TGCAGGTTTGGAATATCCATGTACAGTCGCAGGTTTAGAATCCCCATTTACAGTCCCAGGGTTGGAATCCGCATTTACAGTCCCAGGGTTGGAATATCCATTTACAGTCATAGTGTTGGAATCATCATGTACAGTCCCAGGGTTGGAATCCTCATGTACAGTCCCAGGGCTGGAATCCCCATGTGCAATCCCAGGGTTGCAATTCCCATGTACAGTCCCAGGGTTGGAATCCCGACTTAAAGTCCCAGGTTTGAAATCCCCAAGTGCAGTCCCAGGGCTGGAATCCCCATGTGCAGTCCCAGGGCTGGAATCCCCATATACATTCCCAGGGTTGGAATCCCCATGTACAGCCCCAGGGTTGGAATCCCCATGTAGAGTCGCAGGGTTGCAATCCCCATGTACAGTCCCAGGGTTAGAATCCCAATGTAAAATCCCAGGGTTGGAATCCCCACGTACATTCCCAGGGCTGGCAACCCCATGTACAGTCCCAGGGCTGGAATCCCCATGTACAGACCCAGGTTTGGAAATTGCATTTATAGTCTCAGTGTTAGAATCCCCATGTACAGTCCCAGGTTTAGAATCCCAATGTAAAATCCCAGGGTTGGAATCCCCACGTACATTCCCAGGGCTGGCAACCCCATGTACAGTCCCAGGGCTGGAATCCCCATGTACAGTCCCAGGGTTGGAATCCCCATGTACAGTCCCAGGGCTGGAATCCGCTTGTAGAGTCTCAGGGCTGGAATCCCCATGTACAGTCCCAGTGTTGGAATCCCCAAGAGCAGTCCCAGGGTTGGAATCCCCATGTACAGTTCCAGGGTTGGAATCGCCATGTACAGTCCGAGGGTTAGTATCCCCAGTTACAGTGTCATGGCTGGAATCCCCATGTGCAGTCCCTGGGCTGGAATCCCCATGTACAGACCCAGAGTTGGAATCCCATTGAACAGTCCCAGGGTTGATATCCCAACTTACAGTCCCAGGCTTGGAATCCCCATGTACATTCCCAGGTTTGGAATGTCCAGGTACAGTCCCAGGGCTGGAATCTCCAGGTACAGTCCCAGGGTTGGAATCCCCATGTACATTCCCAGGGTTGGAATCCCCGTGTACAGTCCCAGGGTTGGAATCCCCATGTACAGTCCCAGGGTTGGAATCCTTATGTACACTCACAGGGTTGGAATTCCCAAGTACATTCCCAGGGCGGGAATCTCCATGTACTGTCCCAGAGTGGGAATGCCCATGTACAGTTCCAAGGCTGGAATCCCCATGTAAATTCCCAGGGCTGGAATCCCCATGTACATTCCCAGGGCTGGAAACACCATGAACAGTCCCAGGGCTGGAATCCACATGTACAGTCCCAGGTCTGGATTCCCCATGTACAGTCCCAGGTTTGGAATCCCCATGTACAGTCCCACGTCTGGAATCCCCATGTACAGTCCCAGGGTTGGGATTCCCATGTACAGTCCCAGGGTTAGATTCCCCATGGGCAGTCCAAGGGTTGGAATCACCATTTACATTCCCAGGGTTGGAATCCCCAGGTGCAGTCCCAGGGTTGTAATCCCCATGTGCATTCCCAGGGCTGCAATCCCCATGTATTGTCCCAGTGTTAGAATCCCCATGTGCAGTCCCATGCCTGGCATCACCAGGTACAGTCCCAGGGTTAGAATTACCATGTGCAGTCCCAGGGCTGGAATACCCAGGTGCAGTCCCAGGGTTAGAAACCCCATATACAGTCCCAGGGTTGGAATCCCCTTTTACAGCCCCAGTTTTGGAATCCCCATGTACAGTTCCAGGATTGAAATCCCCACGTACAGTCCCAGGGCTGTAATCCACTTGTGCAGTCTCAGGGTTTGAATCCCCATGTACAGTCCCAGGGCTTTAATGGCGATGTACAGTCCAAGGTTTGGAATGCCCATGTGCAATCCCAGGGTTGGAATCCCCATGTACAGTCTCAGGGTTGAATTCCCACTGTACAGTCACAGGGTTGTAATCATCATGTACAGTCCCAGGGTTGGAACCTCCAAGTACAGCCCCAGGGCTGGAATCTCCATGTCCAGTCCCAGGGCTGGAATCCCCATGTGCAGTCCCAGGGTTGGTATCCCCATGTACAGTCCCAGGGTTGGAATCCCGACTTACAGTCCCGGGGTTGAAATCGTCATGTACAGTCCCATGGCTGGAATCCCCATGTACAGTCCCAGGGCTGGAATCCCCATACACAGTCCCAGGGTTTGAATCCCCATGTACAGACCCAGGGTTGGAATCCCCATGTAAAGTTGCAGGTTTGGAATATCCATGTACAGTCGCAGGTTTAGAATCCCCATTTACAGTCCCAGGGTTGGAATCCGCATTTACAGTCCCAGGGTTGGAATCCTCATGTACAGTCCCAGGGTTGGAATCACCATGTGCATTCCCAGGGCTGCAATCCCCATGTATTGTCCCAGCGTTAGAATCCCCATGTGCAGTCCCAGGCCTGGCATTACCAGGTACAGTCCCAGGGTTAGAATCACCATGTGCAGTCCCAGGGCTGGAATACCCAGGTGCTCTCCCAGGGTTAGAAACCCCATATACAGTCCCAGGGTTGGAATCCCCATTTACAGCCCCAGTTTTGGAATCCCCATGTACAGTTCCAGGATTGAAATCCACACGTACAGTCACAGGACTGTAATCCACTTGTGCAGTCTCAGGGTTTGAATCCCCATGTACAGTCCCAGGGCTTTAATGGCAATGTACAGTCCGAGGTTTGGAATGCCCATGTGCAATCCCAGGGTTGGAATCCCCATGTACAGTCTCAGGGTTGAATTCCCACTGTACAGTGACAGGGTTGTAATCATCATGTACAGTCCCAGGGTTGGAACCTCCAAGTACAGCCCCAGGGCTGGAATCTCCAAGTACGGTCCCAGGGCTGGAATCCCCATGTGCAGTCCCAGGATTGGTATCCCCATGTACAGTCCCAGGGTTGGAATCCCGACTTACAGTCCCGGGGTTGAAATCATCATGTACAGTCCCATGGCTGGAATCCCCATGTACAGTCCCAGGGCTGGAATCCCCATACACAGTCTCAGGGTTTGAATCCCCATGTACAGACCCAGGGTTGGAATCCCCATGTAAAGTTGCAGGTTTGGAATATCCATGTACAGTCGCAGGTTTAGAATCCCCATTTACAGTCCCAGGGTTGGAATCCGCATTTACAGTCCCAGGGTTGGAATATCCATTTACAGTCGTAGTGTTGGAATCATCATGTACAGTCCCAGGGTTGGAATCCTCATGTACAGTCCCAGGGTTGGAATCCCCATTTACAGTGCCAGGGTTAGATTCCCCATGTGTTGTCCCAGGGATGTTATCCCCATTTACAGTGCCAGAGTTAGAATACCCATGTACAGTCACAGGGCTGTAATCCACTTGTAGAGTCCCAGGGTTTGAATCCCCATGTACAGTCCCAGGGCTGTAATGGCCATGTACAATCCCAGGTTTGGAACGCCAATGTACAATCCCAGGGTTGGAATCCTCATGTACAGTCTCAGGTTTGGATTCCCCATGTACAGTCCCAGGGTTGGCATCTCCATGTACAGTCCCAGGGTTGGAAACTCCATGTACAGCCCCAGGGCTGGAATTCCCATGTACAGTCCCCAGGGTTGGAATATCCATGTACAATCCCAGAGCTGGAATCCTGATGTACAGTCCCAGGGTTGGAATCTCCATGGACAGTGCCAGGGCTGGAATCCCCATGTGCAGTCCGAGGGTTGGTATCCCCATGTACAGTCCCATGGCTGAAATCCCCATATACAGTCCCAGGTTTGGAATCCCCATGGACAGACCCAGGGTTGGAATCCCCATGTACAGTTGCAGGGTTGGAATATCCATGTACAGTCGCAGGTTTTGAATCCCCATTTACAGTCCCAGGGTTGGAATCCCCATTAACAGTCCCAGGGTTGGAATACCCATTTACAGTCGTAGTTTTGGAATCCCCATGTACAGTCCCAGGGTTGGAATCCCCATGCACAGTCCTAGGTTTAGAATCCCCATGTACTGTCCCAGGGGTTGGAATCCTGATTTAAAATACCAGGTTTACACTCCACATGTACAGTCCCAAGGTTAGAATCCCAATTTAAAATCACAGGGTTAGAGTCATCATTAACAATCCCAGCGACAGAATGCCCATGTACAGTCCCAAAGCTGGCATCCCCATATACAGTCCCAGGGCTGGAATCCCCATGTACAGTCCCAGGGTTAGAATCCCAATGTACAGTCCCAGGGTTAGAATCCCAATGAAATATCCCAGGGTTGGAATCCCCATGTACATTCCCAGGGCTGGCATCTCCAGGTACAGCCCCAGGGTTAGAATCACCATGTGCAGTCCCAGGGCTGGAAAACCCAGGTGCAGTCCCAGGGTTAGAATCCCCATGTGCAGTCCCAGGGCTGGAATCCCCAGGTGCAGTCCCAGGGTTTGAATCCCCACGTACAGTCACAGGGCTGGAATCCACTTGACAGTCCCAGGGTTTCAATCCCCCTGTACAGTCCCAGGGCTGTAATGGCCATGTACAGTCACAGGTTTGGAATATCGATGTACAATCCCAGGGTTGGAATCCCCATGTACAGTCTCTGGTTTGGAATGCCAATGTAAAGTCCCAGGGTTGGAATCTCCATCCGCAGTCCAAGGGTTGGAATCTACATGTACAGTCCCACAGCTGGAATCTGCTTGTACACTCCCAGGTTTTGAATCCCCATGTACAGTCCCAGGACTGGAATCCCCATGTACAGTCCCCAGGGTTGGAATATCCATGTACAATCCCAGGGCTGAAATCCCGATGTACAGTCACAGGGTTGGAATCTCCATGTACAGTCCCAGGGCTGGAATCCCCATGTGCAGTCCCAGGGTTGGAATCCTGACTTACAGTCCAAGGGTTGAAATCCCCATATACATTCCGAGGGTTGGAATCCCCATGTAAAGACCCAGGGCTGGAATCCCCATGTACAGTCGCAGGGTTGGAATATCCATTTACAGTCCGAGTGTTTGAATCCCCATGTACAGTCCAAGGGTTGGAATCCTTATGTACAGTCCCAGGGTTGGAATCCCCTTTTACAGTGCCAGGATTAGAATCCCCATGTACAGTCCCTGGGTTGGCATCCTCATGTACAGTCCCAGGGATGGAATCCCCATTTACAGTCCCAGGGTTGGAATCCCCATGTACAGTCCCAGGTTTAGAATCCCCATGTACAGTCCCAGGTCTGTTTTGTATCCGTGTGTTAATGAAGACACGGAATGCAGGAGTTGGTTTACACGTGTTTACTGGAAAAAGTCTGGAGGTGAACTAACAGATACAAGATACTATACAGGCATATATAGCCCGAGTGGCCACTACCGGCATTACAGTACACAGGGGCTCTTAATGGCACATACACCACAATTCCTCCCCTTTAAGACAACCAGTACATAACATTTTAAGTAATTGTTATTAACATGTGTACAAGAACAATAATCTAAACATTTGCTGCAGTTAATCATTTATAAGTCAGTCTCTCTGGAGGCTTCCTGACTCGGTCCGGATAACGCCTCGGTGGTTTAGTAGTTTCCGGTGGTGTAGTAGTTTTCGGTGATGTAGTAGGTTCTTTTGGTCAGTTCGATTTGGCTTGAATGCCAGTGTCGGGTTCATCTGGTTCCAGTATCACCTGATCGGAGGTAGATACTATGGGTATCTCTACTTCATCATTAGGCGTATAGAGTGGTGGTGTAGGTTGTCCCTTTTCGGATGTATCTATGATCTGGTCAGCATGGCGCCTTATTATGCTTTCTCCAATGTCCACGGTATACATCAGTGGTCCTAGTTGTGTGCAAATAGTTCCAGGCTGCCATTTCTCGGTACAGTAGTCCCGGGCCAAAACTTGTTGACCTAGCTGGAAGGTTCTGGTTGGCCTTTCATTCATGCCTTGAAATTGACGGTTCTCTACGTCCCTTCTGATGTTTGGCTTGATCAAATCCAGCCGGCATCTTAGTCTTCTATTGAAAAACATTATGGCGGGAGTTTGGTTTGTAACCATATGTGTTGCATTCCTGTAGGCAAACAAGAAGTTAGCTACCTTATTCTGTAGATTGATGCCTTCATTACCCATAGCCTTTATGGCCTTCTTCAAGGTCTGGACAAACCTTTCAGCCAATCCATTGGTGGCGGGATGGTATGGGGCGGATGTATAGTGCTTAACCCCATTGTTTTTTAAGAACTTTCTGAATTCTTCGGACACAAATTGTGGTCCATTATCAGAACAGATCTGTTCAGGCAGCCCATTCCTGGCAAATATGGTCCTTAATACTGTGATGGTTTTTTCCGTGGTGGTGGAGGACATCTTTATTACCTCCAGCCACTTGGAGTGTGCGTCAACCGCGATTAAGAACATTGAGTCCATAAATGGACCAGCAAAGTCGATGTGTACCCTTTGCCATGGAGATGAGGGCCATTCGCATGGATGTAGAGGGGCTTATGGTGGGGCGTTTTGGACCTTCTGGCATCCTAGACAGCCCTTGGTCATTTCTTCGATGTCTCCATCGATACCTGGCCACCACACAAACGCTCTGTCTAGGTTCTTCATTTTCACTCCACCCAGATGCCCCTCGTGAAGCTCCTTTAGCACTTTATCCTGGAGTTTGGGCGGAATCACCACTCTGGATCCACACATCAAGGTTCCTCGGCACACTGACAGCTGTTCTCTTCTTTGCGAGAATGCTGGCAACAGTGGTTCGCCATGTGCTGGCCATCCATTCACCGTTAAATCGTAGACTCGTGAGAGAGTCGGGTCATTTCTCGTTTCCTTTTCAATGGCAGCATTTGTTGCTGGTAGAAAATCTACTGTGGTAGAGTGGAACATTTCCACTGGGTCCACTGTAGATGCTTCTTCTACCGTTGGTAACGGTAGACGCGATAAGCCATCAGCATTTCCATGCTGTTTTGATCCTTTGTATTCTATGTCATATCGGTGTGCCCCTAGGAAAAGGGACCACCTCTGTAGCCGTTGTGCTGTCATAATGGGAACGCCCTTTTTAGGGTTGAATATGGAGACGAGGGGTTGGTGGTCAGTCAAAAAGGCAAATTTTTGTCCATGTAGGTAATGGTTGAATTTCTTCACTCCTCATACCAGGCTGAGTGCTCCCCTGTCGATCTGGGCATAGTTACACTCAGCTGAGTTCAATGAGCATGATGCAAAAGCTATCGGCCGCTCCGAGCCATCAGGGAATCTATGCGATAATACCGCTCCTACGCCATAAGGGGATGCATCGCATGCCAGTCTGATTGGCAGTGATGGGTTGTAATGAGCCAAAACTTCCTTGGACGTGATCAAGCCTTTACATTTATGGAAGGCACGTTTACAGTCCTCGCTCCATTCCCAAATTACTCCCGTTTGTAGCAGTTCGTTAAGAGGGTGCAGAACGGTTGACAAGTTCGGTAAAAATTTATGATAGTAATTTATCAATCCTAGGAACGACCGTAATTGTGAGACATTTTCAGGTGCTGGGGCTTTTATGACCGCTTCAATTTTTTCAGGGGACTTATGCAACCCTTCTTCGTTAATTATGTGGCCACAATATGTTATTTGTTTCTGGAAAAATTCACACTTGGGGCGGTTTGCTCGTAGGCGCCGTTCTCTCAGCCTTGTGAGCACCTGCTCCAAATTGGCAAGGTGCTCGTTGTCGTTTTCTCCTGTTACAAGGATGTCGTCTAGGTAGCATTGAGTCCCAGGAATTCCTTGCAGGACTTGTTCCATAGCCCTTTGCCAGATAGCTGGAGCTGATGCTACTCCGAAAACCAGTCGATTGTACTGGTACAGGCCTTTGTGTGTTTTTATTGTGAGATACTTTTTAGAGGCCTCCTCAACCTCCATCTGTAGATATGCCTGTGCCAAGTCAATTTTTGTAAAACGTTTCCCACCGCATAGTGAGGCAAAAATATCTTCTATCCTCGGAAGAGGATACTGTACCGTGTGAAGGACAGGGTTTACAGTCACCTTGAAGTCCCCACAGATGCGAATTTTTCTCTGTTCTTCAGATTTATCATTATTCAAAGTTTTTTTCATGACCAGGGCGATGGGTGTGGCCCATTCGCCCCAATCTATCTTGGATAACACGCCTGTCCTTTCCAAATTCTCCAGCTCTGCCTCGACTGCCGGCCGAATTGCGTATGGCACCGGCCTTGCCTTAAAAAACTTGGGAATTTCCGCATCTTCCACCTTTATTGAGGCGGTGACGCCTTTCAAGGTTCCTCGTTCCTGTTGGAACACTTCTTTGGCGTTGGCCAAGATGTCTTTCAATCGTTCAGGTATGACGTCATCATCATTTTTTTTCTTACTGGTCATCGTCAGTGCCTGAATGGAGTGCCAGTCTAAACGTATCTTTCTGATCCATTCATGTCCCAACAGTGGTGGACCACCATTTTGCAGAACGTATAAATACAACTTCTGTATGTCCTTGCCGTTGTATACAACAGGCACCCTTATTTTCCCTCTGGGGTATACTTTCTGCCCCGTATATGTTTTTGAGATAATGGATGTGTCTTTCAAGGGTATATGCGGAAATAGCCGCTCGTAATCCTGTCGACATATGACGGTCAGATCCTGTATCTAGCTCCATTTTAACTGGGGACCCTGCTATCGTGAGGGTAACCCAAATGGTCTGGTAATTCTTTGGCAATTACATTATGTAATTTGAGGCAGCTTAGTCTCTTGTTCCGGTGTCGCTATCGCTCTTCTGGTCCTCGGAGCTACTGTCCGTCATCATTTGTACCTTTTTGTACTTTTCTTTATTGATTTTTTATTTGTCAGTGGATTTTTTGTTTCCAGATCGGCATACACGTGCAATGTGTCCCATCTTTCAACATTGCCTGCATGCTTTGTCCTTGAACCAGCAGTCCCTCTGGTCATGGGTGGATCTGCCGCACCGATAACATCTCTCGAAACCCTGTGTCATTTCATGGGTGCCGAAATCCTGTGGCTTGTGCTGTATCTCTGCAGCTCCTCTCGCTGCTGCTTCATATGATACAGCCATACTGAAAGCCTTGTCCAGTGTTAAATCTTTCTCAGAAAGTAGCCTTTTCTGTGTTCTTTCACTTAGGAGACCGCAGACGAATTTGTCTCGAAGAGAATCTGCCAGTCCTGCTCCGAATTGGCAGTGCTTTGATAGCTTCCTTAATTCAGTGAGGTAATCAGCGTTACTTTCATTCTTGTTCTGATTCCTCCTGAAGAATTTGAACCGTTCCGCTATCAGCAGCAGTGTTGGGTTTATGTGCTCCTGTAGGGTATCAACAATTTCCTTAAAATTCTTGTCCATCGGTTTGGCTGGAGTGATTAAGTTTCATAACAGTCCGTATGTCTTTGCGCCCATTAGATTCAGGAGTATCGATGCTTTTTTATCATCCTCTATTTCATTTGCTGTGCAATATACCTCCACTCTTTCTACGTACGTGGTCCAATCCTCCACATCACTATCGAAAGCAGTAATATTGCCAGTCTTAGGCAGCTTGAAAAAAAAAATGGCGCCTCCCGCGCTTTCCCTTCCTCCTTGTTGAATAAAAAATGGCGCCTCCCGCGCTTTCCCGCTGCTGTTGCTGCTGACAACGCTGTTCTCTGCGGTTTTAATTATACAAATACTTTTAACAGTCGGAGACTTGTTCCCGCCAGACTCTCTGGGACTTTCCCCTCCCTCTGCGTCTGAACGCTGACCTGTTTTGCAGAGCTGGCCATCTCCCGAGTGCTCCACCCTTCATCTCTGTTTGCCTGCATCTTCACTGCTTGGCCCCGCTGTAGAGCCAGCCGATCGAGCCCCAGCCCACCGCCCAGGAAGGATTTTTTGCAGTACCTGCCACCAGCCCGGCTAGCTGGTGAAACCACAGTTTTTTTCTTTTCTTCTTCCTTCGTCTGAGGAATCGATCTCCTTGAGGTGCTGCCGAATTGCAGGTAAGTCCATTTCCAATTCGTCGCCACTGTTGTATCCGTGTGTTAATGAAGACATGGAATGCAGGAGTTGGTTGATAGGTGTTTACTGGACAAAGTCTGGAGGTGAACTAACAGATACAAGATACTATGCAGGCTTATATAGCCCGAGTGGCCACTACCGGCATTAGAGTACACAGGGGCTCTTAAAGGCACATACACCACAGTCTGGAAACCCTATGTACAGTCTCAGGGTTGGAAACCACATGTACAGTCCCAGAGATAGAATCCACATGTTCAGTCCCAGGGTTAGAATCCCAATGTAAAATCCATGGGTTGGAATCCACATGTACAGTCCCAGGGTTGGAATCCCCATGTACATTCCCAGGGTTAGCATCCCAATTTACAGTCTTAGGTCTGGAAACCCCATGTACATTCCCAGGGTTGGAAACCGCATGTACAGACCCAGGGTTGGAATCCACATGTACAGTCCCAGGATTAGAATCCCAATGTAAAATCCCAGCGTTGGAATCCCCACATACAGTCCCAGGGTTGGAACCCCATGTACGGTCCCAGAGCTGGAATCCCCATGTACAGTCCCAGGTTTGGAATCGCCAGGTACAGTACCAGGGTTAGAATCCAAACCTACAGTCCCAGGGTTGAAATCCGCTTGTACATTCCCAGGGTTGGAATCTGGTTGTGCAGTCCCAGGGTTTGAATCCCCATGTACAGTCCCAAGGTTTGAATCCCCATGTACAGTCCCGGGGTTTGAATCACCTTGTACAGTCCCAGGGTTGGAATCCCCATGTACAGTCCCAGGGCTGGAATCCCCAAGTACAGTCCCAGGGTTGGAATCCCCAGGTACAGTCCCAGGGCTGGAATCACCATGTACAGTTGCAGGGTTTGAACCCCCAGGTTCAGTCCCAGGGCTGGTATCCGCCTGTACACTCCCAGGATTTGAATCCTCATGTACAGCCACAGGCCTGGAAACACCATGTCCAGTCCCAGAGTTGGAATCCCATTGTACAGTCCCAGGGTTGAAATAACCATGTACAGTTCCAGGGTGGGAATCCCGATGTATGGTCCCAGGGTTGGAATCCCCATGTACAGTCCCAGGGATGTAATCCCCATGTACAGTCCCAGGGCTTGAATCCGCATGTACTGTACCAGGGGTTGGAATCCTGATCTACAATACCAGGATTAGAATCCACATGTACAGTCCCAGGGTTAGAATCCCAATGTAAAATCACAGATTTAGCGTCATCGTGTACATTCCCAGCGATAGAATTCCCATGTACAGTACCAGGGCTGGAATCCCCATGTACAGTCTCAGGGCTGGAATCCTCATGTACAGTCCCAGGGTTAGAATCCCAATGTACAGTCTCAGGTCTGAAATACCCATGTACAGTCCAAGTGTTGGAAACCGCATGTACAGCCCTAGGGTTGGAATCTGCATGTTTCGTCCCAGGGTTAGAATCCCAATGTAAAATCCCAGAGTTGGAATACCCATGTACAATCCCAGGGCTTGCATCTCCTGGTACAGTCCTAGGGTTAGAATCACCATGTGCAGTCCCAGGGCTGGAATCCCCAGGTGCAGTCCCAGGGTAAGAATCCCCATGTACAGCCCAAGGGTTGGGATCCCCATTTACAGCCCCAGTTTTGGAATCCCCATGTACAGTTCCAGGGCTGAAATCCCCACGCACATTCAGAGGGCTGGCATCCACTTGTACAGTCCCAGGGATTGAATCCCCATGTACAGTCCCATGGCTGTAATGGCCATGTACAGACCCAGGTTTGGAATGTCCATGTACAATCCCAGGTTTGGAATCCCCATGTATCGCCTCAGGTTTGGAATGCTTTTATACAGTCCCAGGGTTGGAATCTGCATGTACAGTCCCACAGCTGGAATCCGTTTGTACACTCCCAGGTTTTGAATCCCCATGTACAGTCCCAGGACTGGAATCGCCATGTACATTCCCCAGGATTGGAATATCCATGTACAATTCTAGGGCTGGAACAGTCCCAGGGTTGGAATCTCCATGTACAGTCCCACTGCTGGAATCCCCATGTGCAGTCCCAGGGCTGGAATCCCCATATGCAGTCCCAGGGTATGAATCCCCATGTACAGACCCAGGGTTGGAATCACGACTTACAGTCCCAGGGTTGAAATCCCCATGTACAGTCCCAGGGCTGGAATCCCCATGTGCAGTCACAGGGCTGGAATCCCCATATACAGTCCCAGTGTTTGAATCCCCATGTACAGACCCAGGGTTGGAATCCCCATGTACAGTCCCAGGGTTGGAATACTCATGTACAGTCCCAGGGTTGGAATCCCCATTTACAGTCCCAGGGTTGGAATCCCCATGTACAGTCCCAGGTTTAGAATCCCCATGTACTGTCCCAGGGGTTGGAATCCCGATTTACAATACCAGGGTTAGAATCCGCTTTACAGTCCCAGGGCTGGAATCTGCTTGTACAGTCCCAGGTTTGGAATGTCCATGTACAATCCCAGGGTTGGAATCCCCATGTATCATCTCAGGTTTGGAATGCTCTGATACAGTCCCAGGGCTGGATTCTGCTGGTACAGTCACAGGGTTTGAATCCCCATGTACAATCCCAGTGTTAGAATCCCCATGTACAGCCCCAGGTTTTGAATCCCCATGTGCAGTCCCAGGGTTGGAATCCCCATGTACAGTCCCAGGGCTGGAATCGCCATGTACAGTCCCAGGGTTGGAATCCCCAGGTACAGTCCCAGGGCAGGAATAACCATGTACAGCCCCAGGGTTTGTATACCCAGGTCCATTGTCAAACTTGGAATCCGCATGTGCACTCCCAGGATTTGAATCACCATGTACAGTCCCATGAACTGGCCTCCACCACCCTCTGTGGCAGAGAATTCCACAGGTTCACCACACTGTGGGTGAAGAAATTACTCCTCATTTCAGTCCTAATTGGCTTACCCCTTATCCTTAGATTATGACCCCTGGTTTTCGACTCCTCAGCCATCAGAAACATCCTTCCTGCATCTAGTCTGTCCCAACCTGATAGAATTTTATAGGTTTCGATGAGATCCCTTGTCAATCTTCTAAACTCCAGTGAGTATAAGCCCAATCGACACAATCTCTCCTCATACGTCATTCCTGCCATCCCAGGTATCAGCCTGGTGAATCTTCGCTGCACTCCCTCCATGGCAAGAACATCCAACCTCAGGTAAGGTGACCAAAACTGCACACAATATGCATGGTGCGGTCTCACCAAGGCCCTGTACAACTGTAGCAAGACATCCTTGTACCTGTACTCGAACCCTCTTGCTACGAAGGCCAACATACCATTTGCCTTCTTAACCGCCTGCTCCATCTGCATGCTTACCTTCAGCGACTGGTGCACAAGGACACCCAGGTCTCTTTGCACTTCCCTTCTCCCAATCTATTGCCATTCAAATAATAATCTGCCTTCCTGTTTTTGCCACCAAGGTGGATAACCTCACAGTTATCCACATGATAGTGCATTTGCCATGTTTCTGCCCAATCACCCAACCTGCCCAAATCGTACTGGAGTTTCCCAACATCCTCCTCACAGCTTACCCTCCCACCCAGCTTTGTGTCATCTGCAAATTTGGAGATATTACATCCAATTCCCTCGTCCAGATCATTAATATATATGGTGAACTGCTGGGGTCCTAGGACCGATCCTTGCAGTAACCCACTAGTCACTGCCTGCCACTCGGAGAACGACACGTTTATTCCAACTCTTTGCTTTCTGTCCACCAACCAGTTCTCTTTCCAAGTCAATACCTTGCCCCCAATTCCATGTGCCTTAATTTTGCATGCTAATCTCTTATGTGGGACCTTATCGAAAGCCTTCTGAAAGTCCAAATACACCACATCCACTGGTTCTCCCTTATCTATTTTTCCCCTGTACAGTCCCAGGCTTATAATCCCCATGTGCAGCCCCAGGGCAGGAATCCCCAGGTACAATCACAGGGTTGGAATCCCCAGGTACAGTTCCAGGGTAGATATCCCCACGTACAGTTCCAGGGCTGGAATCCGCTTCTGCAGTCCCAGGGCTGGAATCGCCATGTACAATCCCAGGGTTGGAATCCCCATGTACAGTCCCAGGGCTGGAATCTCCAACTACATTCCTAGGGCTGGAATCTCCAGGAACAGTCACAGGGTTAGAGTCCACATATGCAGTCCCAGGGTTGGAATCCCCATTTACAGTCCCAGGGTTGGAATCCCCATGTGCAGCCCCAGGTTTGGAATCTCCATGTGCAGTCCCAGGGCTGGAATCCCCATGTACAGTCCCAGGGTTGGAATCCCCATTTACAGCCCAATTTTGGAATACCCATGTATAGTCCAAGGTTGGAATCACCACGTACAGTTCCAGGGTTGAAATCCCCACGTACAGTTCCAGGGCTGGAATCCGCTTCTGCAGTCCCAGGGCTGGAATCACCATGTACAATCTCAGGGTTGGATTCCCCATGTACAGTCCCAGGGCTGGAATCTCCAGCTACATTCCTCGGGCTGGAATCTCCAGGAACATTCACAGGGTTAGAGTCCACATGTGCAGTCCCAGGGCTGGAATCCCCATGTACAGTCCCAGGGTTTGAATCCCCAGGTACAATCCCAGGGCTGGAATCCCCAGGTACAGTCCCAGGGTTAGAATCCCCATGTACAGTCCCCCAGTTGGTATCCCCATGTACAGTCCCAGGGGTAGAATCCCCATGTACAGTCCCATGGCTGGCATCCGCTTGTACACTCCCAGGGTTTGAATCCCCATGTACAGTCCCAGGACTGGAATCACCATGTACAGTCCTCAGGGTTGGAATATCCATGCACAGTCCCAGGTTTGGAATATCCGCGTACAATCCCAGTGTTGGAATCCCCATGTACATTGCCAGGGTTGGAATCCCCATGTACAGTCCCAGGGTTCGAATCCCCATGTACAGTCCCAGGGTTATAATCCCAATGTACACTCTCAGGTCTGGAAGACCCATGTACAGACCAAGTGTTGGAAACCACATGTACAGTCCTAGGGTTGGAATCTGCATGTTTCCTCCCAGGGTTAGAATCCTAATGTAAAATCCCAGAGTTGGAATCCCCATGTACAATCCCAGGGCTGGAATCCCCAGGTGCAGTCCCAGGGTTAGAATCCCCATGTACAGCCCCAGGGTTGGGATCCCCATTTACAGCCCCAGTTTTGGAATCCCCATGTACAGTTCCAGGGCTGAAATCCCCATGTACAGTCCCATGGCTGTAATGGCCATGTACAGTCCCAGGTTTGGAAAGTCCATGTACAATCCCAGGTTTGGAATCCCCATGTATCGTCTCAGGTTTGGAATGCTTTTATACAGTCCCAGGGTTGGAATCTGCATGTACAGTCCCACGGCTGGAATC
Organism: Somniosus microcephalus; assembly: GCF_052327205.1. NCBI lineage: Eukaryota > Metazoa > Chordata > Chondrichthyes > Squaliformes > Somniosidae > Somniosus > Somniosus microcephalus. Next base: position 148,495,036 of record NC_140990.1, on the reverse strand, counting down.
CGTTTGTATACTCCCAGGTTTTGAATCCCCATGTACAGCCCCAGGACTGGAATCGCCATGTACATTCCCCAGGATTGGAATATCCATGTACAATTCTAGGGCAGGAAAACATATGTACAGTCCCAGGGTTGGAATCTCCATGTACAGTCCCAGTGCTAGAATCCCCATGTGCAGTCTCAGGGCTGGAATCCCCATATACAGTTCCAGGGTTTGAATCCCCATGTACAGACCCAGGGTTGGAATCCCGACTTACAGTCCCAGGGTTGAAATCCCCATGTACAGTCCCAGGGCTGGAATCCCCATGTGCAGTCCCAGGGCTGGAATCCTCATAAACAGTCCCAGGGTTTGAATCCCCATGTACAGACCCAGGGTTGGAATCCCCATGTACAGTCCCAGTGTTGGAATCCTCATGTACAGTCCCAGGGTTGGAATCCCCATTTACAGTCCCAGGGTTGGAATCCCCATGTACAGTCCCAGGTTTAGAATCCCCATGTACTGTCCCAGGGGTTGGAATCCCGATTTACAATACCAGGTTTAGAATCCGCTTTACAGTCCCAGGGCTGGAATCTGCTTGTACAGTCCCAGGTTTGGAATACCCATGTACAATCCCAGGGTTGGAATCCACATGTATCATCTCAGGTTTTGAATGCTCTGATACAGTCCCAGGGCTGGATTCTGCTGGTACAGTCACAGGGTTTGAATCCCCATGTACAATCCCAGGGTTAGAATCCCCATGTACAGCCCCAGGTTTTGAATCCCCATGTGCAGTCCCAGGGTTGGAATCCCCATGTACAGTCCCAGGGCTGGAATCGCCATGTACAGTCCCAGGGTTGGAATCCCCAGGTACAGTCCCAGGGCTGGAATCACCATGTGCAGCCCCAGGGTTTGAATACCCAGGTACAGTGTCAAAGCTGGAATCCGCATGTGCACTCCCAGGATTTGAATCCCCATGTACAGTCCCAGGGCTGCAATCCCCAAGTACAATCCCAGGGTTGCAATCCCCAGGTACAGTCCCAGGTTTGGAATATCCATGTACAGTCCCAGGGTTGGAATCCCCATGCACAGTCCCAGGATTGGAATCCCGATGTACAGTTCCAGGGTTGGAATCCCGATATAGAGTCCCAGTGTTGGAATCCCCATGTACAGTCCCAGGGTTGGAATCCACATGTGCAGTCGAATGGCTGGAATCCCCATTTACAACCTCAGTGTTATAGACATAGAAGATAGGAGCAGGAGTAGGCCATTCGTCCCTTCGAGCCTGCTCCACCATTTAGTCATAGATTCATAGGGCTAGATTTTCAGTATAGACAGTTTTGGGGCGCTAACCTTAGCGCCCGCCCGAAGTTAGCGCCCGCCCCAAAGTAGCGCCCCGTTGCCGGAAATTCAGTGGCTTCGCCCTAAGAGGTTGGTGGAGCGCTAAAAGAGGCGTTCCACTACTATCTTTAGGCGCTAAGCCGGCGGTGCAGAGCGCAACGCCTGAGCTCGGGCGCAGTGCATGGCAGACACTCTGGTGCCAGTGAGCTCTTAAAGGGGAAGGGTGCATGTGTTCTTTTCAAAAGCAGAGTCTGGGGGGGAAAAGAGGAGGAGGAAGAGGAGGAGGAGGAGGAGGAGGTGGTGGTGGTGGTGGTGGTGGCCGAAAACATAAATACACCGTTCACAACAACACACTGGATCCTTCCACACAACACATGCAGACTGCCGTTTATAGTGCAGGAGGAGTGCCGTTTAATTTGCGCTCCCCAGGGTGTGTTGCGTTCCATTTTACAAACGCTCTGGACGCCAGCCGCACAATGGGGCGGTCCGACTGAAGTTTAGATTCGGGGCGGCCAAAGGGCGTTGCACGAGGATGTGACGTCATTTTCTGCGCGCGCATCCGGGCGGCCGCTAAACTTTGCGCCGGCGCTAACGGGCAACTTAATTTGGGGCGGGGCGCAAACTGCGCTGCGCCCGGGCGCTACACGCATAGCGCCCGAAAATCACTTCTCTTAAGGCGCTAACTGCTGGCGCAAGCAACTGAAAATCTAGCCCATAGAGTTTTACAGCACAGAAAGAGACCCTTCGGCCCATCGTGTCTGCGCCGCCCATCCATCCCTGTCCAGTCTAATCCCATTTTCCAGCATTTGGTCCATAGCCTTGTATGCAATGGCATTTCAAGTGCTCATCCAAATGCTTCTTGAATGTTGTGAGGGTTCCTGCCTCTACCACCCTTTCAGGCAGTGAGTTCCAGATTCCAACCACCCTCTGGGTGAAAAAGTTCCTCCTCAAATCCCCTCTAAATCTCCTGCCCCTTACCCTGAATCTATGCCCCCTTGTTATTGACCCCCCTACTAAGGGGAAAAGTTCCTCTTTATCTACCCTATCTATGCCCCTCATCATTTTGTACACCTCAATCAGGTCCCCCCTCAGCCTTCTCTGCTCCAAGGAAAACAACCCCAGCCTGTTTAGTCTTTCTTCATAGCTGAGGCGCTCCATCCCAGGTAACATCCTGGTGAATCTTCTCTGCACCCTCTCCAAAGCAATCACATCCTTCCTATAGTGAGGCGACCAGAACTGCACACAATACTCCAGCTGTGGCCTAACCAGCGTTTTGTACAGCTCCATCATAACCTCCCTGCTCTTATATTCTATGCCTCGGCTAATGAAGGCAGGTATCCCATGTGCCTTTTTAACCACCTTATCTAACTATTCCACTGCCTTCAGAGATCTATGTACATGTACACCAAGGTCCCTCTGACCCTCTGTACTTCCTAGGGTCCTACCACTCATTGTGTATTCCCTTACCTTATTTGTCCGTCGAAAATGCATCACCTCGCATTTTCAGGGTTAAATTCCATTTGCCACTTTTCCGCCCATCTGACCAACCCGTTTATATCGTCCTGTAGCCTGAGGCTTTCCTCCTCGCAATTTACCACCCCACCAATTTTCGTGTCATCTGCGAACTTACTGATCATACCATTTACATTCTCATCCAAATCATTTATGTGGATCACAAACAACAAGGGACCCAGCACCGATCCCTGAGGTACCCCACTGGACACAGGCTTCTAATCACAAAAGCATCTTTCGACCATCACCCTCTGCCTCCTGCCACTCAGCCAGTTTAGGATCCAATGTGCCAAGGCACCCTGGATCCCATGGGCTCTTACCTTCTTGACCAGTCTCCTATGCGGGACTTTGTCAAAAGCTTTACTGAAGTCCATGTAAACCACATCCACAGCATTTCCCTCATCCACCCCCCTAGTCACCCCCTCGAAAAATTCAATCAGATTTGTCAGACATGATTTACCCTTGACAAAGCCATGCTGACTATCCCCGATTAATCCTTGCCTCTCCAAGTGGAGACTAATTTTGTCCCTCAGAATTTTTTCCAATAATTTCCCTACCACAGATGTTAGGCTCACTGGCCTGTAATTCCCTGGTTTATCCCTGCTACCCTTCTTGTATAATGATACTACATTAGCGGTTCTCCAGTCCTCTGGTACATCCCCTGTGGCCAGAGAGGTTCTGAAAATTTGTGTCAGAGCCCCTGCAATCTCCTCCTTTGCCTCCCACAGCAGCCTGGGATACATCTCGTCCGGGCCTGGGGATTTATCCACTTTTTGGCCTGCTAAAACCGCTGGCACCTCCTCCCTCTCGATGCTAATATGTTCAAGTATGTCACAGTCCCCTTGCCCGATTTCTATGTCTGCATCGTCTCTCTCCATAGTGAACACAGATGCAAAAAATTCATTTAAAACCCCGCCTACATCATCTGGCTCTACACACAGACTGCCACTTTGGTCCCTAATGGGCCCTACCCTTTCCCTGGTTATCCTCTTGCCCTTAATATACTTATAAAACATCTTAGGATTTTCCTTTATTTTGCTCGCCAGTGTTATTTCATGGCCCCTCCTCGCCCTTCTAATTTCTTTTTTAAATATGCCCCTGCACTTTTTATACTCCTCTTGGGCTTCTTCCGTCTTTAGTCTTTTGTAACTGCCAAAAGCCCCCCTTTTATTTCTAATGCATTTTTGTATATCCCTTGTCATCCAAGGTTCCCTTTGCTTGTTGGTCCCACCCTTGACCTTTACAGGAACATGTTGGCGTTGTACTCTCTCTATTTCCCTTCTGAAAGTCTCCCACTGTCTTGATGTGGATTTTCCTATAAGTAGCTGCTCCCAGTCCACTTTGGCCAGATCCTGCCTTATCACATTAAAATCGGCCTTCCCCCAATTTAGAACCCTTATTTCCGGGCCGTCTTTGTCTTTTTCCATGACCACCTTAAATCTCACCGAATTATGGTCACTGTCGCCAAAATGCTCTCCTACTGACACTTCCACCACTTGCCCGGCTACATTCCCCAGAATTAGGTCCAGTATCGCCCCCTCTATTGGAGGACTTTCTACATGTTGGCTCAAAAAGCTCTCCTGGATGCACTTTAAGAATTCTGCACCCTCTAAACCTTTCACACTCTGACTATCCCAATTAATATTGGGGAAGTTGAAATCCCCCACTATTATTACCCTATTATTTTCGCACTTTTCTGAGATTTGCCTACATATCTGTTCCTCTATCTCCCCCTGACTGTTTGGGGGCCTATAGTACACTCCCAGCAAAGTGCTTGCCCCCTTTTTGTTTTTAAGTTCTACCCATATGGCCTCATTAGAGGAACCCGCTAATATATCATCGCTCCTTACAGCAGTAATTGACTCCTTAATTAATATTGCAACACCCCCTCCCCTTTTACACCCCCCTCTGTCTCGCCTGAAGATTCTATACCCCGGAATATTGAGCTGCCAGTCCTGACCCTCCCTCAACCATGTCTCCGTGATAGCAACAATATCGTACTCCCATGTGTTCAACAACAACTTCAGTTCATCCACCTTATTTGCAAGACTCCTTGCATTAAAATAAATGCCTTCCAGCCCTGCCATATTCCCTTTTGCCTTCACATATTTCCTGTGCCTTGTTTTTTTCTCTGTATTTGGCTGTAAATCACCCCCTGCTATAGCTCCACTCTGTACCCCATCCCCCTGCCAAGTTAGTTTAAACCCCCCCCCAGCAGTGCTAGCAAACCTCCCCGCAAGGGTATTGGTCCCCCTCTGGTTCAGGTGTAAAGCGTCCGACTTGTACAAGTCCCATTTTTCCCAGAAGCAGACCCAGTGATCCAGGAAACTAAAGCCCTCCCTCCTGCACCATCCCTTTAGCCACGCATTCATCTGTTCTATCTTCCCATTCCTATACTCACTAGCACGTGGCACCGGGAGTAATCCAGAGATTACAACCTTTGAGGTCCTGCTCTTTAATTCTTCACCTAGCTCCCTAAATTCTTGCTGCAGGACCTCATCCCTCTTTTTAACTATGTCGTTGGTACCAATGTGGACCACGACCTCTGGCTGTTCACCCTCCCCCTCCAGAATGCCCTGCAGCCGCTCAGTGTTATCCTTGACCCTGGCACCAGGGAGGCAACAAACCATCCTGGATTCACGTCTATGGCCACAGAAACACCTATCTGTTCCCCTTACTATAGAATCCCCTACCACTATTGCTCTCCCACTCTTTTTCCCCCCTCCCTGGGCAGCAGGAGCACCCCCAGTGCCAGGAAGTTGGCTGCTGCTGCCTTCCCCTGGTGAGTCATCCCCCTCAACAGTATCCAAAGCGGCATACCTGTTTGAGAGGGGAATGGTCACAGGGGTCTCCTGCACTACCTGCCTGCTTCTATTGCTCCTCCTGGTGGTCACCCATTTCCTATCTTCCTGTGGAGCCCTTCCCTGCGGTGTGACCAACTCACTAAACGTGTTATCCACGCCCCTCTCAGCATCGTGAATGCTCAACAACACATCCACCCGCAGCTCCAGCGCCTCAATGCGGTTTGCTAGTAGCTGCAGATGGATGCATCTCTGGCACACGTGGTCATCAGGGGCACCGGGGTCCCTGAATTCCCACATAGAGCAAGAGGAGCATATCACGGGGCTGTGCTCACCTGGCATGACCTTCCCTTTACTTAATTTAAATTAATTTACTATCACCAATTAAAAATATCTCTAAGGCGCTTGTATAGTCTACCAACAGTCCCTGCTACACCAGAAAAGACCCTAGTAACTATAAACTACAGAGTTTAAGTCTAAAAAAGAGAAATACTCACCAACCAATCACTTACCTGCTCCCTGGTGACGTCACACTCTGATTACTTTTTACCTCTCTCCTCTGCTGTTGATTTAGTGTGCCTCGCTGCTCCCTGGAACTGGTCTCGGGCCTCGGTCTTCGCGTCGGTTTTTATACCGGGCTCACCTCCTCTCTGCTGCCGCTGCTCCCTGGAACTGGTTGGGCCTCGGTCTTCGCGTCGGTTTTTATACCGGGCTCACCTCCTCTCTGCTGCCGCTGCTCCCTGGAACTGGTCGGGCCTCGGTCTTCACGCCGGTTTTTATACCGGGCTCACCTCCTCTCTGCTGCCGCTGCTCCCTGGAACTGGTCGGGCCTCGGTCTTCATGCCGGTTTTTATACCGGGCTCACCTCCTCTCTGCTGCCGCTGCTCCCTGGAACTGGTCGGGCCTCGGTCTTCGCGCCGGTTTTTATACCGGGCTCACCTCCTCTCTGCTGCCGCTGCTCCCTGGAACTGGTCGGGCCTCGGTCTTCGCGCTGGTTTTTATACCGGGCTCACCTCCTCTCTGCTGCCGCTGCTCCCTGGAACTCAATGTGATCATGGCTGATCATCCAAATTCAGTACCCTGTCCCTGCCCTTTCCCCATATCCCTTGATCCCTTTAGCCTCAAGAAATATATCCAACTCTTTCTTGAATATATTTAATGAACTGGCCTCCACCACCCTCTGTGGCAGAGAATTCCACAGGTTCACCACTCTGTGGGTGAAGAAATTACTCCTCATTTCAGTCCTAATTGGCTTACCCCTTATCCTTAGATTATGACCCCTGGTTTTGCTTCCCCGGTCATCAGAAACATCCTTCCTGCATCTAGTCTGTCCAGACCTGACATAATTTTATAGGTATCGATGAGATCCCCTGTCAATCTTCTAAACTCCAGTGAGTATAAGCCCAATCGACACAATCTCTCCTCATACATCATTCCTGCCATCCCAGGTATCAGCCTGGTGAATCTTCGCTGTGCTCCCTCCATGGCAAGAACGTCCAACCTCAGGTAAGGTGACCAAAACTGCACACAATACGCATGGTGCGGTCTCACCAAGGCCCTGTACAACTGTAGCAAGACATCCTTGTACCTGTACTCGAACCCTCTTGCTACGAAGGCCAACATACCATTTGCCTTCTTAACCGCCTGCTCCATCTGCATGCTTACCTTCAGCGACTGGTGCACAAGGACACCCAGGTCTCTTTGCACTTCCCTTCTCCCAATCTATTGCCATTCAAATAATAATCTGCCTTCCTGTTTTTGCCACCAAGGTGGATAACCTCACATTTATCCACATGATAGTGCATTTGCCATGTTTCTGCCCAATCACCCAACCTCTCCAAATCGTACTGGAGATTCCCAACATCCACCTCGCAGCTTACCCTCCCACCCAGCTTTGTGTCATCTGCAAATTTGGAGATATTACATCCAATTCCCTCGTCCAGATCATTAATATATATTGTGAACAGCTGGGGTCCTAGGACCGATCCTTGTGGTAACCCACTAGTCACTGCATGCCACTCGGAGAACGACACGTTTATTCCAACTCTTTACTTTCTGTCCACCAACCAGTTCTCTTTCCAAGTCAATACCTTGCCCCCAATTCCATGTGCCTTAATTTTGCATGCTAATCTCTTATGTGGGACCTTATCGAAAGCCTTCTGAAAGTCCAAATACACCACATCCACTGGTTCTCCCTTATCTATTTTCCCCATGTACAGTCCCAGGCTTATAATCCCCATGTGCAGCCCCAGGGCAGGAATCCCCAGGTACAATCACAGGGTTGGAATCCCCAGGTACAGTTCCAGGGTTGAAATCCCCATGTACAGTTCCAGGGCTGGAATCCGCTTCTGCAGTCCCAGGGCTGGAATCGCCATGTACAATCCCAGGGTTGGAATCCCCATGCACAGTCCCAGGGCTGGAATCTACAGCTACATTCCTAGGGCTGCAATCTCCAGGAACAGTCACAGGGTTAGAGTCCACATGTGCAGTCCCAGGGTTGGAATCCCCATTTACATTCCCAGGGTTGGAATCCCAATGTGCAGTCCCAGGTTTGGAATCTCCATGTGCAGTCCCAGAGCTGGAATCCCCATGTACAGTCCCAGGGTTGGGGTCCTCATTTACAGCCCAATTTTGGAATACCCATGTATAGTCCAAGGTTGGAATCACCACGTACAGTTCCAGGGTTGAAATCCCCATGTACAGTTCCAGGGCTGGAATCCGCTTCTGCAGTCCCTGGGCTGGAATCGCCTTGTACAATCCCAGGGTTGAAATCCCCATGTACAGTCCCAGGGCTGGAATCTCCAGCTACATTCCTAGGGCTGGAATCTACAGGAACAGTCACAGGGTTAGAGTCCACATGTGCAGTCCCAGGGCTGGAATCACCATGTACAGTCCCAGGGTTTGAATCCCCAGGTACAGTCCCAGGGCTGGAATCCCCAGGTACAGTCCCAGGGTTAGAATCCCCATGTACAGTCCCCCAGTTGGCATCCCCATGTACAGTCCCAGGGTTAGAATCCCCATGTACAGTCCCAGGACTGGAATCACCATGTACAGTCCTCAGGGTTGGAATATCCATGTACAGTCCCAGGTTTGGAATATCCATGTACAATCCCATTGTGGGAATCCCATGTACATTCCCAGGGTTGGAATCCCCATGTACAGTCCCAGGGTTCAAATCCCCATGTACAGTCCAAGGGTTGGAATCCCTATGTACACTCCCAGGGTTGGAATCCCCATGTACAGTCCCAGGGCAGCAATCTCCATGTACAGTCCCAGAGCGGGAATCCCCATTTAAAGTTCCAGGGCTGGAATCCCCATGTACATTTCCAGGGCTGGAATCCGCATGCACATTCCCAGGGCTGGAAACCCCCTGTACAGTCCCAGGGCTGGAAACCCCATGTGCAGCCCCAGTGCTGGAATCCCCATGTGCAGTCCCAGGTTTGGAATCCCCATGTGCAGTCCCAGGGCTGGAATCCACATGTACAGTCCCATGGTTGGAATCCCCATTTAAAGCCCTGGTTTTGGAATCCCCATGTACAGTTCCAGGGTTGAAATCCCCACGTACAGTCATAGGGCTGTAATCCACTTGTACAGACCCAGGGTTGGAACCCCCATGTACAGTCGAAGGGTTGGAATTCCCATGTTAAGTCCCAGGGTTGGAATCCCCATGTGCAGTCCCAGGGTTGGAATCCCCATTTACAGTCCTAGGGTTGGAATCCCCATGTGCAGTCTCAGGTTTGGAATCCCCATGTGCAGTCCCAGGGCTGGAATCCCCATGTACAGTCCCAGAGTTGGAATCACCATTTACAGTCCCAGGGTTGGAATCCCCATGTGCAGTCACAGGTTTGGTATCCCCATGTGCAGTCCCAGGGCTGGAACCCCCATGTACAGTCCCAGGGTTGGAATCCCCATTTACAGCCCCGGTTTTGGAATCCCCATGTACAGTTCCAGGGTTGAAATCCCCACGTACAGTCATAGGGCTGTAATCCACTTGTACAGTCCCAGGGTTGGATTTCCAATGTACAGTCACAGGGTTGGAATTCCCATGTACAGTCCCAGGGTTGGAATCCCCATGTACAGTCCCAGGTTTGGAATCCCAATGTACAGACCCTGGGTTGGAATCCCCATGAAGAGGCCCAGGGTTGGAATCCTCTTGTACAGTCCCAGGGTTGGAATCCCCATGTACAGTCCCAGGGCAGGAATCTCCATATACAGTCCCAGAGTGGGAATCCCCATGTACAGTTCCAGGGCTGGAACCCCCATGTACCTTCCCAGGCTGGAATCCCCATGTACATTCCCAGGGCTGGAATCCCGACTTATATTGCCAGGTTTGATAACCCCTTGTACAGTCCCAGGGCTGGAATCCCCATGTACAGTCCAGGGCTGGATTACCCTTATACATTCCCAGGGTTGGAATCCCCAAGTACAGTCCCAGGGTTGGAATCCCCATGTACAGTCCCAGGATTGGAATCGTCATGTACAGGGCCAGGGTTAGAATCCCCAGGTACAGTCTCAGGGCTGGAATCCCCATGTGCAGTCCCAGGGTTGGAATTCCAAATGTAAAGTCCCAGGTTTGGAATCCCAGTGTCCAGTACAAGGGTTGGAATCCCCATGTACACTCCCAGGGCTGGAATCCCCATGTACAGTCCCAGGGCTGGAATCCCCAAGTACAGTCCCAGGGTTGGGATCCCCATGTGCATTCCCATGGTTAGAATCCCCATGTGCAGTCCCAGGGTTGGAATCCACATTTACATTCCCAGGGTTGGAATACTTATGTGCAGTCCCAGTGTTGGAATCCCCATGTGCAGTCCCAGGGCTGGAATCGCCATGTAGAGTCCCAGGGTTCGAATCCCCATGTACAGTCCCAGGGTGGGAGTCTCCATGTACATTCCCAGAGCGGGAATCCCCATGTAAAGTTCCAGGGCTGGAATCCCCATGTACATTTCCAGGGCTGGAATCCCCCTGTACAGTCCCAGGGCTGGAAACTCCATGTGCAGTCCCAGGGCTGGAATCCCCATGTACATTCCCAGGGCTGGAATCCCCATGCACATTCCCAGGGCTGGAATCCCCCTGTACAGTCCCAGGGCTGGAAACTCCATGTGCAGTCCCAGGGCTGGAATCCGCATGTACAGTCCCAGGGCTGGAATCCCCATGTGCAGTCCCAGGGCTGGAATCCCCATGTACAGTCCACAGCTGGAATCCCCATGTACAGTCCCAAGGTAGGGATCCCGATGTACAGTCCCAGGGTTGGAATCCCTATTTACAGTCCCAGGGTTGGAATCCCCATGTGCAGTCCCAGGCTTGGAATCCCCATGTGCAGTCTCAGGGCTGGAATCCCCATGTACAGTCCCAGGGTTGGAATCCCCATTTACAGCCCCGGTTTTGCAATTCACATGTACAGTTCCAGGGTTGAAATCCCAAAGTACATTCATAGGGCTGTAATCCACTTGTACAGTCCCAGGGTTGGAATCCCCATGTACAGTCCCAGGGTTGGAATCCCCATGTACATTCCAGGGTTGGAATCCCCATATACAGTCCAAGGGTTGGAATCCCGATGTACAGTCCCAGGGTAGGAATCCCCATGTACAGTCCTAGGGTTGGAATCCCCATATACAGTCCCGGTTTTGTAATTCCCATGTACAGTTCCAGGGTTGAAATCCCCAAGTACAGTCATAGTGCTGGAATCCACTTGTACAGTCCCAGGGTTGGAATCCCCATGTACAGTCCCAGGGTTGGAAACCCCATGTACATTCCAGGGTTGGAATCCCAATGTACAGTCCCAGGGTAGGAATCCCCATGTACAGTCCCTGGGTTTGAATCCCCATATACAGTCCCTCGTTGGAATCCTCATGAATAGGTCTAGGGTTGGAATCTGCTTGTACAGTGCCAGGGTTGGAATCCCTATGTACACTCCCAGGGTTGGAATCCCCATTTACAGTCCCAGGGTTGGAATCCCCATGTCCAGTCCCAGGTTTGGAATCCCCATGTGCAGTCCCAGGGCTGGAACCCCCATGTACAGTCCCAGGGTTGGAATCCCTATTTACAGCCCAATTTTGGAATCCCCATGTATAGTCCAAGGTTGGAATCACCACGTACAGTTCCAGGGTTGAAATCCCCACGTACAGTTCCAGGGCTGGTATCCGCTTCTGCAGTCCCAGGGCTGGAATCGCCATGTACAATCTCACGGTTGGAATCCCCATGTACAGTCCCAGGGCTGGAATCTCCAGCTACTTTCCTAGGGCTGGAATCTCCAGGAACAGTCACAGGGTTAGAGTCCACATGTGCAGTCCCAGGGCTGGAATCCCCATGTATAGTCCCAGGGTTTGAATCCCCAGGTACAGTCCCAAGGCTGGAATCCCCAGGTACAGTCCCAGGGTTAGAATCCCCATGTACAGTCCCCCAGTTGGTATCCCCATGAACAGTCCCAGGGTTAGAATCCCCATGTACAGTCCCATGGCTGGCATCCGCTTGTACACTCCCAGGGTTTGAATTCCCATGTACAGTCCCAGGACTGGAATCACCATGTACAGTCCTCAGGGTTGGAATATCCATGTATAGTCCCAGGTTTGGAATATCCATGTACAATCCCATTGTTGGAATCCCCATGTACATTCCCAGGGTTGGAATCCCCATGTACAGTCCCAGGGTTCGAATCCCCATGTACAGTCCCAGGGTTGGAATCCCCGTCTACAGTCCCAGGGTTGGAATCCCTATGTACACTCCCAGGGTTGGAATCCCCATGTACAGTCCCAGGGCAGGAATCTCCATGTACATTCCAAGAGCGGGAATCCCCATGTAAATTTCCAGGGCTGGAATCCCCATGTACGGTCCCAGTGTTGGAATCCCCATGTACAGTCCCAGGGTAGGGATCCCGATGTACAGTCCCAGGGTTAGAATCCCCATGGGAAGTCCCAGGGTTGGAATCCCTATTTGCAGTCCCAGGGTTGGAATCCCCATGTGCAGTCCCAGGCTTGGAATCCCCATGTGCAGTCTCAGGGCTGGAATCCCCATGTACAGTCCCAGGGTTGGAATCCCCATTTACAGCCCCGGTTTTGTATTTCCCATGTACAGTTCCAGGGTTGAAATCCCCAAGTACATTCATAGGGCTGGAATCCACTTGTACAGTCCAAGGGTTGGAATCCCCATATCCAGTCCCAGGTTTGGAACCCTCATGTACAGTCCCAGGGTTGGAATCCCCATTTACAGCCCAATTTTGGAATACGCATGTATAGTCCAAGGTTGGAATCACCACGTACAGTTCCAGGGTTGAAATCCCCACGTACAGTTCCAGGGCTGGAATCCGCATGTGCAGTCCCTGGGCTGGAATCGCCATGTACAATCTCAGGGTTGGAATCCCCATGTACAGTCCCAGGGTTGGAATCCCCATATACATTGCAGGGTTGGAATCCCCATGTACAGTCCAAGGGTTGGAATCCCGATGTACAGTCCCAGGGTAGGAATCCCCAGGTACAGTCCAAGGTACAGTCCCGGTTTTGTAATCCCCATGTACAGTTCCAGGGTTGATATCCCCAAGTACAGTCATAGGGTTGGAATCCACTTGTACAGTCCCAGGGTTGGAATCCCCATGTACATTCCAGGGTTGGAATCCCCATGTACAGTCCAAGGGTTGGAATCCCGATGTACAGTCCCAGGGTAGGAATCCCCATGTGCAGTCCCAGGGTTTGAATCCCCATATACAGTCCCTGGGTTGGAATTCACATGAATAGGTCTAGGGTTGGAATCTGCTTGTACAGTCCCAGGGTAGGAATCCCTATATACACTCCCAGGGTTGGAATCCCCATATACAGTCCCTGGGTTGGAATCCTCATGACTAGGCCTAGTGTTGGAATCTGCTTGTACAGTGCCAGGTTTGGATTTCCTATGTACACTCCCAGGGTTGGAATCCACATTTACAGTCCCAGGGTTGGAATCCCCATGTGCAGTCCCAGGTTTGGAATCCCCATGTGCAGTCCCAGGGCTGGAATCCCCATGTACAGTCCCAGGGTTGGAATCCTCATTTACAGCCCAATTTTAGAATACCCATGTATAGTCCAAGGTTGGAATCACCACGTACAGTTCCAGGGCTGGAATCCGCTTCTGCAGTCCCTTGGCTGGAATCGCCATGTACAATCCCAGAGTTGGAATCCCCATGTACAGTCCCAGGGCTGGAATCTCCAGCTACATTCCTAGGGCAGGAATCTCCAGGAACAGTCACAGGGTTAGAGTCCACATGTGCAGTCCCAGGGCTGGAATCCCCATGTACAGTCCCAGAGTTTGAATCCCCAGGTACAGTCCCCCAGTTGGTATCCCCATGTACAGTCCGAGGGTTAGAATCCCCATGTAGAGTCCCATGGCTGGCATCCGCTTGTACACTCCCAGGGTTTGAATTCCCATGTACAGTCCCAGGACTGGAATCACCATGTACAGTCCTCAGGGTTGGAATATCCATGTACAGTCCCAGGTTTGGAATATCCATGTACAATCCCAGGGTTGGAATCCCCATGTTCATTCCCAGGGTTGGAATCCCCATGTACAGTCCCAGGGTTCGAATCCCCATGTAAAGTCCCAGGGTTGGAATCCCCGTCTACAGTCCCAGGGTTGGAATCCCTATGTACACTCCCAGGGTTGGAATCCCCATGTACAGTCCCAGGGCGGGAATCTCCATGTACAGTCCCAGAGTGGGAATCCCCATGTAAAGTTCCAGGGCTGGAATCCCCATGTACATTTCCAGGGCTGGAATCCCCATGCACATTCCCAGGGCTGGAAACCCCATGTGCAGTCTCAGGGCTGGAAACCCCATGTGCAGTCCCAGGGCTGCAATCCGCATGTAGAGTCCCAGGGCAGGAATCCCCATGTACAGGCGCAGGTCTGGAATCCCCATGTACAGTCCCATGGCTGGAATCCCCATGTACAGTCCCAGGGTAGGGATCCCCATGTACAGCCCCAGGTTAGAATTCCCATGTGCAGTCCCAGGGTTGGAATCCCCATTTACAGTCCCAGGGTTGGAATCCCCATGTGCAGTCCCAGGTTTGGAATCCCCATGTGCAGTCCCAGGGCTGGAATCCCCATGTACAGTCCCAGGGTTGGAATCCCCATTTACAGCCCCGGTTTTGGAATCCCCATGTACAGTTCCAGGGTTGAAATCCCCACGTACAGTCATAGGGCTGTAATCCACTTGTACAGTTCCAGGGTTGGAATCCCCATGTACAGTCCCAGGGTTGGAATCCCCATGTACAGTACCTGGGTTGGAATCCCCATGAAGAGGCCTAGGGTTGGAATCCTCTTGTACAGTCCCAGGGTTGGAATCTCCATGTACAGTCCCAGGGCAGGAATCTCCATAGACAGTCCCAGATTGGGAATCCCAATATACAGTTCCAGGGCTGGAACCCCCATGTACCTTCCCAGGCTGGAATCCCCATGTACAATCCCAGGGCTGGAATCCCGACTTATATTCCCAGGTTTGTAAACCCCTTGTACAGTCCAAGGGCTGGACTCCCCATGTACAGTCCAGGGCTGGAATACCCTTATACATTCCCAGCGTTGGAATCCCCAAGTACAGTCCCAGGGTTGGAATCCCCATGTACAGTCCCAGGATTGGAATCGTCATGTACAGAGCCAGGGTTAGAATCCCCAGGTACAGTCTCAGGGCTAGAATCCCCATGTGCAATCCCAGGGTTGGAATTCCATATGTAAAGTCCCAGGGCTGGAATCCCCATGTACAGTACAAGGGTGGAATCCCCATATACACTCCCAGGGCTGGAATCCCCATGTACAGTCCCAGGGCTGGAATCGCCATGTAGAGTCCCAGGGTTAGAATCCCCATGTACAGTACCAGGGCTGGCATCTCCAGGTACAGTCCCAGGGCTGCAATCAGCATGTACATTCCCAGGGTTGGAATCCCCATGTACAGTCCCAGGGTTGAAATCCCAATGTATAGTCTCCGGGTTGGAATCCCCATGTACAGTCCCAGGTTTGGAATGTCCAGTTACAGTCCCAGGGCTGGAATTTCCAAGTACATTCCCAGGGTTAGAATCCCCATGTGCAGTCCCAGGGCTGGATTCCCCATGTACAGTCCCAGGGTTTGAATCCCCAGGTACAGCCGCAGGGCTGGAATCCACAGGTACAGTCACAAGGTTAGATTCCCCTTGTACAGTCCCCGAGTTAGTATCCGCATATAAAGTCCCAGGGTTGGAATCCCCAGGTACAGTCCCAGGGTTGGAATCCCCATGTACAGTCCCAGGATTGAAATCCCCATGTACAGTCCCAGGGTTGGAATCCCCATGTATTGTCCCAGGGTTGGAATCCCCAGGTACAGTGTCAAAGCAGGCATCCGCTTGTACACTCCCAGGGTTGAAATCCACATGTACAGTCCCAGGACTGGAATCACAATGTACAGTCCTTAGGGTTGGAATCTCCATGTGCAGTCCCAGGTTTGGAATCACCATGTACTGTCCCAGGGTTGGAATCCCCATGTACAGTCACAGGGTTAGAATCCCCATGAACAGGCCCAGGTTTGGAATCCGCTTGTACAGTTCACGGGTTGGAATCCCCATTTACAGTCCCAGGGAGGGAATCTCCATAGACAGACCCAGAGTGGGAATCCCCATGTACAGTTCCACGGCTGGAATTCCCATGTACCTTCCCAGGGCTGGAATCCCCATGTACACTCCCAGGGCTGGAATCCCGACTTACAGTCCCAGGTATGAAATCACCTTGTACAGTCCCAGGGCTGGAATCCCCATGTACAGACCCAGGGTTGGAATGCCCATGTACAGTCGCAGGGTTTGAATATTCATGTACTGTCGCAGGGTTGGAATCCCCATATACAGTCCCAGGCTTCGAATCCCCATGTACAGACGCAGGGTTCGAATCCCCATGTACAGTCGCAGGGTTGGAAGCCCCATTTACAGTCCCAGGTTTGGAATCCCCATGTACAGACCCAGGGCTGGCAACCCCATGCACAGTCCCAGGGCTGGAATCCACATGTACAGTCCCAGGGTTGGAATCCCCTTGTACAGTCTCAGGGTTAGAATCCCCACATACACTCCCAGTGTTGAAAACCGCTTGTACAGTCCCAGGGCTGGAATCTGTTGCAAAGTCCCAGAGTTTGAATTCCCATGTACAGTCCCAGGGCTGGAATGTGCTTGTACAGTCCCAGGGCTGGAATCCCCATGTACGTTCCCAGGGCTGGAATCCCCATGCACATTCACAGGGCTGCATTCGCCCTGCACAGTCCCAGGGCTGGAAAATCCATGTGCAGTCCCAGGGCTGGAATCTGCATGTACAGTCCCAGGGCTGGAATCCCCATGTACAGTCCCAGGGCTGGAATCCCCACGTACAGTCCCACGGCTGGAATCCCCATGTACATTCCCACGGTAGGGTTCCCGATGTACGGTCCCAGGGTTAGAATACCCATGGGCAGTCCCAGGGTTGGAATCCCTATTTACAGTCCCACGGTTGCATTCCCCATGTGCAGTCCCAGGCTTGGAATCCCCATGTGCAGTCCCAGGGCTGGAATCCCCATGTACAGTCCCAGGGTTGGAATCCCCATTCACAGCCCCGGTTTTGTAATTCCCATGTACAGTTCCAGGGTTGAAACCCCCAAGTACAGTCATAGGGCTGGAATCCACTTGTACAGTCCAAGGGTTGGAATCCCTATGTACAGTCCCAGGGTTGGAAACCCCATGTACATTCCAGGGTTGGAACCCCCATGTACAGTCCAAGGGATGGAATCCCGATGTACAGTCCCAGGGTAGGAATCCCCATGTACAGTCCCAGGGTTGGAATCCCCATATACAGTCCTTGGGTTGGAATCCTCATGAATAGGTCCAGGGTTGGAATCCGCTTGTACAGTGCCAGGGTTGGAATCCCCATGAACAGTCCCAGGGCAGGAATCTCCATAGACAGTCACAGAGTGGGAATCCCCATGTACAGTTCCAGGGCTGGATCCCCCATGTAACTTCCCAGGCTGGAATCCCCATGTACATTCCCAGGGCTGCAATCCCGACTTACAGTCCCAGGTTTGAAAACACCTTGTACAGTCCCAGGGCTGGAATCCCCATGTAAAGTCCCAAAGCTGGAATCACCATATACATTCCCAGGTTTGGATCCCCATGTACAGACCCAGAGTTGGAATCCCCATGTACAGACGCAGGGTTGGATTATCCATGTACAGTCGCAGGGTTGGAATCCCCATATAGAGTCCCAGGGTTGGAATCCGCATGTACAGACCCAAGGTTGGAATCCCCATGTACAGTCGCAGGGTTGGAATCCCCATTTACAGTCCCAGGGTTGGAATCTCCATTTACATTCCCAGGGTTGGAATATCCATTTACAATCCCAGGGTTGGAATATCCATTTACAGCCCTAGTGTCGGAATCCCCATGTACAGTTCCAGGGTTGGAATCCCCAGGTACGATGACAGGGTTAGAATCCCCCTGTACAGTCCCAGGGCTGGAATCCCCATATACAGCCCCAGGGCTGGAATCCCCATTTACAGTCCCAGGGTTAGAATCCCAATGTACATTCTTAGGGCTGTAAACCCCATGTACAGTCCCTGGCTTGGAAACTGCATGTATAGTCTCAGGGTCAGAATCCACATGTACAGCCCCAGGGTTGGAATCCCAATGTAAAATTCCAGGTTTGCAATCGCCACGTACATTCCCAGGGCTGGAATCCCCATGTACAGTCCCAGGGCTGGAATCCCCATGTACAGTCCCAGGTTTGGAATCCCCATGTACATTCCCATGTTTCGAATCCCCACCAACACTCCCAGTGTTGAAATCCGCTTGTACTGTCCCAGGGCTGGAATCTGCTTGAACTGCCCCAGGGTTTGAATCCCCATGTTCAGTCCCAGGGCTGGAATCCCCCTGTACAATCCCAGTGTTGGAATCCCCAAGTACAGTCCCAGGGTTGGAATCCCCTTGTACAGTCCCAGGGTTGGAATCGTCATGTATAGACCCAGGGTTAGAATCCCCATGTACAGTCTCAGGGCTGGAATCCCCATGTGCAGTCCCAGGGCTGGAATCCCCATGTACAGTCCCAGGGTTGGAACCCCCATGTACAGTCCCAGGGTTGGATTTCCAAATGTACAGTCCCAGGGTTGGATTCCCCATGTACAGTACAAGGGTTAGAATGCCCATGTACACACCCAGTGCTAGAGTCCCCATGTACAGTCCCAGGGCTGGAATCCCCATGAACATTCCCAGGGCTGGAATTCCCATGTACATTCCCAGGGCTGTCATCCCCATGTACAGTCCCAGGGCTGGAATACCAATGTCCATTCCCAGGGCTGGAATTCCCATGTACATTCCCAGGGCTGTAATCCCCATGTACTGTCCCAGGGCTGGAATCCCGATGTCCAGTCCCAGGGCTGGAAACTCCATGTACAGTCCCAGGTTTGGTATCCGCATGTACTGTCACAGGGTTAGAATCCCCATGTGTGCGCCCAGGGTTGGAATCCACATTTACAGTCCCAGGGCTGGAATACTCATGTGCAGTCCCAGGGTTGGAATCCCCATGTGCAGTCCCAGGGCTAGAATTGCCATGTACAGTCCCAGGGTTAGAATCCCCATGTACAGTCCTAGGGCTGGCATCTCCAGTTACAGTCCCAGGGCTGGAATTCGCATGTTCATTCCAAGGTTTGGAATGTCCAGGTACAGTCCCAGGGCTGGGATCTCCAATACAGTCCCACAGTTATAATCCCCATGTGCAGTCCCAGGGCTGGATTCCCCGTGTAGTGTCCCAGGGTTTGAATCCCCAGGTACAGTCCCAGGGCTGGAATCCCCAGGTTAAGTCCTAGGGTTAGAATCCCCATGTACAGTCCCTGAGTTGGAATCCCCATATACAGACCCAGCTTTAGAATTAGCATGTGCATTCCCAGTTTTAGAATCCCAATGTAAAATTCCAGGTTTGGAATCCCCACATACATTCCCAGGGCTGGAATCCCCATGTACAGTCAGAGGGCTGGCAAACCCATGTACAGTCCCAGGGCTGGAATCCCCATGTACAGTGCCAGGGCTGGAATCCCCATGAACAGTCCCAGGGTTGGAATCCCCATGTACAGTCCCAGGGTTAGAATCCCCACCTACACTCCCAGTGTTGAAATCTGCTTGTGTAGTCCCAGGGCTGGAATCTGCTTTTACAGTCCCATTGTTTGAAACCCCATGTACAGTCCCAGTGCTGGATTCCACATGTAAAATCCCAGGGTTGGAATCCCTAAGTACAGTCCCAGGGTTGGAATCCCCATGTACAGTCCCAGGGTTGGACTCGTCATGTAAAGACCAAGGGCAAGAATCCCCAGGTACAGTCCCAGGGTTGGAATCCCCATGTACAGACCCAGAGTTGGAATACCATGGTACAGTAACAGTGTTGGAATCACCATGTACAGTCCCAAGTTTGATATTCGAAATGTACAGTCCCAGAGCTGGAATCCCCATGTACAGTACAATGGTTGGAATCCCCATGTACACTCCCAGTGCTAGAATCCCCATATACATTCCCAGGGCTGGAATCCCCATGTACATTCCCAGTGCTGGAATTCCCATGTACATTCCCAGGGCTGTAATCCCCATGTACAGTCCCAGGGCTGGAATCCCCATGTACAGTCCCAGGGCTGGAATCCCCATGTACAGTCCCAGGGTTGGGATCCCCATGTACAGTCCCAGGGTTAGAAACTCCATGTGCAGTCCCAGGGTTGGAATCCCCATGTACAGTCCCAGGTTTGGAATGTCCAGGTACATTCCCAGGGCTGGAATCTCCAAGTACAGTCCCAGAGTTAGAATCCCCATGTACAGTCCCAGGGCTGGAATCGCCATGTACAGTCCCAGGGTTAGAATCCCCATGTACAGTCCCAGGGCTGGAATCCCCATGGACAGTCCCACGGCTGGAATCCCCATGTACAGTCCCAGGTTAGGGTTCCCGATGTACAGTCCCAGGGCTAGAATCCCCATGGGCAGTCCCAGGTTTGGAATCCCTATTTACAGTCCCAGGGTTGGAAACCACATATGCAGTCCCAGGTTTGGAATCCCCATGTACAGTTCCAGGGTTGAAATCCCCTCGTACATTCATCGGGCTGGAATCCACTTGTACAGTCCCAGGGTTGGAATCCCCATGTACAGTCCCAGGGTTGGAATCCCCATGTACAGTCCCAGGGATGGAATCCTCATGTACATTCCCAGGGTTGGAATCCCCATGTACAGTCCCAGGGTAAGAATCCCCATGGACAGCCCCAGGGTTGGAATCCCCATGTACAGTCCCAGGGTTGGAATCCCCATGAACAAGCCCAGGGTTGGTATCCGCTTGCACAGTCCCAGGGTGGGAATCTCCATAGACAGTCCCAGATTGGGTATCCCCATGTACAGTTCCAGTGCTGGAACCGCCATGTAACTTCCGAGGCTGGAATCCCCATGTACATTCCCAGGGCTGCAACCCCGACTTACAGTCCCAGGTTTGAAAGCCCCTTGTACAGTCCCAGGGCTGGATTCCCCATGTAAAGTCCCAGGGCTGGAATCCCCATATACATTCCCAGGGTTGGAATCCCCATGTACAGACCCAGGGTTGGAATCTCATTGTACAGTCGCAGGGTTGGAATATCCATGTACAGTCGCAGGGTTGGAATCTCCATATAAAGGCCCAGGGTTGGAATCCCCATGTACAGTCCTAGGGTTGGAATCCCCATGTACATTCGCAGGATTGGAATCCCCATTTACAGTCCCAGGGTTTGAATCCCCAGGTACAGTGCCAGGATTAGAATCCCCATGTACAGTCCCAGGGTTGGAATCCCCCTGTACAGTCCCAGGGCTGGAATCCCCATGTACAGTCCCAGAGCTGGAATCCCCATTTACAGTCCCAGGTTAGAATCCCAATGTACATTCTTAGGGCTGGAAACCCCATGTGCAGTCCCAGGTTTGGAAACTGCATGTGTAGTCTCAGGATCAGAATGCACATGTACAGTCCCAGGGTTGGAATCCCCATGTACAGTCCCAGGGTTAGAATCCCCACCTACACTCCCAGTGTTGAAATCCGCTTGTGTAGTCCCAGGGCTGGAATCTGCTTTTACAGTCCCATTGTTTGAAACCCCATGTACAGACCCAGGGCTGGATTCCACATGTAAAATCCCAGTGTTGGAATCCCTAAGTACAGTACCAGGGTTGGAATCCCCATGTACAGTCCCAGGGTTGGACTCGTCATGTACAGACCAAGGGCTAGAATCCCCAGGTACAGTCCCAGGGTTGGAATCCCCATGTGCAGTCCCAGGGCTGGAATCCCCATGTACAGTCCCAGGGTTGGAATCCCCATGTACAGACCCAGAGTTGGAATACCATGGTACAGTCCCAGTGTTGGAATCACCATGTACAGTCCCAAGTTTGATATTCGAAATGTACAGTCCCAGAGTTGGAATCCCCATGTACAGTACAAGGGTTGGAATCCCCATGTACACTCCCAGTGCTAGAATCCCCATGTACATTCCCAGGGCTGGATCCCCATGTACATTCCCAGTGCTGGAATTCCCATGTACATTCCCAGGGCTCTAATCCCCATGTACAGTCCCAGGGCTGGAATCCCCATGTACAGTCCCAGGGCTGGAATCTCCATGTGCAGTCCCAGGGTTGGAATCCCCATGTACAGTCCCAGGTTTGGAATGTCCAGGTACATTCCCAGGGCTTTAATCTCCAAGTACAGTCCCAGGGTTAGAATCCCCATGTACAGTCCCAGGGCTGGAATCGCCATGTGCAGTTCCAGGGCTGGAATCCCCATATACAGTCCCAGGGTTTGAATCCCCATGTACAGACCCAGTGTTGGAATCCCCATGTACAGTTCCAGGGTTGGAATCCTCATGTACAGTCGCAGGGTTGGAATCCCCATTTGCAGTCCCAGGGTTGGAATCCCCATGTACAGTCCCAGGTTTAGAATCCCCATGTACTATTCCAGGTGTTGGAATCCTGATTTACAATACCAGGGTTAGAATCCACATGTACAGACCCAGGGTTAGAATCCCAATATAAAATCCCAGGGTAAGAGTCATCATGAACAGTCCCCGCGATAGAATCCCCATGTACAGTGCCAGGGTTTGAATCCCCATATACAGTCCCAGGGTTAGAATCCTTATGTACAGTCTCAGGTCTGGAAACCTCATGTACAGTTCAAGGGTTAGAATCCCCACCTACAGTACCAGTGTTGAAATCCGCTTGTACAGTCCCAGGGCTGGATTCTGCTTGTACAGTCCCAGGGTTTGATTCCCCATGTACAGTCCCAGGGTTTGAATCCCCATGTACAGTCCCAATGTTTGAATCCCCATGTACAGTCCCAGGGTTGGAATCCCCATTTACAGTCCAAGGGCTGGAATACCCAAGTACTGTCCCAGGGCTGGAATCCCCATGTACAGTTCCAGGGTTGGAATCCCCATGTACAGTACCAGGGTTAGAATCACCACCTACAGTCCCAGGGTTGAAATCCGCTTGTACAGTCCCAGGGCTGGAATCTGCTTGTACAGTCCCAGCGTTTCAATCCCCATGTATAGTCCCAGGGTTTGAATCCCCATGTACAGTCCCAGGGTTGGAATCCCCATGTACAGTCCCAGGGTTGGAATCCCCATGTACAGTCCCAGGGCTGGAATCACCAAGTATAGTCCCAGGGTTGGAATCCCCAGGTACAGTCCCAGGGCTGGAATCAGCATGTACAGCCCCAGGGATTGAATCCCCAGGTACAGTGTCAAAGCTGGAATCCGCATGTACACTCCCAGGATTTGAATCCCCATGTACAGTCCCAGGACTCGAATCCCCAAGTACAGTCCCAGGGTTGGAATCCCCAGGTACAGTGTCAAAGCTGGCATCCGCTTGTACACTCCCAGGGTTGAAATCCACATGTACAGTCCCAGGACTGGAATCACAATGTACAGTCCTCAGGGTTGGAATATCCATGCACAGTCCCAGGTTCGGAATATCCATGTACAACCCCAGGGTTGGAATCCCCATGTGCAGTCCCTGGTTTGGAATCACCATGTACTGTCCCAGGGTTGGAATCCCCATGTACAGTCACAGGGTTGGAATCCCCATGTACAGTACAGTCCCAGGATTGGAATCCCCATGTACAGTCCCAGGGTTGGAATCCCCATTTACAGTCCCAGGGAGGGAATCTCCATAGGCAGACCCAGAGTGGGAATCCCCATGTACAGTTCCACGGCTGGAATTCCCATGTACCTTCCCAGGGCTGGAATCCCCATGTACATTCCCAGGGCTGGAATCCCGACTTACAGTCCCAGGTATGAAATCACCTTGTACAGTCCCAGGGCTGGAATCCCCATGTACAGACCCAGGGATGGAATCCCCATGTACAGTCGCAGGGTTTGAATATTCATGTACTGTCGCAGGGTTGGAATCCCCATATACAGTCCCAGGCTTCGAATCCCCATGTACAGATGCAGGGTTCGAATCCCCATGTACAGTCGCAGGGTTGGAATCCCCATTTACAGTCCCAGGGTTGGAATCTCCATTTACATTCCCAGGGTTGGAATCCCCATGTACAGACCCAGGGCTGGCAACCCCATGCACAGTCCCAGGGCTGGATTCCCCATGTACAGTCCCAGGGTTGGAATCCCCATGTACAGTCTCAGGATTAGAATCCCCACATACACTCCCAGTGTTGAAAACCGCTTGTACAGTCCCAGGGCTGGAATCTGTTGTAAAGTCCCAGGGTTTGAATTCCCATGTACAGTCCCAGGGCTGGAATGCGCTTGTACAGTCCCAGGGCTGGAATCAGCTTGTACAGTCCCAGGGTTTGAATCCCCATGTGCAGTCCCAGGTCTGGAATCACCATGTACAATCACAGTGTTGGAATCCCCAAGTACAGTCCCAGGGTTGGAATCCCCATGTACAGTCCCAGGGTTGGAATCCCGATGAAGAGGCCCAGGGTTGGAATCCTCTTGTACAGTCCCAGGGTTGGAATCCCCATGTACAGTTCCAGGGCTGGAACCCCCATGTACCTTCCCAGGCTGGAATCCCCATGTACTTACCCAGGGCTGCAATCCCTACTTACATTCCCAGGTTTGAAAACACCTTGTACAGTCCCAGGGCTGGAAACCCCACGTACAGTCCCAGGGCTGGAATACCCTTATACATTCCGAGCGTTGGAATCCCCAAGTACAGTCCCAGTGTTGGAATCCCCATGTACAGTCCCAGGGTTGGAATCGTCTTGTACAGAGCCAGGGTTAGAATCCCCAGGTACAGTCTCAGGGCTGGAATCCCCATGTGCAGTCCCAGGGCTGGAATCCCCATGTACAGTCCCAGGGTTGGAATCCCATTGTACAGTCCCAGGGTTGGAATCGACATGTACAGACCCAGGGTTGGAATTCCAAATGTAAAGTCCCAGGGTTGCAATCCCCATGTATAGTACAAGGGTTGGAATCCCCATGCACACTCCCAGTGCTAGAATCCCCATGTACAGTCCCAGGGCTGGAATCCCCATGTACATTCCCAGGGCTACAACTCCCATGTACATTCCCAGGGCTGTAATCCCCATGTGCAGTCCCAGGTTTGGAATGTCCAGGTACAGTCCCAGGGCTGGAATCTCCAAGTACATTCCCAGGGTTAGAATCCCCATGTGCAGTCCCAGGTCTGGATTCCCATGTGCAGTCCCAGGGTTTGAATCCCCAGGTACAGCCCCAGGGCTGGAATCCCCAGGTACAGTCCCAGGGTTAGATTGCCCTTGTACAGTCCCCGAGTTGGTATCCCCATATATAGTCCCAGGGTTGGAATCCCCAAGTACTGTCCCAGGGTTGGAATCCCCAAGTACAGTCCCAGGGTTGAAATCCCCATGTACAGTCCCAGGGTTGGAATCCCCATGTATAGTCCCAGGGTTGGAATCCCCATGTACAGTCCAAGTGTTGGAATCCCCATGTACAGTCCCAGGGTTGGATTCCCCATGAAAAGTCCCAGGGTTTGAATCCCCATGTACAGTCCCAGGGCTTGAATCCCCATGTACAGTTCCAGGGTTGGAATCCCCATGTACAGTCCCAAGGTTGAAATCCCTATGTACACTCCCAGGGTTGGATTTCCCATGTACAGTCCCAGGGCAGGAAGCTCCATGTACAGTCCCAGAGCGGGAATCCCCATGTACAGTTCCAGGGCTGGAATCCCCATGTACATTCCCAGGGCTGGAATCCCCATGCACATTCCCAGGGCTGGAATCCCCCTGCACAGTCCCAGGGCTGGAAACTCCATGTGCAGTCCCAGGGCTGGAATCCGCATGTACAGTCCCAGGGCTGGAATCCCCATGTACAGTCCCAGGGCTGGAATTCCCATGTACAGTCCCACGGCTGGAATCCCCATGTACAGTCCCACGGTAGGGTTCCCGATGTACAGTCCCAGGGTTAGAATACCCATGGGCAGTCCCAGGGTTGGAATCCCTATTTACAGTCCCAGGGTTGGATTCCCCATCTGCAGTCCCAGGCTTGGAATCCCCATGTGCAGTCCCAGGGCTGGAATCCCCATGTACAGTCCCAGGGTTGGAATCCCCATTCACAGCCCCGGTTTTGTAATTCCCATGTACAGTTCCAGGGTTGAAATCCCCAAGTACAGTCATTGGGCTGGAATCCACTTGTACAGTCCAAGGGTTGGATCCCCCATGTACAGTCCCAGGGTTGGAAACCCCATGTACAGTCCCAGGGTAGGAATCCCCATGTATAGTCCCAGGGTTGGAATCCCCATATACAGTCCTTGGGTTGGAATCCTCATGAATAGGTCCAGGGTTGGAATCCCCATGTACAGTCCCAGGGCGGGAATCTCCATAGACCGTCCCAGAGTGGGAATCCCCATGTACAGTCTCAGGGCTGGAATCCCCATGTAAAGTCCCAGAGCTGGAATCACCATATACATTTCCAGGTTTGGATTCCCATGTACAGACCCAGGGTTGGAATCCCCATGTACAGACGCAGGGTTGGATTATCCATGTACAGTCGCAGGGTTGGAATCCCCATATAGAGTCCCAGGGTTGGAATCCACATGTACAGACCGAAGGTTGGAATCCCCATGTACAGTCGCGGGGTTGGAATCCCCATTTACAGTCCCAGGGTTGGAATCTTCATTTACATTCCTAATGTTGGAATATCCAATTACAGTCCCAGGGTTGGAATATCCATTTACAGCCCTAGCGTCGGAATCCCCATGTACAGTTCCAGGGTTGGAATCCCCATGTACGATGCCAGGGTTAGAATCCCCATGTATAGTCCCAGGGTTGGAATCCCCCTGTACAGTCCCAGGGCTGGAATCCCCATATACAGCCCCAGGGCTGGAATCCCCATTTACAGACCCAAGGTTATAATCCCAATGTACATTCTTAGGGCTGTAAACCCCATATACAGTCCCAGGTTTGGAAACTGCATGTATAGTCTCAGGGTCAGAATCCACATGTACAGCCCCAGGGTTGGAATCCCAAAGTAAAATCCCAGGTTTGGAATCCCCACGTACATTCCCAGGGCTGGAACCCCATGTACATTCCCAGGGCTGGCAACCCCATGTACAGTCCCAGGGCTGGAATCCCCCTGTACAATCCCAGTGTTGGAATCCCCAAGTACAGTCCCAGGGTTGGAATCCCCTTGTACAGTCCCAGGGTTGGAATCATCATGTATAGACCCAGGGTTAGAATCCCCAGGTACAGTCTCAGGGCTGGAATCCCCATGTGCAGTCCCAGGGCTGGAATCCCCATGTACAGTCCCAGGCTTGGAATCCCCATGTACAGACCCAATTTTTGGAATCCCATTGTCAGTCCCAGGGTTGGAATCACCATGTACAGTCCCAGGGTTGGATTTC
This sequence comes from Somniosus microcephalus, assembly GCF_052327205.1. Lineage (NCBI taxonomy): Eukaryota > Metazoa > Chordata > Chondrichthyes > Squaliformes > Somniosidae > Somniosus > Somniosus microcephalus. Next base: position 148,467,603 of record NC_140990.1, on the reverse strand, counting down.
CAAATGTACAGTCCCAGGGTTGGAATCCCCATGTACAGTACAAGGGTTAGAATGCCCATGTAGACACCCAGTGCTAGAATCCCCATGTACACTCCCAGGGCTGGAATCCCCATGTACATTCCCAGGGCTGGAATTCCCATGTACATTCCCAGGGCTGTCATCCCCATGTACAGTCCCAGGGCTGGAATCCCGATGTCCAGTCCCAGGGCTGGAAACTTCTTGTACAGTCCCAGGGTTGGTATCCGCATGTACTGTCACAGGGTTAGAATCCCCATGTGTGCGCCCAGGGTTGGAATCCACATTTACAGTCCCAGGGCTGGAATACTCATGTGCAGTCCCAGGGTTGGAATCCCCATGTGCAGTCCCAGGGCTAGAATCGCCATGTACAGTCCCAGGGTTAGAATCCCCATGTACAGTCCTAGGGCTGGCATCTCCAGTTACAGTCCCAGGGCTGGAATTTGCATGTTCAGTCCCAGGTTTGGAATGTCCAGGTACAGTCCCAGGGCTGGAATCTCCAATACAGTCCCACAGTTATAATCCCCATGTGCAGTCCCAGGACTGGATTCCCCATGTAGATTCCCAGGGTTTGAATCCCCAGGTACAGTCCCAGGGCTGGAATCCCCAGGTTAAGTCCTAGGGTTAGAATCCCCATGTACAGTCCCTGAGTTGGAATCCCCATATACAGACCCAGCTTTAGAATTAGCATGTGCATTCCCAGTTTTAGAATCCCAATGTAAAATTCCAGGTTTGGAATCCCCACTTGCATTCCCAGGGCTGGAATCCCCATGTACAGTCAGAGGGCTGGCAAACCCAAGTGCAGTCCCAGGGCTGGAATCCCCATGTGCAGTGCCAGGGCTGGAATCCCCATGTACAGTCCCAGGGTTGGAATCCCCATGTACAGTCCCAAGGTTAGAATCCCCGCCTACACTCCCAGTGTTGAAATCCGCTTCTGTAGTCCCAGGGCTGGAATCTGCTTTTACAGTCCCATTGTTTGAAACCCCATGTACAGTCCCAGGGCTGGATTCCACATGTAAAATCCCAGGGTTGGAATCCCTAAGTACAGTCCCAGGGTTAGAATCCCCATGTACAGTCCCAGGGTTGGACTCGTCATGTACAGACCAAGGGCTAGAATCCCCAGGTACCGTCCCAGGGTTGGAATCCCCATGTGCAGTCCCAGGGCTGGAATCCCCATGTACAGTCCCAGGTTTAGAATGTCCAGGTACATTCCCAGGGCAGGAATCTCCAAGCACAGTCCCAGGGTTAGAATCCCCATGTACAGTCACAGGGCTGGAATCGCCATGTACAATCCCAGGGTTAGAATCCCCATGTACAGTCCCAGGTTTGGAATGTCCAGGTACAGTCCCAGGGCTGGAATCTCCAAGTACATTCCCAGGGTTAGAATCCCCATGTGCAGTCCCAGGACTGGATTCCCCATGTACAGTCCCAGGGTTTGAATCCCCAGTTGCAGCCCCAGGGCTGGAATCCCCAGGTACAGTCCCAGGATTAGATTCCCCTTGTACAGTCCCCGAGTTGGTATCCCCATATAAAGCCCCAGGGTTGGAATCCCCATGTACAGTCCCAGGGTTGGAATCCCCAAGTACAGATCCAGGGTTGGAATCCCGATGTACAATCCCAAGGTAGGAATCCCCATGTCCAGTCCCAGGGTAGGAATCCCCATGTATAGTCCCAGGGCTGGAATCCCCATGTACAGTATATGGGCTGGAATCCCCATGTAGTGGGGACGGTTGGTAAATAAAGCGCCCTAGAGTATACCTGTAACTGGGGTATTGAATAAATTTTTAAATTAATTAAAGGAGTAAGTCATGGCAGGAGAGCTCAGACCCGTGTTCTGCTCCTCTTGCTCCATGTGGGAAATCAGGGACGCTGCCAGTGTCCCTGGCAACCATGTGTGCGGGAAATGCATTCAGCTGCAGCTACTTGCAGACCGCATTGCGGCGCTCGAGCTGCGGGTGGATGAATTTTGGAGCATGCGCGATGCTGAGAGGCTCGTGGATAGCACGTTTAGCGAGTTGCTCACGCCTCAGGGTAGGGCAGCACAGGGGGTGACCATCAGGCGGAGCAACAAAGGCAGGCAGGTAGTGCAGGGAACCCTTGCGGACATCCCCCTTTCAAACAAGTATACCGCTTTGGATACTGTTGAGGGGGATGACTCACCAGGGGAAGGCAGCAGCAGCCAACTTCCTGGCACTGGGGGTGCTCCTGCTGCCCAGGAAGGGGGGAAAAGGAGTGGGAGAGCAATAGTGGTGGGGGATTCTATAGTAAGGGGAACAGATAGGCGTTTCTGTGGCCGTAGACGTGAATCCAGGATGGTTTGTTGCCTCCCTGGTGCCAGGGTCAAGGATGTCACTGAGCGGCTGCAGGGCATTCTGGAGGGGGAGGGTGAACAGCCAATGGTCGTGGTCCACATTGGTACCAACGACATAGGTAAAAAAGGGATGAGGTCCTGCATCAAGAATTTAGGGAGCTAGGTAACAGATTAAAGAGCAGGACCTCAAAGGTTGTAATCTCTGGATTACTCCCAGTGCCACGTTCTAGTAAGTATAGGAATGGGAGGATAGAGCAGATGAATGCGTGGCTAAAGAGTTGGTGTAGGGGGGAAAGTTTTACTTTCCCGGATCACTGGGCCTGCTTCTGGGAAAGGTGGGACTTGTACAAGTCGGACGGGTTGCACCTGAACCAGAGCGGGACAAATATCCTTGCGGGGAGGTTTGCTAGCACTGTTGGGGGGGGTTGAAACTAACTTGGCAGGGGGATGGGATACAGAGGGAAGCTGAAATAGGGGGGGATGTGCTGCCAATTATAGAGAAAAAAACAAGTCAGCTTGGTCGACAGGGCAAATATATAAGGGCAAGGCTGGATGGCATCTATTTTAATGCAAGGAGTCTTGCAAATAAGGTGGATGAACTGAAGGTGTTGATAAACACATGGGAGTATGATATTGTTGCTATCACGGAGACATGGTTGAGGGAGGGGCAAGACTGGCAGCTCAGTATTCCGGGGTACAGAATCTTCAGGCGAGACAGAGGGGGAGGTATAAGAGGAGGGGGTGTCGCAATATTAATTAAGGAGTCAATTACTGCAGTAAGGAGGGATGATATATTAGCAGGGTCCTCTAATGAGGCCATATGGGTGGAGCTTAAAAACAAAAAGGGGGCAAGCACTTTGCTGGGAGTGTACTATAGGCCTCCAAACAGTCAGGGGGAGATAGAGGAACAGATATGTAGGCGAATCTCAGAGAAATGTGCAAATAATAGGGTAATAATAATGGGGGATTTCAACTTCCCCAATATTAACTGGGAGAGTCAGAGTGTGAAAGGCTCAGAGGGTGTAGAATTCTTAAAGTGCATCCAGGAGAGCTTTTTGAGCCAGCATGTAGAAAGTCCTACAAGAGAGGGGGCGGTACTGGACCTAATTCTAGGGAATGTGGCCGGCCAAGTGGAAAAAGTGCTAGTAGGTGAGCACTTTGGTGACAGTGACCATAATATGGTAAGATTTAAGGTGGTCAAGGAAAAGGACAGGGATGGGCCGGAAATAAAGGTTCTAAATTGGGGGAAGACCGATTTTAATAGGATAAGGCAGGATCTGGCCAAAATGGACTGGGATCAGCTACTTGTAGTGATGCGCTATCAATTACTCATAAAAGACTGAGAGTTAGAAGAGTAACTAAAGGCTTTTATTAACAACAGAATGGAGGTCTGCCTCGCGTGGTCGACCGGTCCATGATACTAAGGGCTGGGGAGCAGTCACCTTTATACTAGGACCTGTGGGAGGAGTCAGCCGAGGCATGTCCAGGCATGTACACAGTGGAATACAAACAGGACAAACAGGAATACAAACAGTGGTTTACCACATTCACCCCTTGTTTAAAATTGAGTCCGGCGGGGTGAAGTGTATTAAAAGTTAGTGTATTGGAGTCTCTCCGGAGGTCTTGTCTGCCGCTGTGATCTGTGTGGCGACGGCAGGGGTAGTGAAGTTTCCGGCGTCGAGTCCAGCGTAGGCTGTGGCACAGGCGTGTCGTCCTCGTAGATGTCGAGCGGGTCGCGGGGCCCAGGCCTGCCGTCTGCTGGGGCTGGATATCGGATCGTGGGGGGGGGTGGTAGTGGGTAGTGGGTTACTGCGGCCCCCGAGGGTGCAAGGTCTCTTATGGAGACTGTGTCCTCCCGCCCGTCCGGGTATGCGATGTAAGCATACTGGGGGTTGGCGTGGAGGAGGTCGACCCTCTCGACCAGGGGGTCCGTTTTATGGGTCCTCACGTGTCTTCTCAGTAGGACCGGCCCTGGGGTCGTCAGCCATGGCGGTAGCGATGTCCCCAATGTGGACTTCCTTCGGAAGACAAACATTTTCTCATGAGGGGTGGCGTTAGTGGCAGTGCAGAGCAGTGACCGAATAGAGTGGAGCGCATCGGGGAGCACATCCTGCCAGCGGGAGGTTGGAAGGCCCCTAGACTTTAAGGCTAGCAGGACGGCCTTCCAAACTGTCGCATTTTCTCTTTCCACCTGTCCGTTCCCCTGGGGGTTGTAACTGGTGGTCCTGCTTGTGGCAATACCCCTAGTTAGCAGGTACTGACGGAGTTCGTCGCTCATAAACGATGAGCCCCGGTCGCTATGGATATAGCTGGGGAAGCCGAACAGGGTGAAGAGGTTGTTCAGACATTTAATGACCGTGGCACTGGTCATGTCCGGGCAGGGGAAGGCGAACGGGAAACGGGAGTACTCATCAATAATATTGAGGAAGTACACATTGCGGTCGGAGGAGGGGAGAGGCCCTTTAAAATCGACGCTCAGGCGCTCGAAGGGGCGAGTGGCTTTTATCAGGTGGGCCCTGTCTGGTCTATAAAAGTGCGGTTTGCACTCAGCGCAGACTTGGCAGTTCCTGGTCATGGTCCTGACCTCCTCAATAGAGTAAGGCAGGTTGCGGGCCTTGATGAAGTGGAAGAACCTGGTGACCCCCGGGTGGCAGAGGTCATTGTGGAGGGCCCGCAGTCTATCGATCTGCGCGCTGGCGCAGGTGCCACGCGATAGCGCATCCGGGGGTTCATTTAGCTTCCCGGGCCGGTACAAGATCTCGTAGTTGTAGGTGGAAAGTTCGATTCTCCACCTCAAGATCTTGTCATTTTTGATTTTGCCCCTCTGCTTGTTGTTAAACATAAAAGCAACTGAACGCTGGTCAGTGAGCAGGGTAAATCGTTTTCCGGCCAGGTAGTGCCTCCAATGACGCACAGCCTCCACAATCGCCTGGGCCTCCTTCTCAACAGCGGAGTGTCTGGTCTCCGGGCCTTGGAGGGTTCGTGAAAAGAAGGCCACGGGTCTCCCCGCCTGATTGAGGGTAGCGGCCAGGGCAAAGTCAGACGCGTCGCTTTCCACCTGGAAGGGGATGGATTCGTCCACTGCGTGCATGGTGGCTTTGGCAATGTCCTCCTTGATACGGTGGAAGGCTAAGCGGGCCTCTGCCGTCAAGGGAAAAGAGGTGGACTTGATCAGCGGACGGGCCTTGTCCGCATAGTAGGGGACCCACTGGGCGTAATAGGAGAAAAACCCTAGGCACCTCTTCAGGCCCTTGAGGCAGTGGGGCAGTGGAAGTTCCATAAGGGGACACATCCGGTCGGGGTCGGGGCCGATGACTCCGTGTTCCACAACACAGCCAAGGATGGCGAGGCGGTTTGTGCGGAATATGCACTTCTCCTTGTTATACGTCAGGTTTAGGAGTTGGGCGGTGCGGAGGAATTTTTCGAGGTTTGCGTCATGGTCCTGCAAGTCACGGCCGCAGATGGTCACATTGTCCAGATATGGGAAAGTGGCCTGCAACGCATTTTGATCTACCATCCGGTCCATCTCCCTTTGGAAGACGGAGACCCCGTTGGTGACGCCAAAGGGAACCCTAAGGAAGTGATAGAGGCGGCCGTTTGCCTCAAAGGCAGTGTACTGGCGGTCCTCAGGGCGGATGGGGAGCTGGTGGTACGCTGATTTCAGGTCAATGGTCGAGAAGACACGGTACTGCGCGATCTGGTTGACCATATCAGCTATACGCGGGAGTGGGTAGGCTTCCAGCAGGGTGTAGCGATTTATTGTCTGGCTGTAGTCGATGACCAGGCGCTGCTTCTCGCCGGTCTTAACGACCACAACCTGGGCTCGCCAGGGGCTGGTGCTGCCCTCAATAATCCCTTCTTTCAGGAGCCACTCCACTTCGGTTTTAATGAAAACCCTGTCCCCGGCACTGTATCGCCTGCTCTTTGTGGCGATGGGCTTACAGTCGGGGGTGAGGTTAGCAAACAGTTGGGGGGGGTGACTCTGAGTGTGGAGAGGTTGCACCTGGTGCGCGGCGGGCAGTTTGGAAGCTGCTGGCTGCGGACTGTGAGTGGGGGTAGGGGTCCACCGTACGCCATCGTAACACTTTTAAGGTGGCACTGAAAATCTTACCCCAGCAGGACGGCAGCGCAGAGGTCAGTCAGGACCAGAAGTTTAAAATGATCGTACACGGTCCCGTCTACTACGAGTGTCACCACGCAGTAGCCGCCGATATCCGCCGACTGGGACTCGGAGGCCATAGAAATCCGCTGTTCCGCAGGCAGGACTGGGAGAGAGCAACGCCACACCGTGTCGGGGTGGATGAAGCTCTCCGTGCTCCCAGAGTCAAAAAGGCAGATTGTATCGTGACCATTTACCTTAATGTCCATTGTGGAACTGGCCAGTTGGTGCGGTCTCGCTTGGTCCAGTGTAACGGATGCCAGCGTAGGGGTCGGTGTGTCGCTGCGGGTATCAGATGAGGCGGTGTCGGGGGCCTGCTGCGTCCCGGCTGTCGTCCAAGATGGCGGCGTCCATGATCCCCATGTGGCTGGAGGCGTCCAAAATGGCTGCTGTACCGGTGATTCGCACATGGCCGGGGAGGTCCAAGATGGCGGCCTGCATGGCCCACACGCGGCGCTGCTGGGGTTCGGGGTGGCTTTGGCCCTGCAGACACTAGCGTAGTGTCCCTTCTTCCCGCAGCCCGAGCAGATCGCGTTTTTCGCCGGGCAGCGCGCTCTGGGGTGTTTTGCCTGGCCACAGAAGTAGCATTTCTGGCCTTGGGGCACTGCTGTCTGGCCTTGGGACACTGCTGCGGTAGTTGGGCCGTTGTTGGGGTGTGGCTGGGGTGGCACGGCGCTATGAGGCGGTCCTACCGTGTCCCAGGCTGTCATTCCCCGCGGCGTCCACGGTGCAGAGGAGTAGGCATCCATGCCCTGGTAGGCTGCATCCAACGATAGTGCGAGTTCAGAGGCCTTGTTGAGGTCGAGGTTACTCTGCTCCAACTGTCGCTGTCGGGTGTAATTGGATCTGTGGCCCGCTACAAAAGCGTCCCGGATAAGTTCCTCTGTGTACACGGCGGCCTTTACATCCTTACAACCACAGGCCCGGCCAAGCACAGACAGTGCCTGAAGGTATTCCACGGTCGATTCCCCAGGTTGTTGTTTACGACTCCCCAGGAGGTGCCTGGCGTACACTTCGTTCACTGGGCACGTGTACTGGTCCTTGAGGAGCTTGATAGCGTCCGCGTACGAGGTCGCGTCTTGGATGACCGAGTACACTCGGTGGTTCACTTTGGAGGTCAGGACATCCAGTTTGTCCTCGTCCGATTTGATTGCTTCGGAGGCGGTCAGGAATTTTTCGAAACACTTAAGCCAGTGAGTAAACTTGGTGGATGAGTCCGCCTCCCGATGATCTAAGTCCAGGCATGCTGGTGTGAGGATCTTCTCCATTATAAAAATGTTGTTAATAAAATTGATGCGCTATCAATTACTCATAAAAGACTGAGCGTTAGAAGAGTAACTAAAGGCTTTTATTAACAACAGAATGGAGGTCTGCCTCGCGTGGTCGACCGGTCCATGATACTAAGGGCTGGGGAGCAGTCACCTTTATACTAGGACCTGTGGGAGGAGTCAGCCGAGGCATGTCCAGGCATGTACACAGTGGAATACAAACAGGACAAACAGGAATACAAACAGTGGTTTACCACATGTAGGAAAATCCACATCGGAGCAATGGGAGGCTTTCAGAAGGGAGATTGAGATCATACAATGGCAACATGTTCCCGTAAAGGTCAAGGGTGGTTCCAAAAACCACAGGGAACATTGGATGTCAGGGGATATACGAGAATGGATTAGGAAAAAAAGGAAGGCTTTTGGTAGATACAAAAGGCTAAAGACGGAGGAAGCCCCAGAGGAGTACAAAAAGTGCAGGGGAATACTTAAAAAAGAAATTAGGAGATCAAGGAGGGGCCATGAAATAACACTGGCGAGCAAAATAAAGGAAAATCCGAAGATGTTTTATAAGTATATTAAGGGTAAGAGGATAACTAGGGAAAAAATAGGGCCCATTAGGGACAAAAGTGGCAATCTGTGTGTGGAGCCGGAAGATGTAGGAGGAGTTCTAAATGAATTTTTTGCATCTGTTTTCACTATGGAGAAGGACGATGTAGACATAGAAATAGGGCGGGGGGACTGTGATATGCTCGAACATATTAACATCGAGAGGGAGGAGGTATTGGCGGTTTTAGCTGGCCTAAAAATGGATAAATCCCCAGGCCCGGATGAAATGTATCCCAGGCTGCTGTGTGAGGCAAAGGAGGAGATTGCGGGGGCTCTAACACATATATTCAGGACCTCTCTGGCCACAGGGGATGTGCCAGAGGACTGGAGAACTGCTAATGTAGTACCATTATTCAAGAAGGGTAGTAGGGAAAAACCGGGGAACTATAGGCCAGTGAGCCTAGCATCAGTGGTAGGAAAATTATTGGAAAAAATCCTGAGGGACAAAGTTTGTCTCCACTTGGAGAGGCAAGGATTAATCAGGGATAGTCAACATGGCTTTGTCAAGGGAAGATCATGTCTGACTAATTTGATTGAATTTTTTGAGGGGGTGACTAGGTGTGTGGATGAGGGTAACGCAGTGGATGTGGTATACATGGATTTCAGTAAGGCCTTCGATAAAGTCCCGCACAGGAGACTGGTCAAGAAGGTAAGAGCCCATGGAATCCAGGGTGCCTTGGCACATTGGATACAAAACTGGCTTAGTGGCAGAAGGCAGAGGGTGATGGTCGAAGGATGTTTTTGTGACTGGAAGCCTGTGGCCAGTGGGGTACCACAGGGATCGGTGCTGGGTTCCTTGCTGTTTGTGGTCTACATTAATGACTTGGATATGAATGTAAAGGGTATGATCAGTAAGTTCGCGGATGATACAAAAATTGTTAGGGTGGTAAATAGTGAGGAGGGTAGCCTCAGTCTGCAGGACGATATAGATGGGTTGGTCAGATGGGCGGAACAGTGGCAAATGGAATTTAACCCGGAAAAGTGCGAGGTGATGCGCTTTGGGGGGACGAACAAGGCAAAGGAATACACAATGAATGGAAAGACCCTAGGCAAGACGGAGGGTCAGAGGGATCTGGGCGTGCAAGTACACAGATCCCTGAAGGCGGCGGAACAGGTGGATAAGGTGGTAAAAAAGGCATATGGGATACCTGCCTTCATTAGCCGAGGCATTGAATATAAGAGCAAGGAGGTTATGATGGAGCTGGAAAAAACACTGGTTAGGCCACAGCTGGAATACTGTGTGCAGTTCTGGTCGCCACACTACAGGAAGGATGTGATCGCGTTAGAGAGGGTGCAGAGGAGGTTCACCAGGAGGTTACCAGGGCTGGAGCGCTTCAGCTATGAAGAGAGACTGGGCAGATTGGGTTTGTTTTCCTTGGAGCAGAGGAGGCTGAGGGGGGACATGATTGAGGTGTACAAAATTATGAGGGGCATAGATAGGATGGATGCTGAGGAGCTTTTTCCCTTAGTAGTGCGGTCAATAACTAGGGGGCATAGATTCAAGGTTAGGGGCGGGAGGTTTAGAGGGGATTTGAGAAAGAACTTTTTCACCCAGAGGGTGGTTGGAGTCTGGAACTCACTGCCTGAAAGGGTTGTGGAGGCAGAAACCCTCACAACATTTAAGAAGCATTTGGATGTGCACTTGAAATGCCATAGCATACAAGGCTATGGGCCAAATGCTGGAATATGGGATTAGATTAGGCAGGGCTTGATGGCCGGCGTGGAGACGATGGGCCGAAGGGCCTCTATCCGTGCTGTATTACTCTATGACTCTATTCCCAGGGCTGGAATCGCCAGGCACATTCCCAGGGCTGGAATCCCCCTGTACAGTCCACAGCTGGAAACCCCATGTGCAGTCCTAGGCCTTGAATCTGCATGTACAGTCCCAGGGCTGGAATCCCCATGTACAGTCCCACAGCTGGAATCCCCATGTACAGTCCCAGGTTAGGGTTCCCGATGTACAGTCCCAGGGTTAGAATCCCCATGGGCAGTCCCAGGGTTCGAATCCCTATTTACAGTCCCAGGGTTGGAATCCCCATGTGCAGTCCCAGGTTTGGAATCCCCATGTACAGTTCCAGGGTTGAAATCCCCATGTACATTCATAGGGATGTAATCCACTTGTACAGTCCCAGGGTTGGATTCCCCATGTACAGTCCCATGGTTGGAAACCCCATGTACAGTCCCAGGGTTGGAATCCCCATGTACAGTCCCAGGGTAAGAATCCCCATGTACAGTCCCAGGGTTGGAAGCCCCATGTACAGTCCCAGGGTTGGAATCCCCATGAACAGGCCCAGGTTTGGAATCCGCTTGTACAGTCCCAGGGTTGCAATCACCATGTACAATCCCAGCGCGGGAATCTCCATAGACAGTCCCAGATTGGGAATCCCCATGTACATTTCCAGTGCTGGAATCCCCATGTACATTCCCAGGGCTGCAATCCCGACTTGCAGTCCCAGGTTTCTAAACCTCTTGTACATTCCCCAGGCTGGAATCCTCATGTAAATCCCAGGGCTGGAATCCCCATATACATTCCCAGGGTTGGAATCCCCATGTACAGACCCAGGGTTGGAATCTCCATGTACAGTCGCAGGGTTGTAATATCCATGTAGAGTCGCAGGGTTGGAATCCACATATACAGTCCCAGGGTTGCAATCCCCATGTACAGAACCAGGGTTGGAATCCCCATGTACAAGGAGCTGAAATCCCCATTTACAGTCACAGGGTTGGAATCCCCAGGGACAGTGCCAGGTTTAGAATCCCCATGTACAGTCCCAGGTTTGGAATCCCCCTGTACAGTCCCGGGGCTAGAATCCCCATGTACAGTCCCAGAGCTGGAATCCCCATTTACAGTCCCAGGGTTAGAAACCCAATGTACATTCTTAGGGCTGGAAACCCCATGTACAGTCCAAGGTTTGGAAACTGCATGTATAGTCGCAGGGTCAGAATCCACATGTACAGTCCCAGCGATGGTATCCCCATGTACAATCCCAAGGTTGGAATCCCTATGTACACTCCCAGGGTTGGAATCACCATGTACAGTCCCAGGGCGGTAATCTCCATGAACAGACCCAGAGCGGGAATCCCCATGTACAGTTCCAGTGCTGGCATCCCCCTGTACAGTCCCAGGGCTGGAAACCCCATGTGCAGTCCCAGGGCTGGAATCCGCATGTACAGTCCCAGGGCTGGAATCCCCATATACAGTCCCACTGCTGGAATCCCGATGTACAGTCCCAGGTTAGGGTTCCCGATGTACAGTCCCAGGGCTAGAATCCCCATGGGCAGTCCCAGGGTTGGAATCCCTATTTACAGTCCCACGGTTGGGATCCCCATGTGCAGTCCCAGGTTTGGAATCCCCATGTACAGTTCCAGGGATGAAATCCCCACGTACATTCATAGGGCTGTAATCCACTTGTACAGTCCCAGGGTTGGAATCCCCATGTACAGTCCCAGGGTTGGAATCCCCATGTACAGTCCCAGGGTTGGAATCCTCATGTACATTCCCAGGGTTGGAATCCCCATGTACAGTCCCAGGTTAAGAATCCCCATGGACAGTCCCATGGTTGGAATCCCATGTACAGTCCCAGGTTTGGAATCCCCATGTATAGTTCCAGGGTAAGAATCCCCATGTACAGTCCCAGGTTTGGAATCCCCATGTACAGTCCCAGGGTTGGAATCCCCATGAACAGGCCCAGGTTTGGAATCCGCTTGTACAGTCCCAGGGTTGCAATCACTATGTACAATCCCAGCGCGGGAATCTCCATAGACAATCCCAGAGTGGGAATCCCCATGTACATTTCCAGTGCTGGGACCCGCATGTAACTTCCCAGGCTGGAAACCCGACTTCCAGTCCCAGGTTTGAAATCCCCTTGTACATTCCCCGTGCTGGAAACCCCATGTAAAGTCCCAGGGCTGGAATCCCCATATACATTCCCAGGGTTGGAATCCACATGTACAGACCCAGGGTTGGAATCTCCATGTACAGTCGCAGGGTTGTAATATCCATGTACAGGCGCAGGGTTGGAATCCCCATATACAGTCCCAGGGTTGGAATCCCCATGTACAGAACCAGGGTTGGAATCCCCATGAACAAGGAGTTGGAGTCCCCATTTACAGTCACAGGGTTGGAATCCCCAGGTACAGTGCCAGGTTTAGAATCCCCATGTACAGTCCCAGGTTTGGAATCCCCCTGTACAGTCCCGGGGCTAGAATCCCCATGTACAGTCCCAGAGCTGGAATCCCCATTTACAGTCCGAGGGTTAGAAACCCAAAGTACATTCTTAGGGCTGGAAACCCCATGTACAGTCCCAGGTTTGGAAACTGCATGTATAGTCGCAGGGTCAGAATTCGCATGTACAGTCCCAGGGATGTTATCCCCATGTACAGTCACAAGGTTGGAATCCCTATGTACACTCCCAGGGTTGGAATCCCCATGTACAGTCCCAGAGCGGTAATCTCCATGTACAGTCCCAGAGCGGGAATCCCCATGTACAGTTCCAGGGCTGGAATCCCCATGTACATTCCCAAGGCTGGAATCGCCATGCACATTCCCAGGGCTGGAATCCCCCTGTACAGTCCCAGGGCTGGAATCCGCATGTGCATTCCCAGGGTTGGAATCACCATGTACAGACCCAGGGTTGGAATCTCCATGTACAGTCGCAGGGTTGTAATATCCATGTACAGTCGCAGGGTTGGAATCCCCATATACAATCCCAGGGTTGGAATCCCCATGTACAGAACCAGGGTTGGAATCCCCATGTACAAGGAGTTGGAATCCCCATTTACAGTCACAGGGTTGGAATCCCCAGGTACAGTGCCAGGTTTAGAATCCCCATGTACAGTCCCAGGTTTGGAATCCCCGTGTACAGTCCCGGGGCTAGAATCCCCATGTACAGTCCCAGAGCTGGAATCCCCATTTACAATCCCAGGGTTAGAAACCAAAGTACATTGTTAGGGCTGGAAACCCCATGTACAGTCCCAGGTTTGGAAACTGCATGTATAGTCGCAGGGTCAGAATTCGCATGTACAGTCCCAGGGATGGTATCTCCATGTACAGTCCCAAGGTTGGAATCCCTATGTACACTCCCAGGGTTGGAATCCCCATGTACAGTCCCAGAGCGGTAATCTCCATGTACAGTCCCAGAGCGGGAATCCCCATGTACAGTTCCAGGGCTGGAATCCCCATGTACATTCCCAAGGCTGGAATCGCCATGCACATTCCCAGGGCTGGAATCCCCCTGTACAGTCCCAGGGCTGGAAACCCCATGTGCAGTCCCAGGGCTGGAATCCGCATGTACAGTCCCAGGGCTGGAATCCCCATGTACAGTCCCAGGGCTGGAATCCCCATGTACAGTCCCACGGCTGGAATCCCGATGTACAGTCCCAGGTTAGGGTCCCCGAAGTACAGTCCCAGGGTTAGAAATCCCATGGGCAGTCCCAGGGTTGGAATCCCTCGTTACAGTCCCAGGGTAGGAATCCCCATGTGCAGTCCCAGGTTTGGAATCCCAATGTACAGTTCCAGGGATGAAATCCCCACGTACATTCATAGGGCTGTAATCCACTTGTACAGTCCCAGGGTTGGAATCCCCATGTACTGTCCCAGGGTTGGAATCCCCATGTACATTCCCAGGGTTGGAATCCCCATGTACAGTCCCAGGTTAAGAATCCCCATCGACAGTCCCAGGGTTGGAATCCCCATGTACAGTCCCAGAGTTGGAATCCCCATGAACAAGCCTAGGGTTGGAATCCGCTTGTACAGTCCCAGGGTAGGTTTCCCGATGTACAGTCCCAGGGTAAGAATCCCCATGGGCAGTCCCAGGGTTGGAATCCCTATTTACAGTCCCAGGGTTGGAATCCCCATGTGCAGTCCCAGGCTTGGAATCCCCATGTACAGTTCCAGGGCTGAAAGCCCCATGTACATTCATAGGGATGTAATCCACTTGTACAGTCCCAGGGTTGGAATCCCTATATACAGTCCCAGGGTTGGATTCCCCATGTACAGTCCCAGGGTTGGAATCCTCATGTACAGTCCCAGGGTTGGAATCCCCATGTACAGTCCCAGGGTAAGAATCCCCATGTACAGTCCCAGGGTTGGAATCCCCATGTACAGTCCCAGGGTTGGAATCCCCATGAACAGGCCCAGGTTTGGAATCCGCTTGTACAGTCCCAGGGTTGCAATCACCATGTACAATCCCAGCGCGGGAATCTGCATAGACAGTCCCAGAGTGGGAATCCCCATGTACATTTCCAGTGCTGGAACCCCCATGTAACTTCCCAGGCTGGAATCCCCATGTACATTCCCAGGGCTGCAATCCCGACTTACAGTACCAGTTTTGAATAACCCTTGTAAAGTCCCAGGGCTGGAATCCCCACGTAAAGTCGCAGGGCTGGAATCCCCATATACATTCCCAGGGTTGGAATCCCCATATACAGACCCAGGGTTGGAATCTCCATGTACAGTCGCAGGGTTGTAATATCCATGTACAGTCGCAGGGTTGGAATCCACATATACAGTCCCAGGGTTCGAATCCCCATGTACAGAACCAGGGCTGGAATCCCCATGTACAAGGTTGTTGGAATCCCCATTTACAGTCACAGGGTTAGAATCCCCATGTACAGTCCCAGGTTTGGAATCCCCCTGTACAGTCCCGGGGCTAGATCCCCATGTACAGTCCCAGAGCTGGAATCCCCATTTACAGTCCCAGGGTTAGAAACCCAATGTACATTCTTAGGGCTGGTAACCCCATGTACAGTCCCAGGTTTGGAAACTGCATGTATAGTCGCAGGGTCAGAATCCACATGTACAGTCCCAGGGATGGTATCCCCATGCACAGTCCCAAGGTTGGAATCCCTATGTACACTCCCAGGGTTGGAATCACCATGTACAGTCCCAGGGCGGTAATCTCCATGTACAGTCCCAGAGCGGGAATCCCCATGTACAGTTCCAGGGCTGGAATCCCCATTTACAGTCCCAGGGTTAGAAACCCAATGGTCATTCTTAGGCTGGAAACCCCATGTACAGTCCCAGGTTTGGAAACTGCATGTATAGTCGCAGGGTCAGAATCCCCACGAAAAGTCCCAGGGCTATAATCCCCATATACATTCCCAGGTTTGGAATCCCCATGTACAAACCCAGGGTTGGAATCTCCATGTACAATCGCAGGGTTGTAATATCCATGTACAGTCGCAGGGTTGGAATCCCCATATACAGTCCCAGGGTTGGAATCCCCATGTACAGAACCAGGGTTGGAATCCCCATGTACAAGGAGTTGGAATCCCCATTTACAGTCACAGGGTTGGAATCCCCAGGTACAGTGCCAGGTTTAGAATCCCCATGTACAGTCCCAGGTTTGGAATCCCCCTGTACAGTCCCGGGGCTAGAATCCCCATGTACAATCCCAGAGCTGGGATCCCCATTTACAGTCCCAGGGTTAGAAACCCAATGTACATTCTTAGGGCTGGAAACCCCATGTACAGTCCCAGGTTTGGAAACTGCATATACAGTCGCAGGGTCAGAATCCACATGTCCAGTCCCAGGGATGGTATCCCCATGTACAGTCCCAAGGTTGGAATCCCTATGTACACTCCCAGGGTTGGAATCCCCATGTACAGTCCCAGGGCGGTAATCTAAATGTACAGTCCCAGAGCGGGAATCCCCATGTACAGTTCCCAAGGCTGGAATCGCCATGCACATTCCCAGGGCTGGAATCCCCTGTACAGTCCCAGGGCTGGAAACCCCATGTGCAGTCCCAGGGCTGGAATCCGCATGTACAGTCCCAGGGCTGGAATCCCCATGTACAGTCCCAGGGCTGGAATCCCCATGTACAGTCCCACGGCTGGAATCCCGAGGTACAGTCCCAGGTTAGGCTTCCCGATGTACAGTCCCAGGGTTAGAATCCCCATGGGCAGTCCCAGGGTTGGAATCCCTATTTACAGTCCCAGGGTTGGAATCCCCATGTGCAGTCCCAGGTTTGGAATACCCATGTACAGTTCCAGGGATGAAATCCCCACGTACATTCATAGGGCTGTAATCTACATGTACAGTCCCAGGGTTGGAATCCCCATGTACAGTCCCAGGGTTGGAATCCCCATGTACAGTCCCAGGGTTGGAATCCCCATGTACATTCCCAGGGTTGGAATCCCCATGTACAGTCCGAGAGTTGGAATCCCCATGAACAAGCCCAGGGTTGGAATCCGCTTGTACAGCCCCAGGTTAGGTTTCCTGATGTACAGTCCCAGGGTTAGAATCCCCATGGGCAGTCCCAGGGTTGGAATCCCTATTTACATTCCCAGGGTTGGAATCCCCATGTGCAGTCCCAGGCTTGGAATCCCCATGTACAGTTCCAGGGTTGAAATCCTCATGTTCATTCATAGGGATGTAGTCCACTTGTACAGTCCCAGGGTTGGAATCCCCATGTACAGTCCCAGGGTTGGATTCCCCATGTACAGTCCCAGCGTTGGAATCCCCATGTAGAGTCTCAGGGTTGGAATCCCCATGTACAGTCCCAGGGTTGGAATCCCCATGTACAGTCCCAGGGTTGGAATCACCATGTACCGTCCCAGGGCTGGAATCCGCATATACAGTCCCACGGCTGGAATCCCGATGTACAGTCCCAGGTTATGGTTCCCGATCTACAGTCCCAGGTTTAGAATCCCCATGGGCAGTCCCAGGGTTGGAATCCCTATTTACAGTCCCAGGGTTGGAACCCCATGTGCAGTCCCAGGTTTGGAATCCCCATGTACAGTTCCAGGGATGAAATCCCCACGTACATTCATAGGGCTGTAATCCACTTGTACAGTCCCAGGTTTGGAAGCCCCATGTACAGTCCCAGGGTTGGAATCCCCATGTACAGTCCCAGGGTTGGAATCCCCATGTACATTCCCAGGGTTGGAATCCCCATGTACAGTCCAAGGTTAAGAATCCCCATGGACAGTCCCATGGTTGGAATCCCCATGTACAGTCCCAGGTTTGGAATCCCCATGTACAGTCCCAGGGTAAGAATCCCCATGTACAGTCCCAGTTATCGAATCCCCATGTACATTCCCAGGGTTGGAATCCCCATGAACAGGCCCAGGTTTGGAATCTGCTTGTACAGTCCCAGGGTTGCAATCACCATGTACAATCCCAGCGCGGGAATCTCCATAGACAGTCCCAGAGTGGGAATCCCCATGCACATTTCCAGTGCTGGGACCCCCATATAACTTCCCAGGCTGGAATCCCCATGTACATTCCCAGGGCTGCAATCCCGACTTGCAGTCCCAGGTTTGAAAACCCCTTGTACATTCCCCGGGCTGGAATCCCCATGTAAAGTCCCAGGGCTGGAATCCCCATATACATTCCCAGGGTTGGAATCCCCATGTACAGACCCAGGGTTGGAATCTCCATGTACAGTCGCAGGGTTGTAATATCCATGTACAGTCGCAGGGTTGGAATCCAAATATACAGTCCCAGGGTTGGAATCCCCATGTACAGAACCAGGGTTGGAATCCACATGTACAAGGAGTTGGAATCCCCATTTACAGTCACAGGGTTGGAATCCCCAGGTACAGTGCCAGGTTTAGAATCCCCATGTACAGTCCCAGGTTTGGAATCCCCCTGCACAGTCCCGGGGCTAGAATCCCCATGTACAGTCCCAGAGATGGAATCCCCATTTACAGTCCCAGGGTTAGAAACCCAATGTACATTCTTAGGGCTGGAAACCCCATGTACAGTCCCAGGTTTGGAAACTGCATGTATAGTCGCAGGTTCTGAATTCGCATGTACAGTCCCAGGGATGGTATCCCCATGTACAGCCCCAAGGTTGGAATACCTATATACACTCCCAGGGTTGGAATCCCCATGTACAGTCCCAGGGTGGTAATCTCCATGTACAGTCCCAGAGCGGGAATCCCCATGTACAGTTCCAGGGCTGGAATCCCCATGTACATTCCCAAGGCTGGAATCGCCATGCACATTCCCAGGGCTGGAATCCCCCTGTACAGTCCTAGGGCTGGAAACCCCATGTGCAGTCGCAGGGCTGGAATCCGCATGTACAGTCCCAGGGCTGGAATCCCCATGTACAGTCCCAGGGCTGGAATCCCTATTTACAGTCCCAGGGTTGGAATCCCCATGTGCAGTCCCAGGTTTGGAATCCCCATGTACAGTTCCAGGGATGAAATCCCCACGTACATTCATAGGGCTGTAATCCACTTGTACAGTCCCAGGGTTGGAATCCCCATGTACAGTCCCAGGGTTGGAATCCCCATGTACAGTCCCAGGGTTGGAATCCCCATGTACAGTCCCAGAGTTGGAATCCCCATGAACAAGCCCAGGGTTGGAATCCGCTTGTACAATCCCAGGGTAGGTTTCCCGATGTACAGTGCCAGGGTTAGAATCCTCATGGGCAGTCCCAGGTTTGGAATCCCTATTTACAGTCCCAGGGTTGGAAACCCCATGTGCATTCCCAGGCTTGGAATCCCCATGTACAGTTCCAGGGTTGAAAGCCCCATGTACATTCATAGGGATGTAATCCACTTGTACAGTCCCAGGGTTGGAATCCCCATGTACAGTCCCAGGGTTGGATTCCCCATGTACAGTCCCAGGGTTGGAATCCCCATGTACAGCCCCAGGGTTGGAATCCCCATGTACAGTCCCAGGGTAAGAATCCCCATGTACAGTCCCAGGGTTGGAATCCCCACGTACAGTCCCAGGGTTGGAATCCCCATGAACAGGCCCAGTTTTGGATTCCGCTTGTACAGTCCCAGGGTTGCAATCACCATGTACAATCCCAGCGCGGGAATCTGCATAGACAGTCCCAGAGTGGGAATCCCCATGTACATTTCCAGTGCTGGAACCCCCATGTAACTTCCCAGGCTGGAATCCCCATGTATATTCCCAGGTCTGCAATCCCGACTTACAGTCCCAGGTTTGAATAACCCTTGTACAGTCCCAGGGCTGGAATCCCCACGTAAATTCCCAGGGCTGGATTCCCCACATACATTCCCAGTGTTGGAATCCCCATATACAGACCCAGGGTTGGAATCTCCATGTACAGTCGCAGGGTTGTAACATCCATGTACAGTCGCAGGGTTGGAATCCCCATATACAGTCCCAGGGTTGGAATCCCCATGTACAACGTTGTTGGAATCCCCATTTACAGTCACAGGGTTAGAATCCCCATGTACAGTGCCAGGTTTGGAATCCCCCTGTACAGTCCCGGGGCTTGAATTCCTATGTACACTCCCAGGGTTGGAATCCCCATGTTCAGTCCCAGGGCGGTAATCTCCATGTACAGTCCCAGAGCGGGTATCCCCATGTACAGTTCCAGGGCTGGAATCCCCATGTACTTTCCCAAGGCTGGAATCGCCATGCACATTCCCAGGGCTGGAATCCCCCTGCACAGTCCCAGGGCTGGAAACCCCATGTGCAGTCCCAGGGCTGGAATCCGCATGTACAGTCCCAGGGCTGGAATCCCCATGTACAGTCCCAGGGCTGGAATCCCCATGTACAGTCCCACGGCTGAAATCCCGAAGTACAGTCCCAGGTTAGGGTTCCCGATGTACAGTCCCAGGTTTAGAATCCCCATGGGCAGTCCCAGGGTTGGAATCCCTATTTACAGTCCCAGGGTTGGAATCCCCATGTGCAGTCCCAGGTTTGGAATCCCCATGTACAGTTCCAGGGAAGAATTCCCGACGTACATTCATAGGGCTGTAATCCACTTGTACAGTCCCAGGGTTGGAATCCCCATGTACAGTCCCAGGGTTGGAATCCCCATGTACATGCCCAGGGTTGGAATCCCCATGTACATTCCCAGGGTTGGAATCGTCATGTACAGTCCCAGGTTAAGAATCCCCATGGACAGTCCCAGGGTTGGAATCCCCATGTACAGTCCCAGAGTTGGAATCCCCATGAACAAGTCCAGGGTTGGAATCCGCTTGTACAGTCCCAGGGTAGGTTTCCCGATGTACAGTCCCAGGGTTAGAATCCCCATGGGCAGTCCCAGGTTTGGAATCCCTATTTACAGTCCCAGGGTTGGAATTCCCATGTGCAGTCCCAGGTTTGGAATCCCCATATACAGTTCCAGGGTTGAAATCCCCATGTACATTCATAGGGATGTAATCCACTTGTTCAGTCCCAGGGTTGGAATCCCCATGTACAGTCCCAGGGTTGGATTCCCCATGTACAGTCCCAGGGTTAGAATCCCCATGTACAGTCCCAGGTTTGGAATCCCCATGTACAGTTCCAGGGTAAGAATCCCCTTGTACAGTCCCAGGTTTGGAATACCCATGTACAGTCCCAGGGTTGGAATCTCCATGAACAGGCCCAGGTTTGGAATCCGCTTTTACAGTCCCAGGGTTGCAATCACCATGTACAATCCCAGCGCGGGAATCTACATAGACAGTCCCAGAGTGGGAATCCCCATGTACATTTCCAGTGCTGGAACCCCCATGTAACTTTCCAGGCTGGAATCCCCATGTACATTCCCAGGGCTGCAATCCCGACTTACAGTCCCAGGTTTGAATAACCCGTGTACAGTCCCAGGGCTGGAATCCCCACGGAAAGTCCCAGGGCTGGAACCCCCATATACATTCCCAGGGTTGGAATCCCCATGTACAGGCCCAGGGTTGGAATCTCCATGTACTGTCGCAGGGTTGTAATATCCATGTACAGTCGCAGGTTTGGAATCCCCATATACAGTCCCAGGGTTGGAATCCCCATGTACAGAACCAGGGTTGGAATCCCCATGTACAAGGAGTTGGAATCCCCATTTACAGTCACAGGGTTGGAATCCCCAGGTACAGTGCCAGGTTTAGAATCCCCATGTACAGTCCCAGGTTTGGAATCCACCTGTACAGTCCCGAGGCTAGAATCCCCATGTACAGTCCCAGAGCTGGAATCCCCATTTACAGTCCCAGGGTTAGAAACCCAATGTACATTCTTAGGGCTGGAAACCCCATGTACAGTCCCAGGTTTGGAAACTGCATGTATAGTCGCAGGGTCAGAATCCCCACGTAATGTCCCAGGGCTGCAATCCCCATATACATTCCCAGGGTTGGAATCCCCGTGTACAGACCCAGGGTTGGAATCTCCATGTACAGTCGCAGGTTTGGAATATCCATGTACATTCGCAGGGTTGGAATCCCCATATACAGTCCCAGGGTCAGAATCCACATGTACAGTCCCAGGGATGTTATCCCCATGTACAGCCACAAGGTTGGAATCCCTATGTACACTCCCAGGGTTGGAATCGCCATGTACAGTCCCAGGGTGGTAATCTCCATGTACAGTCCCAGAGCGGGAATCCCCATGTACAGTTCCAGGGCTGGAATCCCCATGTACATTCCCAAGGCTGGAAACGCCATGCACATTCCCAGGGCTGGAATCCCCCTGTACAGTCCCAGGGCTGGAATCCCCATGTGCAGTCCCAAGGCTGGATTCCACATGTACAGTCCCAGGGCTGGAATCCCCATGTACAGTCCCAGGGCTGGAATCCCCATGTACAGTCCCACGGCTGGAATCCCCATGTACAGTCCCAGGGCGGGAAACTCCATAGACAGTCCCAGATTGGGTATCCCCATGTACAGTTCCAGTGCTGGAACCCCCATGTAACTTCCGAGGCTGGAATCCCCATGCACATTCCCAGGGCTGCAATCCCGACTTACAGTCCCAGGGCTGAAAACCCCTTGTACAGTCCCAGGGCTGGAATCCCCATGTAAAGTCCCAGGGCTGGAATCCCCATATACATTCCCAGGGTTGGAATCCCCATGTACAGACCCAGGGTTGGAATCTCATTGTACAGTTGCAGGGTTGGAATATCCATGTACAGTCGCAGGGTTGGAATCTCCATATAAAGGCCCAGGGTTGGAATCCCCATGTACAATCCCAGGGTTGGAATCCCCATGTACATTCGCAGGGTTGGAATCCCCATGTACAGTCCCAGGGTTTGAATCCCCAGGTACAGTGCCAGGATTAGAATCCCCATGTACAGTCCCAGGGTTGGTATCCCCCTGTACAGTCCCAGGGCTGGAATCCCCATTTACAGTCCCAGGTTAGAATCCCAATGTACATTCTTAGGGCTGGAAACCCCATGTACAGTCCCAGGTTTGGAAACTGCATGTGTAGTCTCAGGGTCAGAATCCACATGTACAGTCCCAGGGTTGGAATCCCCATGTACAGTCCCAGGGTTAGAATCCCTACCTACACTCCCAGTGTTGAAATCCGCTTGTGTAGTCCCAGGGCTGGAATCTGCTTTTACAGTCCCATTGTTTGAAACCCCATGTACAGTCCCGGGGCTGGATTCCACATGTAAAATCCCAGGGTTGGAATCCCTAAGTACAGTCCCAGGGTTGGAATCCCCATGTAAAGTCCCAGGGTTGGACTCATCATGTACAGACCAAGGGCTAGAATCCCCATGTGCAGTCCCAGGGCTGGAATCCCCATGTACAGTCCCAGGGTTGTAATCCCCATGTACAGACCCAGAGTTGGACTACCATGGTACAGTCCCAGTGTTGGAATCACCATGTACAGTCCCAAGTTTGATATTCGAAATGTACAGTCCCAGTGTTGGAATCCTCATGTACAGTACAAGGGTTGGAATCCCCATGTACACTCCCAGTGCTAGAATCCCCATGTACATTCCCAGGGCTGGAATCCCCATGTACAATCCCAGGGCTGGAATACCCATGTACAGTCCCAGGGCTGGAATCTCCATGTGCAGTCCCAGGGTTGGGATCCCCATGTACAGTCCCAGGGTTAGAATCTCCATGTGCAGTCCCAGGGTTGGAATCCCCATGCACAGTCCCAGGTTTGGAATGTCCAGGTACATTCCCAGGGCTGGAATCTACACGTACAGTCCCAGTGTTAGAATCCCCTTGTACAGTCCCAGGGCTGGAATCGCCATGTACAGTCCCAGGGTTAGAATCCCCATGTACAGTCTCAGGTTTGGAATGACCAGGTACAGTCCCAGGGCTGGAATCTCCAAGTACATTCCCAGGGTTAGAATCCCCATGTGCAGTCCCAGGACTGGATACCCCATGTACAGTCCCAGGGGTTGATTCCCCTTGTATAGTCCCCGGGTTGGTATCCCCATATAAAGTCCCAGGGTTGGAATCCCCATGTACATTCCCAGGGTTGGAATCGTCATGTACAGTCCCAGGTTAAGAATCCCCATGGACAGTCCCAGGGTTGGAATCCCCATGTACAGTCCCAGAGTTGGAATCCCCATGAACAAGTCCAGGGTTGGAATCCGCTTGTACAGTCCCAGGGTAGGTTTCCCGATGTACAGTCCCAGGGTTAGAATCCCCATGGGCAGTCCCAGGTTTGGAATCCCTATTTACAGTCCCAGGGTTGGAATTCCCATGTGCAGTCCCAGGTTTGGAATCCCCATATACAGTTCCAGGGTTGAAATCCCCATGTACATTCATAGGGATGTAATCCACTTGTTCAGTCCCAGGGTTGGAATCCCCATGTACAGTCCCAGGGTTGGATTCCCCATGTACAGTCCCAGGGTTAGAATCCCCATGTACAGTCCCAGGTTTGGAATCCCCATGTACAGTTCCAGGGTAAGAATCCCCTTGTACAGTCCCAGGTTTGGAATACCCATGTACAGTCCCAGGGTTGGAATCTCCATGAACAGGCCCAGGTTTGGAATCCGCTTTTACAGTCCCAGGGTTGCAATCACCATGTACAATCCCAGCGCGGGAATCTACATAGACAGTCCCAGAGTGGGAATCCCCATGTACATTTCCAGTGCTGGAACCCCCATGTAACTTTCCAGGCTGGAATCCCCATGTACATTCCCAGGGCTGCAATCCCGACTTACAGTCCCAGGTTTGAATAACCCGTGTACAGTCCCAGGGCTGGAATCCCCACGGAAAGTCCCAGGGCTGGAACCCCCATATACATTCCCAGGGTTGGAATCCCCATGTACAGGCCCAGGGTTGGAATCTCCATGTACTGTCGCAGGGTTGTAATATCCATGTACAATCGCAGGTTTGGAATCCCCATATACAGTCCCAGGGTTGGAATCCCCATGTACAGAACCAGGGTTGGAATCCCCATGTACAAGGAGTTGGAATCCCCATTTACAGTCACAGGGTTGGAATCCCCAGGTACAGTGCCAGGTTTAGAATCCCCATGTACAGTCCCAGGTTTGGAATCCACCTGTACAGTCCCGAGGCTAGAATCCCCATGTACAGTCCCAGAGCTGGAATCCCCATTTACAGTCCCAGGGTTAGAAACCCAATGTACATTCTTAGGGCTGGAAACCCCATGTACAGTCCCAGGTTTGGAAACTGCATGTATAGTCGCAGGGTCAGAATCCCCACGTAATGTCCCAGGGCTGCAATCCCCATATACATTCCCAGGGTTGGAATCCCCGTGTACAGACCCAGGGTTGGAATCTCCATGTACAGTCGCAGGTTTGGAATATCCATGTACATTCGCAGGGTTGGAATCCCCATATACAGTCCCAGGGTCAGAATCCACATGTACAGTCCCAGGGATGTTATCCCCATGTACAGCCACAAGGTTGGAATCCCTATGTACACTCCCAGGGTTGGAATCGCCATGTACAGTCCCAGGGTGGTAATCTCCATGTACAGTCCCAGAGCGGGAATCCCCATGTACAGTTCCAGGGCTGGAATCCCCATGTACATTCCCAAGGCTGGAAACGCCATGCACATTCCCAGGGCTGGAATCCCCCTGTACAGTCCCAGGGCTGGAATCCCCATGTGCAGTCCCAAGGCTGGATTCCACATGTACAGTCCCAGGGCTGGAATCCCCATGTACAGTCCCAGGGCTGGAATCCCCATGTACAGTCCCACGGCTGGAATCCCCATGTACAGTCCCAGGTTCGGGTTCCCGATGTACAGTCCAAGGGCTAGAATCCCCATGGGCAGTCCCAGGGTTGGAATCCCTATTTACAGTCCCAGGGTTGGAAACCCCATGTGCAGTCCCAGGTTTGGAATCCCCATGTACAGTTCCAGGGTTGAAATCCCCACGTACATTCATAGGGCTGTAATCCACTTGTACAGTCCCAGGGTTGGAATCCCCATGTACAGTCCCAGGGTTGGAATCCCCATGTACAGTCCCAGGGTTGGAATCCCCATGTACATTCCCAGGGTTGGAATCCCCATGTACAGTCCCAGGGTAAGAATCCCCATGGACAGCCCCAGGGTTGGAATCCCCATGTATAGTCCCAGGGTTGGAATCCCCATGAACAAGCCCATGGTTGGTATCCGCTTGCACAGTCCCAGGGTTGGAATCACCATGTACAGTCCCAGGGCGGGAAACTCCATAGACAGTCCCAGATTGGGTATCCCCATGTACAGTTCCAGTGCTGGAACCCCCATGTAACTTCCGAGGCTGGAATCCCCATGCACATTCCCAGGGCTGCAATCCCGACTTACAGTCCCAGGGCTGAAAACCCCTTGTACAGTCCCAGGGCTGGAATCCCCATGTAAAGTCCCAGGGCTGGAATCCCCATATACATTCCCAGGGTTGGAATCCCCATGTACAGACCCAGGGTTGGAATCTCATTGTACAGTTGCAGGGTTGGAATATCCATGTACAGTCGCAGGGTTGGAATCTCCATATAAAGGCCCAGGGTTGGAATCCCCATGTACAATCCCAGGGTTGGAATCCCCATGTACATTCGCAGGGTTGGAATCCCCATGTACAGTCCCAGGGTTTGAATCCCCAGGTACAGTGCCAGGATTAGAATCCCCATGTACAGTCCCAGGGTTGGTATCCCCCTGTACAGTCCCAGGGCTGGAATCCCCATTTACAGTCCCAGGTTAGAATCCCAATGTACATTCTTAGGGCTGGAAACCCCATGTACAGTCCCAGGTTTGGAAACTGCATGTGTAGTCTCAGGGTCAGAATCCACATGTACAGTCCCAGGGTTGGAATCCCCATGTACAGTCCCAGGGTTAGAATCCCCACCTACACTCCCAGTGTTGAAATCCGCTTGTGTAGTCCCAGGGCTGGAATCTGCTTTTACAGTCCCATTGTTTGAAACCCCATGTACAGTCCCGGGGCTGGATTCCACATGTAAAATCCCAGGGTTGGAATCCCTAAGTACAGTCCCAGGGTTGGAATCCCCATGTAAAGTCCCAGGGTTGGACTCATCATGTACAGACCAAGGGCTAGAATCCCCATGTGCAGTCCCAGGGCTGGAATCCCCATGTACAGTCCCAGGGTTGTAATCCCCATGTACAGACCCAGAGTTGGACTACCATGGTACAGTCCCAGTGTTGGAATCACCATGTACAGTCCCAAGTTTGATATTCGAAATGTACAGTCCCAGTGTTGGAATCCTCATGTACAGTACAAGGGTTGGAATCCCCATGTACACTCCCAGTGCTAGAATCCCCATGTACATTCCCAGGGCTGGAATCCCCATGTACAATCCCAGGGCTGGAATACCCATGTACAGTCCCAGGGCTGGAATCTCCATGTGCAGTCCCAGGGTTGGGATCCCCATGTACAGTCCCAGGGTTAGAATCTCCATGTGCAGTCCCAGGGTTGGAATCCCCATGCACAGTCCCAGGTTTGGAATGTCCAGGTACATTCCCAGGGCTGGAATCTACACGTACAGTCCCAGTGTTAGAATCCCCTTGTACAGTCCCAGGGCTGGAATCGCCATGTACAGTCCCAGGGTTAGAATCCCCATGTACAGTCTCAGGTTTGGAATGACCAGGTACAGTCCCAGGGCTGGAATCTCCAAGTACATTCCCAGGGTTAGAATCCCCATGTGCAGTCCCAGGACTGGATACCCCATGTACAGTCCCAGGGGTTGATTCCCCTTGTATAGTCCCCGGGTTGGTATCCCCATATAAAGTCCCAGGGTTGGAATCCCCATGTACAGTTCCAGGGTTGGAATCCCCAAGTACAGACCCAGGGTTGGAATCCCAATGTACAATCCCAAGGTAGGAATCCCCATTATCAGTCCCAGGGTTGGAATCCCCATGTACAGTCCCAGGGCTGGAATCCCCATGTACAGTGTATGGGCTGGAATCCCCATGTACATTCCCAGGCCGGAATCGCCATGCACATTCCCAGGGCTGTAATCCCCCTGTACAGTCCAGGGCTGGAAACCCCATGTGCCGTCCCAGGGCTTGAATCTGCCTGTACAGTCCCAGGGCTGGGATCCCCAAGTACAGTCCCAGGGCAGGAATCCCCATGTACAGTCCCACGGCTGGAATCCCCATGAACAGTCCCAGGTTAGGATTCCAGATGTACAGTCCCAGGGTTAGAATCCCCATGGGCAGTCCCAGGGTTGGAATCCCTATTTACAGTCCCAGGGTTGGAATCCCCATGTGCAGTCCCAGGTTTGGAATCCCCATGTACAGTTCCAGGGTTGAAATCCCCATGTACATTCATAGGGATGTAATGCACTTGTACAGTCCCAGGGTTGGAATCCCCATGTACAGTCCCATGGTTGGAATCCCCATGTACAGTCCCAGGGTTGGAATCCCCATGTACAGTCCCAGGGTAAGAATCCCCATGTACAATCCCAGGGTTGGATTCCCCATGTACAGTCCCAGGGATGGAATTCCCATGAAAAGGCCCAGGTTTGGAATCCGCTTGCACAGTCCCAGGGTTGCAATCACCATGTACAATCCCAGCGCGAGAATCTCCATAGACAGTCCAAGAGTGGGAATCCCCATGTACATTTCCAGTGCTGGAACCCCCATGTAACTTCCCAGGCTGGAATCCCCATGTACATTCCCAGGGCTGCAATCCCGACTTGCATTTCCAGGTTTGAAAACCCCTTGTACATTCCCCGGGCTGGAATCCCCATGTAAAGTCCCAGGGCTGGAATCCCCATATACATTCCCAGGGTTGGAATCCCCATGTACAGACACAGGGTTGGAATCTCCATGTACAGTCGCAGGGTTGTAATATCCATGTACAGTCGCAGGGTTGGAATCCCCATATACATTCCCCGGGTTGGAATCCCCATGTACAGAACCAGGGTTGGAATCCCCATGTACAAGGAGTTGGAATCCCCATTTACAGTCACAGGGTTGGAATCCCCAGGTACAGTGCCAGGTTTAGAATCCCCATGTACAGTCCCAGGTTTGGAATCCCCATGTACAGTCCCAGGTTTGGAATCCCCATGTACAGTTCCAGGGTTGAAATCCCCATGTACATTCATAGGGATGTAATGCACTTGTACAGTCCCAGGGTTGGAATCCCCATGTACAGTCCCATGGTTGGAATCCCCATGTACAGTCCCAGGGTTGGAATCCCCATGTACAGTCCCAGGGTTGGAATCCCCATGTACATGGAGTTGGAATCCCCATTTACAGTCACAGGGTTGGAATCCCCAGGTACAGTGCCAGGTTTAGAATCCCCATGTACAGTCCCAGGTTTGGAATCCCCATGTGCAGTCCCAGGTTTGGAATCCCCATGTACAGTTCCAGGGTTGAAATCCCCATGTACATTCATAGGGATGTAATGCACTTGTACAGTCCCAGGGTTGGAATCCCCATGTACAGTCCCATGGTTGGAATCCCCATGTACAGTCCCAGGGTTGGAATCCCCATGTACAGTCCCAGGGTAAGAATCCCCATGTACAATCCCAGGGTTGGATTCCCCATGTACAGTCCCAGGGATGGAATCCACATGTACAGTCCCAGGGATGTTATCCCCATGTACAGCCACAAGGTTGGAATCCCTATGTACACTCCCAGGGTTGGAATCGCCATGTACAGTCCCAGGGTGGTAATCTCCATGTACAGTCCCAGAGCGGGAATCCCCATGTACAGTTCCAGGGCTGGAATCCCCATGTACATTCCCAAGGCTGGAAACGCCATGCACATTCCCAGGGCTGGAATCCCCCTGTACAGTCCCAGGGCTGGAATCCCCATGTGCAGTCCCAAGGCTGGATTCCACATGTACAGTCCCAGGGCTGGAATCCCCATGTACAGTCCCAGGGCTGGAATCCCCATGTACAGTCCCACGGCTGGAATCCCCATGTACAGTCCCAGGTTCGGGTTCCCGATGTACAGTCCAAGGGCTAGAATCCCCATGGGCAGTCCCAGGGTTGGAATCCCTATTTACAGTCCCAGGGTTGGAAACCCCATGTGCAGTCCCAGGTTTGGAATCCCCATGTACAGTTCCAGGGTTGAAATCCCCACGTACATTCATAGGGCTGTAATCCACTTGTACAGTCCCAGGGTTGGAATCCCCATGTACAGTCCCAGGGTTGGAATCCCCATGTACAGTCCCAGGGTTGGAATCCCCATGTACATTCCCAGGGTTGGAATCCCCATGTACAGTCCCAGGGTAAGAATCCCCATGGACAGCCCCAGGGTTGGAATCCCCATGTATAGTCCCAGGGTTGGAATCCCCATGAACAAGCCCATGGTTGGTATCCGCTTGCACAGTCCCAGGGTTGGAATCACCATGTACAGTCCCAGGGCGGGAAACTCCATAGACAGTCCCAGATTGGGTATCCCCATGTACAGTTCCAGTGCTGGAACCCCCATGTAACTTCCGAGGCTGGAATCCCCATGCACATTCCCAGGGCTGCAATCCCGACTTACAGTCCCAGGGCTGAAAACCCCTTGTACAGTCCCAGGGCTGGAATCCCCATGTAAAGTCCCAGGGCTGGAATCCCCATATACATTCCCAGGGTTGGAATCCCCATGTACAGACCCAGGGTTGGAATCTCATTGTACAGTTGCAGGGTTGGAATATCCATGTACAGTCGCAGGGTTGGAATCTCCATATAAAGGCCCAGGGTTGGAATCCCCATGTACAATCCCAGGGTTGGAATCCCCATGTACATTCGCAGGGTTGGAATCCCCATGTACAGTCCCAGGGTTTGAATCCCCAGGTACAGTGCCAGGATTAGAATCCCCATGTACAGTCCCAGGGTTGGTATCCCCCTGTACAGTCCCAGGGCTGGAATCCCCATTTACAGTCCCAGGTTAGAATCCCAA
Source organism: Somniosus microcephalus (assembly GCF_052327205.1). Classification (NCBI taxonomy): domain Eukaryota; kingdom Metazoa; phylum Chordata; class Chondrichthyes; order Squaliformes; family Somniosidae; genus Somniosus; species Somniosus microcephalus. Next base: position 148,437,311 of record NC_140990.1, on the reverse strand, counting down.
TGTACATTCTTAGGGCTGGAAACCCCATGTACAGTCCCAGGTTTGGAAACTGCATGTGTAGTCTCAGGGTCAGAATCCACATGTACAGTCCCAGGGTTGGAATCCCCATGTACAGTCCCAGGGTTAGAATCCCCACCTACACTCCCAGTGTTGAAATCCGCTTGTGTAGTCCCAGGGCTGGAATCTGCTTTTACAGTCCCATTGTTTGAAACCCCATGTACAGTCCCGGGGCTGGATTCCACATGTAAAATCCCAGGGTTGGAATCCCTAAGTACAGTCCCAGGGTTGGAATCCCCATGTAAAGTCCCAGGGTTGGACTCATCATGTACAGACCAAGGGCTAGAATCCCCATGTGCAGTCCCAGGGCTGGAATCCCCATGTACAGTCCCAGGGTTGTAATCCCCATGTACAGACCCAGAGTTGGACTACCATGGTACAGTCCCAGTGTTGGAATCACCATGTACAGTCCCAAGTTTGATATTCGAAATGTACAGTCCCAGTGTTGGAATCCTCATGTACAGTACAAGGGTTGGAATCCCCATGTACACTCCCAGTGCTAGAATCCCCATGTACATTCCCAGGGCTGGAATCCCCATGTACAATCCCAGGGCTGGAATACCCATGTACAGTCCCAGGGCTGGAATCTCCATGTGCAGTCCCAGGGTTGGGATCCCCATGTACAGTCCCAGGGTTAGAATCTCCATGTGCAGTCCCAGGGTTGGAATCCCCATGCACAGTCCCAGGTTTGGAATGTCCAGGTACATTCCCAGGGCTGGAATCTACACGTACAGTCCCAGTGTTAGAATCCCCTTGTACAGTCCCAGGGCTGGAATCGCCATGTACAGTCCCAGGGTTAGAATCCCCATGTACAGTCTCAGGTTTGGAATGACCAGGTACAGTCCCAGGGCTGGAATCTCCAAGTACATTCCCAGGGTTAGAATCCCCATGTGCAGTCCCAGGACTGGATACCCCATGTACAGTCCCAGGGGTTGATTCCCCTTGTATAGTCCCCGGGTTGGTATCCCCATATAAAGTCCCAGGGTTGGAATCCCCATGTACAGTTCCAGGGTTGGAATCCCCAAGTACAGACCCAGGGTTGGAATCCCAATGTACAATCCCAAGGTAGGAATCCCCATTATCAGTCCCAGGGTTGGAATCCCCATGTACAGTCCCAGGGCTGGAATCCCCATGTACAGTGTATGGGCTGGAATCCCCATGTACATTCCCAGGCCGGAATCGCCATGCACATTCCCAGGGCTGTAATCCCCCTGTACAGTCCAGGGCTGGAAACCCCATGTGCCGTCCCAGGGCTTGAATCTGCCTGTACAGTCCCAGGGCTGGGATCCCCAAGTACAGTCCCAGGGCAGGAATCCCCATGTACAGTCCCACGGCTGGAATCCCCATGAACAGTCCCAGGTTAGGATTCCAGATGTACAGTCCCAGGGTTAGAATCCCCATGGGCAGTCCCAGGGTTGGAATCCCTATTTACAGTCCCAGGGTTGGAATCCCCATGTGCAGTCCCAGGTTTGGAATCCCCATGTACAGTTCCAGGGTTGAAATCCCCATGTACATTCATAGGGATGTAATGCACTTGTACAGTCCCAGGGTTGGAATCCCCATGTACAGTCCCATGGTTGGAATCCCCATGTACAGTCCCAGGGTTGGAATCCCCATGTACAGTCCCAGGGTAAGAATCCCCATGTACAATCCCAGGGTTGGATTCCCCATGTACAGTCCCAGGGATGGAATTCCCATGAAAAGGCCCAGGTTTGGAATCCGCTTGCACAGTCCCAGGGTTGCAATCACCATGTACAATCCCAGCGCGAGAATCTCCATAGACAGTCCAAGAGTGGGAATCCCCATGTACATTTCCAGTGCTGGAACCCCCATGTAACTTCCCAGGCTGGAATCCCCATGTACATTCCCAGGGCTGCAATCCCGACTTGCATTTCCAGGTTTGAAAACCCCTTGTACATTCCCCGGGCTGGAATCCCCATGTAAAGTCCCAGGGCTGGAATCCCCATATACATTCCCAGGGTTGGAATCCCCATGTACAGACACAGGGTTGGAATCTCCATGTACAGTCGCAGGGTTGTAATATCCATGTACAGTCGCAGGGTTGGAATCCCCATATACATTCCCCGGGTTGGAATCCCCATGTACAGAACCAGGGTTGGAATCCCCATGTACAAGGAGTTGGAATCCCCATTTACAGTCACAGGGTTGGAATCCCCAGGTACAGTGCCAGGTTTAGAATCCCCATGTACAGTCCCAGGTTTGGAATCCCCATGTACAGTCCCAGGTTTGGAATCCCCATGTACAGTTCCAGGGTTGAAATCCCCATGTACATTCATAGGGATGTAATGCACTTGTACAGTCCCAGGGTTGGAATCCCCATGTACAGTCCCATGGTTGGAATCCCCATGTACAGTCCCAGGGTTGGAATCCCCATGTACAGTCCCAGGGTTGGAATCCCCATGTACATGGAGTTGGAATCCCCATTTACAGTCACAGGGTTGGAATCCCCAGGTACAGTGCCAGGTTTAGAATCCCCATGTACAGTCCCAGGTTTGGAATCCCCATGTGCAGTCCCAGGTTTGGAATCCCCATGTACAGTTCCAGGGTTGAAATCCCCATGTACATTCATAGGGATGTAATGCACTTGTACAGTCCCAGGGTTGGAATCCCCATGTACAGTCCCATGGTTGGAATCCCCATGTACAGTCCCAGGGTTGGAATCCCCATGTACAGTCCCAGGGTAAGAATCCCCATGTACAATCCCAGGGTTGGATTCCCCATGTACAGTCCCAGGGATGGAATCCCCATGAAAAGGCCCAGGTTTGGAATCCGCTTGCACAGTCCCAGGGTTGCAATCACCATGTACAATCCCAGCGCGAGAATCTCCATAGACAGTCCAAGAGTGGGAATCCCCATGTACATTTCCAGTGCTGGAACCCCCATGTAACTTCCCAGGCTGGAATCCCCATGTACATTCCCAGGGCTGCAATCCCGACTTGCATTTCCAGGTTTGAAAACCCCTTGTACATTCCCCGGGCTGGAATCCCCATGTAAAGTCCCAGGGCTGGAATCCCCATATACATTCCCAGGGTTGGAATCCCCATGTACAGACCCAGGGTTGGAATCTCCATGTACAGTCGCAGGGTTGTAATATCCATGTACAGTCGCAGGGTTGGAATCCCCATATACAGTCCCCGGGTTGGAATCCCCATGTACAGAACCAGGGTTGGAATCCCCATGTACAAGGAGTTGGAGTCCCCATTTACTGTCACAGGGTTGGAATCCCCAGGTACAGTGCCAGGTTTAGAATCCCCATGTACAGTCCCAGGTTTGGAATCCCCATGTACAGTCCCAGAGCTGGAATCCCCATTTACAGTCCCAGGGTTAGAAACCCAATGTAAATTCTTAGGGCTCCAAACTCCGTGTACAGTTCCAGGTTTGGAAACTGCATGTATAGTCGCAGGGTCAGAATTCGCATGTACAGTCCCAGGGATGGTATCCCCATGTACAGTCCCAAGGTTGGAATCTCTATATACACTCCCAGGGTAGGAATCCCCATGTACAGTCCCAGGGCGGTAATCTCCATGTACAGTCCCAGAGCGGGAATCCCCATGTACAGTTCCAGGGCTGGAATCCCCATGTACATTCCCAAGGCTGGAATCGCCATGCACATTCCCAGGGCTGGAATCCCCCTGTACAGTCCTAGGGCTGGAAACCCCATGTTCAGTCCCAGGGCTGGAATCCGCATGTACAGTCCCAGGGCTGGAATCCCCATGTACAGTCCCAGGGTTGGAATCCCCATGTTCAGTCCCAGGGTTGGAATCCCCATGTACAGTCCCAGAGTTGGAATCCCCATGAACAAGCCCAGGGTTGGAATCCGCTTGTACAATCCCAGGGTAGGTTTCCCGATGTACAGTCCCAGGGTTAGAATCCTCATGGGCAGTCCCAGGTTTGGAAATCCCTATTTACAGTCCCAGGCTTGGAAACCCCATGTGCATTCCCAGGCTTGGAATCCCCATGTACAGTTCCAGGGTTGAAAGCCCCATGTACATTCATAGGAATGTAATCCACTTGTACAGTCCCAGGGTTGGAATCCCCATGTTCAGTCCCAGGGTTGGATTCCCCATGTACAGACCCAGGGTTGGAATCCCCATGTACAGCCCCAGGGTTGGAATCCCCATGTACAGTCCCAGGGTAAGAATCCCCATGTACAGTCCCAGGGTTGGAATCCCCATGTACAGTCCCAGGGTTGGAATCCCCATGAACAGGCCCAGTTTTGGATTCCGCTTGTACAGTCCCAGGGTTGCAATCACCATGTACAATCCCAGCGCGGGAATCTGCATAGACAGTCCCAGAGTGGGAATCCCCATGTACATTTCCAGTGCTGGAACCCCCATGTAACTTCACAGGCTGGAATCCCCATGTATATTCCCAGGGCTGCAATCCCGACTTACAGTCCCAGGTTTGAATAACCCTTGTACAGTCTCAGGGCTGGAATCCCCACGTAAAGTCCCAGGGCTGGAATCCCCATATACATTCCCAGTGTTGGAATCCCCATATACAGACCCAGGGTTGGAATCTCCATGTACAGTCGCAGGGCTGTGATATCCATGTACAGTCGCAGGGTTGGAATCCCCATATACAGTCCCAGGGTTGGAATCCCCATGTACAAGGTTGTTGGAATCCCCATTTACAGTCACAGGGTTAGAATCCCCATGTACAGTCCCAGGTTTGGAATCCCCCTGTACAGTCCCGGGGCTAGAATCCCCATGTACAGTCCCAGAGCTGGAATCCCCATTTACAGTCCCAGGGTTAGAAACCCAATGTACATTCTTAGGGCTGGTAACCCCATGTACAGTCCCAGGTTTGGAAACAGCATGTATAGTCGCAGGGTCAGAATCCACATGTGCAGTCCCAGGGATGGTATCCCCATGTACAGTCCCAAGTTTGGAATCCCTATGTAAACTCCCAGGGTTGGAATCCCCATGTGCAGTCCCAGGGCGGTAATCTCCATGTACAGTCCCAGAGCGGGAATCCCCATGTACAGTTACAGGGCTGGAATCCCCATGTACATTCCCAAGGCTGCAATCGCCATGCACATTCCCAGGGCTGGAATCCCCCTGTACAGTCCCAGGGCTGGAAACACCATGTGCAGTCCCAGGGCTGGAATCCGCATGTACAGTCCCAGGGCTGGAATCCCCATGTACAGTCCCAGGGCTGGAATCCCCATGTACAGTCCCAGGGCTGGAATCCCCATGTACAGTCCCACGGCTGAAATCCCGAAGTACAGTCCCAGGTTAGGGATCCCGATGTACAGTCCCAGGGTTAGAATCCCCACGTACATTCATAGGGCTGTAATCCACTTGTACAGTCCCAGGGTTGGAATCCCCATGTACAGTCCCAGGGTTGGAATCCCTATTTACAGTCCCAGGGTTGGAATCCCCATGTGCAGTCCCAGGTTTGGAATCCCCATGTACAGTTCCAGGGATGAAATCCCCACGTACATTCATAGGGCTGTAATCCACTTGTACAGTCCCAGGGTTGGAATCCCCATGTACAGTCCCAGGTTTTGGAATCCCCATGTAGAGGCCCAGGGTTGGAAGCCCCATGTACATTCCCAGGTTTGGAATCCCCATGTACAGTCCCAGGTTAAGAATCCCCATGGACAGCCCCACGTTTGGAATCCCCATGTACAGTCCCAGAGTTGGAATTCCCATGAACAAGTCCAGGGTTGGAATCCGCTTGTACAGTCCCAGGGTAGGTTTCCCGATGTACAGTCCCAGGGTTAGAATCCCCATGGGCTGTCCCAGGGTTGGAATCCCTATTTACAGTCCCAGGGTTGGAATCCCCATGTGCAGTCCCAGGTTTGGAAACCCCATATACAGTTCCAGGGTTGAAATCCCCATGTACATTCATAGGGATGTAATCCACTTGTTCAGTCCCAGGGTTGGAATCCCCATGTACAGTCCCAGGGTTGGATTCCCCATGTACAGTCCCAGGGTTAGAATCCCCATGTACAGTCCCAGGTTTGGAATCCCCATGTACAGTCCCAGGGTAAGAATCCCCTTGTGCAGTCCCAGGGTTGGAATACCCATGTACAGTCCCAGGGTTGGAATCCCCATGAACAGGCCCAGGTTTGGAATCCGCTTTTACAGTCCCAAGGTTGCAATCACCATGTACAATCCCAGCGCGGGAATCTGCATAGACAGTCCCAGATTGGGAATCCCCATGTACATTTCCAGTGCTGGAACCCCCATGTAACTTCCCAGGCTGGAATCCCCATGTCCATTCCCAGGGCTGCAATCCCGACTTACAGTCCCAGGTTTGAATAACCCGTGAACAGTCCCAGGGCTGGAATCCCCACATAAAGTCCCAGGGCTGGAACCCCCATATACATTCCCAGGGTTGGAATCCCCATGTACAGGCCCAGGTTTGGAATCTCCATGTACTGTCGCAGGGTTGTAATATCCATGTACAGTCGCAGGGTTGGAATCCCCATATACAGTCCCAGGGTTGGAATCCCCATGTACAGAACCAGGGTTGGAATCCCCATGTACAAGGAGTTGGAATCCCCATTTACAGTCACAGGGTTGGAATCCCCAGGTACAGTGCCAGGTTTAGAATCCCCATGTACAGTCCCAGGTTTGGAATCCCCCTGTACAGTCCCGGGGCTAGAATCCCCATGTACAGTCCCAGAGCTGGAATCTCCATTTACAGTCCCAGGGTTAGAAACCCAATGTACATTCTTAGGGCTGGAAACCCCATGTACAGTCCCAGGTTTGGAAACTGCATGTATAGTCGCAGGGTCAGAATCCCCACGTTATGTCCCAGGGCTGCAATCCCCATATATATTCCCAGGGTTGGAATCCCCGTGTACAGACCCAGGGTTGGAATCTCCATGTACAGTCGCACGTTTGGAATATCCATGTACATTCGCAGGGTTGGAATCCCCATATACAGTCCCAGGGTCAGAATCCACATGTACAGTCCCAGGGATGTTATCCCCATGTACAGCCACAAGGTTGGAATCCCTATGTACACTCCCAGGGTTGGAATCGCCATGTACAGTCCCAGGGCGGTAATCTCCATGTACAGTCCCAGAGCGGGAATCCCCATGTACAGTTCCAGGGCTGGAATCCCCATGTACATTCACAAGGCTGGAAACGCCATGCACATTCCCAGGGCTGGAATCCCCCTGTACAGTCCCAGGGCTGGAAACCCCATGTGCAGTCCCAAGGCTGGATTCCACATGTACAGTCCCAGGGCTGGAATCCCCATGTACAGTCCCAGGGCTGGAATCCCCATGTACAGCCCCACGGCTGGAATCCCCATGTACAGTCCCAGGTTAGGGTTCCCGATGTACCGTCCCAGGGCTAGAATCCCCATGGGCAGTCCCAGGGTTGGAATCCCTATTTACAGTCCCAGGGTTGGAAACCCCATGTGCAGTCCCAGGTTTGGAATCCCCATGTACAGTTCCAGGGTTGAAATCCCCACGTACATTCATAGGGCTGTAATCCACTTGTACAGTCCCAGGGTTGGAATCCCCATGTACAGTCCCAGGGTTGGAATCCCCATGTACAGACCCAGGGTTGGAATCCCCATGTACATTCCCAGGGTTGGAATCCCCATGTACAGTCCCAGGGTAAGAATCCCCATGGACAGCCCCAGGGTTGGAATCCCCATGTATAGTCCCAGGGTTGGAATCCCCATGAACAAGCCCATGGTTGGTATCCGCTTGCACAGTCCCAGGGTTGGAATCACCATGTACAGTCCCAGGGCGGGAATCTCCATAGACAGTCCCAGATTGGGTATCCCCATGTACAGTTCCAGTGCTGGAACCCCCATGTAACTTCCGAGGCTGGAATCCCCATGTACATTCCCAGGGCTGCAATCCCGACTTACAGTCCCAGGTTTGAAAACCCCTTGTACAGTCCCAGGGCTGGAATCCCCATGTAAAGTCCCAGGGCTGGAATCCCCATATACATTCCCAGGGTTGGAATCCCCATGTACAGACCCAGGGTTGGAATCTCATTGTACAGTTGCAGGGTTGGAATATCCATGTACAGTCGCAGGGTTTGAATCTCCATATAAAGGCGCAGGGTTGGAATCCCCATGTACAATCCCAGGGTTGGAATCCCCATGTACATTCGCAGGGTTGGAATCCCCATGTACAGTCCCAGGGTTTGAATCCCCAGGTACAGTGCCAGGATTAGAATCCCCATGTACAGTCCCAGGGTTGGTATCCCCCTGTACAGTCCCAGGGCTGGAATCCCCATGTACAGTCCCAGAGCTGGAATCCCCATTTACAGTCCCAGGTTAGAATCCCAATGTACATTCTTAGGGCTGGAAACCCCATGTACAGTCCCAGGTTTGGAAACTGCATGAGTAGTCTCAGGGTCAGAATGCACATGTACAGTCCCAGGGTTGGAATCCCCATGTACAGTCCCAGGGTTAGAATCCCCACCTACACTCCCAGTGTTGAAATCCGCTTGTGTAGTCCCAGGGCTGGAATCTGCTTTTACAGTCCCATTGTTTGAAACCCCATGTACAGTCCCGGGGCTGGATTCCACATGTAAAATCCCAGGGTTGGAATCACTAAGTACAGTCCCAGGGTTGGAATCCCCATGTAAAGTCCCAGGGTTTGACTCGTCATGTACAGACCAAGGGCTAGAATCCCCAGGTACAGTCCCAGGGTTGGAATCCCCATGTGCAGTCCCAGGGCTGGAATCCCCATGTACAGTCCCAGGGTTGTAATCCCCATGTACAGACCCAGAGTTGGAATACCATGGTACAGACCCAGTGTTGGAATCACCATGTACAGTCCCAAGTTTGATATTCGAAATGTACAGTCCCAGTGTTGGAATCCCCTTGTACAGTACAAGGGTTGGAATCCCCATGTACACTCCCAGTGCTAGAATCCCCATGTACATTCCCAGTGCTGGAATCCCCATGTACATTTCCAGTGCTGGAATTCCCATGTACATTCCCAGGGCTGTAATCCCCATGTACAATCCCAGGGCTGGAATACCCATGTACAGTCCCAGGGCTGGAATCCCCATGTACAGTCCCAGGGTTGGGATCCCCATGTACAGTCCCAGGGTTAGAATCTCCATGTGCAGTCCCAGGGTTGGAATCCCCATGCACAGTCCCAGGTTTGGAATGTCCAGGTACATTCCCAGGGCTGGAATCTCCACGTACAGTCCCAGGGTTAGAATCCCCATGTACAGTCCCAGGGCTGGAATCGCCATGTACAGTCCCAGGGTTAGAATCCCCATGTACAGTCCCAGGTTTGGAATGTCCAGGTACAGTCCCAGGGCTGGAATCTCCACGTACAGTCCCAGGTTAGAATCCCCATGTACAGTCCCAGGGCTGAAATCGCCATGTACAGTCCCAGGGTTAGAATCCCCATGTACAGTCCCAGGTTTGGAATGTCCAGGTACAGTCCCAGGGCTGGAATCTCCAAGTACATTCCCAGTGTTAGAATCCCCATGTACAGTCCCAGGACTGGATACCCCATGTACAGTCCCAGGGTTTGATTCCCCTTGTACAGTCCCCGAGTTTGTATCCCCATATAAAGTCCCAGGGTTGGAATCCCCATGTACAGTCCCAGGGTTGGAATCCCCAAGTACAGGCCCAGGGTTGGAATCCCGATGTACAATCCCAAGGTAGGAATCCCCATTATCAGTCCCAGGGTTGGAATCCCCATGTACAGTCCCAGGGCTGGAATCCCCATGTACAGTGTATGGGCTGGAATCCACATGTACATTCCCAGGGCTGGAATCGCCATGCACATTCCCAGGGCTGTAATCCCCCTGTACAGTCCAGGGCTGGAAACCCCATGTGCCGTCCCAGGGCTTGAATCTGCCTGTACAGTCCCAGGGCTGGAATCCCCATGTACAGTCCCAGGGCAGGAATCCCCATGTACAGTCCCACGGCTGGAATCCCCATGAACAGTCCCAGGTTAGGATTCCCGATGTACAGTCCCAGGGTTAGAATCCCCATGGGCAGTCCCAGGGTTGGAATCCCTATTTACAGTCCCAGGGTTGGAATCCCCATGTGCAGTCCCAGGTTTGGAATCCCCATGTACAGTTCCAGGGTTGAAATCCCCATGTACATTCATAGGGATGTAATGCATTTGTACAGTCCCAGGGTTGGAATCCCCATGTACAGTCCCATGGTTGGAATCCCCATGTACAGTCCCAGGGTTGGAATCCCCATGTACAGTCCCAGGGTAAGAATCCCCATGTACAATTCCAGGGTTGGAATCCCCATGTACAGTCCCAGGGATGGAATCCCCATGAAAAGGCCCAGGTTTGGAATCCGCTTGCACAGTCCCAGGGTTGCAATCACCATGTACAATCCCAGCGCGAGAATCTCCATAGACAGTCCAAGAGTGGGAATCCCCATGTACATTTCCAGTGCTGGAACCCCCATGTAACTTCCCAGGCTGGAATCCCCATGTACATTCCCAGGGCTGCAATCCCGACTTGCATTTCCAGGTTTGAAAACCCCTTGTACATTCCCCGGGCTGGAATCCCCATGTAAAGTCCCAGGGCTGGAATCCCCATATACATTCCCAGGGTTGGAATCCCCATGTACAGACCCAGGGTTGGAATCTCCATGTACAGTTGCAGGGTTGTAATATCCATGTACAGTCGCAGGGTTGGAATCCCCATATACAGTCCCAGGGTTGGAATCCCCATGTACGGAACCAGGGTTGGAATCCCCATGTACAAGGAGTTGGAATCCCCATTTACAGTCACAGGGTTGGAATCCCCAGGTACAGTGCCAGGTTTAGAATCCCCATGTACAGTCCCAGGTTTGGAATCCCCCTGTACAGTCCCGGGGCTAGAATCCCCATGTACAGTCCCAGAGCTGGAATCCCCATTTACAGTCCCAGGGTTAGAAACGCAATATACATTCTTAGGGCTGCAAACTCCATGTACAGACCCAGGTTTGGAAACTGCATGTATAGTCGCAGGGTCAGAATCCACATGTACAGTCCCAGGGATGGTATCCCCATGTACAGTCCCAAGGTTGAAATCACTATGTACACTCCCAGGGTTGGAAACCCTATGTACAGTCCCAGGGCGGTAATCTTCCTTTACAGTCCCAGAGCGGGAATCCCCATGTACAGTTCCAGGGCTGGAATCCCCATGTACATTCCCAGGGCTGGAATCGCCATGCACATTCCCAGGGCTGGAACCCCCTGTACAGTCCCATGGCTGGAAACCCCATGTGCTGTCCCAGGGCTGGAATCCGCATGTACAGTCCCAGGGCTGGAATCCCCATGTACAGTCCCAGAGCTGGAATCCCCATGTACAGTCCCACGGCTGGAATCCCGATGTACAGTCCCATGTTAGGGCTTCCGATGTACAGTCGCAGGGTTAGAATCCCCATGGGCAGACCCAGGGTTGGAATCCCTATTTACAGTCCCAGGGTTGGAATCTCCATGTGCAGTCCCAGGTTTGGAATCCCCATGTACAGTTCCAGGGAGGAAATCCCCACGTACATTCATAGGGCTGTAATCCACTTGTACAGTCCCAGGGTTGGAATCCCCATGTACAGTCCCAGGGTTGGAATCCCCATGTACAATCCCAGGGTTGGAATCCCCATGTACATTCCCAGGGTTGTAATCCCCATGTACAGTCCCAGGTTAAGAATCCCCATGGACAGGGTTGGAATCCCCATGTACAGTCCCAGAGTTGGAATCCCCATGAACAAGCCCAGGGTTGGAATCCGCTTGTACAGTCCCAGGGTAGGTTTCCCGATGTACAGTCCCAGGGTTAGCATCCCCATGGGCAGTCCCAGGGTTGGAATCCCTATTTGCAGTCCCAGGGTTGGAATCCCCATGTGCAGTCCCAGGTTTGGAATCCCCATGTACAGTTCCAGGGTTGAAATCCCCATGTACATTCATAGGGATGTAATCCACTTGTACAGTCCCAGGTTTGGAATCCCCATGTACAATCCCAGGGTTGGATTCCCCATGTACAGTCCCAGGGGTGGAATCCCCATGTACAGTCCCAGGGTAAGAATCCCCATGTACAGTCCCAGGGTTGGAATCCCCATGTACAGTCCCAGAGTTGGAATCCCCATGAACAGGCCCAGGTTTGGAATCCGCTTGTACAGTCCCAGGGTTGCAATCACCATGTACAATCCCAGCGCGGGAATCTGCATAGGCAGACCCAGAGTGGGAATCCCCATGTATATTTCCAGTGCTGGAACCCCCATGTAACATCCCAGGCTGGAATCCCCATGTACATTCCCAAGGCTGCAATCCCGACTTACAGTCCAAGGTTTGAATAACCCTTGTACAGTCCCAGGGCTGGAATCCCCACGTAAAGTCCCAGGGCTGGAATCCCCATATACATTCCCAGTGTTGGAATCCCCATATACAGACCCAGGGTTGGAATCTCCATGTACAGTCGCAGGGTTGGAATATCCATGTACATTCGATGGGTTGGAATCCACATATACAGTCCCAGGTTTGGAATCCCCATGTACCGAACCAGGGGTGGAATCCCCATGTACAAGGGGTTGGAATCCCCATTTACAGTCCCAGGGTTGGAATCCCCAGGTACAGTGCCAGGTTAGAATCCCCATGTACCGTCCCAGGGTTGGGATTCCCCTGTACAGTCCCAGGGCTGAAATCCCCATTTACAGTCCCAGTGTTAGAAACCTAATGTACATTTTTAGGGCTGGAAACCCCATGTACAGTCCCAGGTCTGGAAACTGCATGTATAGTATCAGGGTCAGAATCCACATGTGCAGTCCCAGGGATGGTATCCCCATGTACATTCCCAAGGCTGGAATTGCCATGCACATTCCCAGGGCTGGAATCCCCCTGTACAGTCCCAGGACTGGAAACCCCTTGTGCAGTCCCAGGGCTGGAATCCGCATGTACAGTCCCAGGGCTGGAATCCCCATGTACAGTCCCAGGGCTGGAATCCCCATTTACAGTCCCACAGCTGGAATCCCCATGTACAGTCCCAGGTTAGGGTTCCCGATGTACAGTCCCAGGGCTAGAATCCCCATGGGCAGTCCCAGGGTTGGAATCCCTAATACAGTCCCAGGGTTGGAAACCCCATGTGCAGTCCCAGGTTTGGAATCCCCATGTACAGTCCCAGGGTTGGAATCCCCATGTACATTCCCAGAGTTGGAATCCCCATGTACAGTCCCAGGTTAAGAATCCCCATGGACAGCCCCAGGGCTGGAATCCGGATGTACAGTCCCAGGGTTGGAATCCCCATGAACAAGCCTAGGGTTGGAATCCGCTTGCACAGTCCCAGGTTTGAAAACCCCTTGTACAGTCCCAGGGCTGGAATCCCCATGTAAAGTCCCAGGGCTGGAATCCCCATATACATTCCCAGGGTTGGAATCCCCATGTACAGACCCAGGGTTGGAATCTCATTGTACAGTCGCAGGGTTGGAATATCCATGTACAGTCGCAGAGTTGGAATCTCCATATAAAGGCCCAGGGTTGGAATCCCCATGTTAAGTCCTAGTTTTGGAATCCCCATGTACATTCGCACGGTTGGAATCCCCATTTACAGTCCCAGGGTTTGAATCCCCAGGTACAGTGCCAGGATTAGAATCCCCATGTACAGTCCCAGGTTTGGAATCCCCCTGTACAGTCCCAGGGCTGGAAACCCCATGTACAGTCCCAGAGCTGGAATCCCCATTTACAGTCCCAGGTTAGAATCCCAATGTACATTCTTAGGGCTGGAAACCCCATGTACAGTCCCAGGTTTGGAAACTGCATGTGTAGACTCAGGGTCAGAATCCACATGTACAGTCCCAGGGTTGGAATACCCATGTACAGTCCCAGGGTTAGAATCTCCACCTGCACTCCCAGTGTTGAAATCCGCTTGTAGAATCCCAGGGCTGGAATCTGCTTTTACATTCCCTGGGTTTGAATCCCCATATACAGACCCAGGGCTGGTATCCCAATGTACATTCCCAGTGCTGGAATTCCCATGTACATTCCCAGGGCTGTAATCCCCACCTACAGTCCCTGGGCTGTAATCCCCATGTCCAGTCCCAGGGTTGGAATCCCCATGTACAGTCCCAGGGTTAGAATCTTCACCTACACTCCCAGTGTTGAAATCCGCTTGTAGAATCACAGGGCTGGAATCTGCTTTTACAGTCCCTGGGTTTGAATCCCCATATACAGACCCAGGGCTGGTATCCCAATGTACATTCCCAGTGCTGGAATTCCCATGTACATTCCCAGGGCTGTAATCCCCACCTACAGTCCCTGGGCTGTAATACCCATGTCCAGTCCCAGGGCTGGAATCTCCATGTACAGTCCCAGGGTTGGTATCCGCATGTACTGTTACAGGGTTAGAATCCCCATGTGCACGCCCAGGGTTGGAATCCACATTTACAGACCCAGGGCTGGAATAGTCATGTGCAGTCCCAGGGTTGGAATCCCCATGTGCAGTCCCAGGGCAGGAATCGCCATGTACAGTCCCAGGGTTAGAATCCCCATGTACAGTGTCAGGGCTGGCACCTCCAGTTACAGTCCCAGGACTGGAATCCGCATGTACAGTCCCAGGGTTGGAATCCCAAAGTACAGTCCCATGGTTGAAATCCCAATTTACCGTCCCAGGGTTGAAACCCCCATGCACAGTCACAGGTTTGGAATGTCCAGGTGCACTCCCAGGGCTGGAATCCCCAATGCAGTCCCAGGATTAGAATCCCCATGTGCAGTCCCAGTGCTGGATTCCTCATGTAGAGTGCCAGGGTTTGAATCCCCAAGTACAGTCCCAGGGCTGGAATCCCCAGTTACAGTCCCAGGGTTAGAATCCACATGAACAGTCCCCGAGTTGGAATCCGCATATACAGTCCCAGGGTTAGAATCACCATGTGCATTCCCAGTGTTAGAATCTCAATGTAAAATCCCAGGTTTGGAATCCCCACGTACATTCCCAGGGCTGGAAACCCATGTACAGTCAGAGGGCTGGCAAACCCATGTACAGTCCCAGGGCTGGAATCCCCATGTACAGTCCCAGGGCTGGAATCCCTATATACAGTCCCAGGGTTGGACCCCACATGTACAATCCCAGGGTTAAAATCCCCACCTACACTCCCAGTGTTGAAATCCACTTGTGCAGTCCCAGGGCTAGAATCCGCTTTTTCAGTCCCTGGATTTGAATCCTCATGTACAGTCCCAGGGCTGGAATCCCCATGTACAATCACTGTTCTAGAATCCCCATGTACTGTCCCAGTGCTGGAATACCCATGTACATTCCCAGGGCTGGAATTCCCATGTACATTCCCAGGGCTGTAATCCCCACGTACATTCCCAGGGCTGGAATCCCCATGTACAGTCCCAGGGCTGGAATCCCCATGTACAGTCCCAGGGTTGGAATCCCCAGGTGCAATCCCAGTGTTAAAATCCCCACCTACACTCCCAGTGTTGAAATCCGCTTGTGCAGTCCCAGGGCTGGAATCCACTTTTTCAGTCCCAGGAGTTGAATCCCCATGTACAGTCCCAGGGCTGGAATCCCCATGTACAATCCCAGGGTTGGAATCCCAAAGTACAGTCCCAGGGTTGGAATCCCCATGTACAGTCCCAGGGTTGGAATCGTCATGTACAGGCCAAAGGATAGAATCCCCAGGTACAGTCTCAGGGCTGGAATCCCCATGTACAGTCCCAGGGTTGTAATCCACATGTACAGACCCAGAGTTGGAAACCCCATGTACAGTACAAGGGTTGGAATCCCCATGTACACTGCCAGTGCTAGAATCCCCATGTACTGTCCCAGGGCTGGAATACCCATGTACATTCACACGGCTGGAATTCCCATGTACATTCCCAGGGCTGTAATCCCCACGTACAGTCCCAGGGCTGGAATCCCCATGTACAGTCCCAGGGCTGGAATCCCCAAGTACCGTCCCAGGGTTGGAATCCCCATGTACATTGCCAGGTTTGGAATGTCCAGCTACAGTCCCAGGGCTGGTATCTCCAAGTACAGTCCCAGGGTTAGAATCCCCATGTGCAGTCCCAGGGCTGGATTCCCTATGTAGAGTCCTAGGGTTTGACTCCCCAGGTACAGTCCCAGGGTAGAATTCCCAGGTACAGTCCTAGGGTGAGAAACCACATGTACAGTCCCCGCGTTTAATCCCCATATACAGTCCCAGGTTTGGACTCCCCATGTGCAGTCGCAGGGTTGGAATCCCCATGTACAGTTCTAGGAGTTGGAATCCCCAAGTACAGTCCCAGGTTAGAATCCCAATGTACATTCTTAGGGCTGGAAACCCCATGTACAGTCCCAGGTTTGGAAACTGCATGTGTAGACTCAGGGTCAGAATCCACATGTACAGTCCCAGGGTTGGAATACCCATGTACAGTCCCAGGGTTAGAATCTCCACCTGCACTCCCAGTGTTGAAATCCGCTTGTAGAATCCCAGGGCTGGAATCTGCTTTTACATTCCCTGGGTTTGAATCCCCATATACAGACCCAGGGCTGGTATCCCAATGTACATTCCCAGTGCTGGAATTCCCATGTACATTCCCAGGGCTGTAATCCCCACCTACAGTCCCTGGGCTGTAATCCCCATGTCCAGTCCCAGGGTTGGAATCCCCATGTACAGTCCCAGGGTTAGAATCTTCACCTACACTCCCAGTGTTGAAATCCGCTTGTAGAATCCCAGGGCTGGAATCTGCTTTTACAGTCCCTGGGTTTGAATCCCCATATACAGACCCAGGGCTGGTATCCCAATGTACATTCCCAGTGCTGGAATTCCCATGTACATTCCCAGGGCTGTAATCCCCACCTACAGTCCCTGGGCTGTAATACCCATGTCCAGTCCCAGGGCTGGAATCTCCATGTACAGTCCCAGGGTTGGTATCCGCATGTACTGTTACAGGGTTAGAATCCCCATGTGCACGCCCAGGGTTGGAATCCACATTTACAGACCCAGGGCTGGAATAGTCATGTGCTGTCCCAGGGTTGGAATCCCCATGTGCAGTCCCAGGGCAGGAATCGCCATGTACAGTCCCAGGGTTAGAATCCCCATGTACAGTGTCAGGGCTGGCACCTCCAGTTACAGTCCCAGGACTGGAATCCGCATGTACAGTCCCAGGGTTGGAATCCCAAAGTACAGTCCCATGGTTGAAATCCCAATTTACCGTCCCAGGGTTGAAACCCCCATGCACAGTCCCAGGTTTGGAATGTCCAGGTGCACTCCCAGGGCTGGAATCCCCAATGCAGTCCCAGGATTAGAATCCCCATGTGCAGTCCCAGTGCTGGATTCCTCATGTAGAGTGCCAGGGTTTGAATCCCCAAGTACAGTCCCAGGGCTGGAATCCCCAGTTACAGTCCCAGGGTTAGAATCCACATGAACAGTCCCCGAGTTGGAATCCGCATATACAGTCCCAGGGTTAGAATCACCATGTGCATTCCCAGTGTTAGAATCTCAATGTAAAATCCCAGGTTTGGAATCCCCACGTACATTCCCAGGGCTGGAAACCCATGTACAGTCAGAGGGCTGGCAAACCCATGTACAGTCCCAGGGCTGGAATCCCCATGTACAGTCCCAGGGCTGGAATCCCTATATACAGTCCCAGGGTTGGACCCCACATGTACAATCCCAGGGTTAAAATCCCCACCTACACTCCCAGTGTTGAAATCCACTTGTGCAGTCCCAGGGCTAGAATCCGCTTTTTCAGTCCCTGGATTTGAATCCTCATGTACAGTCCCAGGGCTGGAATCCCCATGTACAATCACTGTTCTAGAATCCCCATGTACTGTCCCAGTGCTGGAATACCCATGTACATTCCCAGGGCTGGAATTCCCATGTACATTCCCAGGGCTGTAATCCCCACGTACATTCCCAGGGCTGGAATCCCCATGTACAGTCCCAGGGCTGGAATCCCCATGTACAGTCCCAGGGTTGGAATCCCCAGGTGCAATCCCAGTGTTAAAATCCCCACCTACACTCCCAGTGTTGAAATCCGCTTGTGCAGTCCCAGGGCTGGAATCCACTTTTTCAGTCCCAGGAGTTGAATCCCCATGTACAGTCCCAGGGCTGGAATCCCCATGTACAATCCCAGGGTTGGAATCCCAAAGTACAGTCCCAGGGTTGGAATCCCCATGTACAGTCCCAGGGTTGGAATCGTCATGTACAGGCCAAAGGATAGAATCCCCAGGTACAGTCTCAGGGCTGGAATCCCCATGTACAGTCCCAGGGTTGTAATCCACATGTACAGACCCAGAGTTGGAATCCCCATGTACAGTACAAGGGTTGGAATCCCCATGTACACTGCCAGTGCTAGAATCCCCATGTACTGTCCCAGGGCTGGAATACCCATGTACATTCACACGGCTGGAATTCCCATGTACATTCCCAGGGCTGTAATCCCCACGTACAGTCCCAGGGCTGGAATCCCCATGTACAGTCCCAGGGCTGGAATCCCCAAGTACCGTCCCAGGGTTGGGATCCCCATGTACATTGCCAGGTTTGGAATGTCCAGCTACAGTCCCAGGGCTGGTATCTCCAAGTACAGTCCCAGGGTTAGAATCCCCATGTGCAGTCCCAGGGCTGGATTCCCTATGTAGAGTCCTAGGGTTTGACTCCCCAGGTACAGTCCCAGGGTAGAATTCCCAGGTACAGTCCTAGGGTGAGAAACCACATGTACAGTCCCCGCGTTTAATCCCCATATACAGTCCCAGGTTTGGACTCCCCATGTGCAGTCGCAGGGTTGGAATCCCCATGTACAGTTCTAGGAGTTGGAATCCCCAAGTACAGTCCCAGGGTTGGAATCCCCATGTACAGTCCCAGGGTTGGAATTCACATGTACAGTCTCAGGGCTGGAATCCCCATGTGCAGTCCCAGTGCTGGAATCCGCATGTACAGTCCCAGTGTTGGAATCCCCATGTACAGACCCAGAGTTGGAATCCCATTGTACTGTCCCAGTATTGGAATCCCCATGTACAGTCCCAAGGTTGGTATTTCAAATGTACAGTCCCAGGGCTGGAATCACCATGTACAGTACAAGGGTTGGAATCCCCATGCTAACTCCCAGTGCTAGAATCCCCATGTACAGTCCCAGGGCTGTAATCCCCATGTACATACCCAGGGCTGCAATACCCATGTACATTCCCAGGACTGTAAACCCCATGTACAGCCCCAGGGCTGGAATCCGCATGTACAGTCCCAGGGCTGGAATCCCCATGGACAGTCCCAGGGCTGGCATCTCCAGGTGCAGTTCTAGGGCTGGAATCCGCATGTACATTCCCAGGTTTGGAATCCCCATGTACAGTCCGAGGGTTGAAATCCCAATG
Organism: Somniosus microcephalus; assembly: GCF_052327205.1. Taxonomy (NCBI): domain Eukaryota; kingdom Metazoa; phylum Chordata; class Chondrichthyes; order Squaliformes; family Somniosidae; genus Somniosus; species Somniosus microcephalus. Next base: position 148,418,001 of record NC_140990.1, on the reverse strand, counting down.
TATAGTCCCAGGGTTGGAATCCCCATGTACAGTCCCAGGTTTGGAATTTCCAGGTACAGTCCCAGGGCTGGAATCTCCAAGTACAGTCCCAGAGTTAGAATCCCCATGTTCAGTCCCAGGGCAGGATTCCCATGTAAATTCCCAGGGTTTGAATCCCCAGGTAAAGCCCCAGGGCTGGAATTCCCAGGTACGGTCCCAGGGTTAGATTCCCCTTGTACAGTCCCCGACTAGGTATCCCCATATAAAGTCCCAGGGTTGGAATCCCCATGTACAGTCCCAGGGTTGGAATTCCCATGTACAGTCCCAGGGTTGGAATCCCCATGTACAGTCCAAGTGATGGAATCCCCATGTACAGTCCCAGGGTTGGATTCCCCATGCATAGTCCCAGGGTTAAAATCCCCATGTACAATCCCAGGGTTGGAATCCCTATTTACACTCCCAGGGTTGGAATCCCCATGTACAGTCCCAGGGCGGGAATCTCCATGTACAGTCCCAGAGCGGGAAGCACCATATACAGTTCCAGGGCTGGAATCCCCATGTACATTCCCAGGGCTGGAATCCCCATGCACATTCCCAGGTCTGGAATCCCCCTCTCCAGTCCCAGGGCTGGAAACCCCATGTGCAGTCCCAGGGATGAAATCTGCATGTACAGTCCCAGGGCTGGAATCCCCATGTCCAGTCCCAGGGCTGGAATCCCCATGTACAGTCCCAGGGTTGGAAGCCCCATTTACAGCCCTGGTTTTGGAATTCCCATGTACAGTTCCAGGGTTGAAATCCTCGCGTACAGTCATAGGGCTGGAATACACTTGTACAGTCCCAGGGTTGGAATCCCCATGTGCAGTCCCAGGGTTGGAATCCCCATGTACAGTCCCAAAGTTGGAAACTCCATGTACAGTCCCAGGGCTGGAATACCCATGAATAGGCCGTGGGTAGGAATCCGCTTGTACAGTCCCAGGGTTGGAATCCCCATGTACAGACCCAGGGCAGGAATCTCCATAGACAGTCTCAGAGTGGGAATCCCCATGTACAGTTCCAGGGCTGAAACCCCCATGTACCTTCCCAGGCTGGAATCCACATGTACATTCCCAGGGCTGGAATCCCCATGTACATTACCAGGGCTGGAATCCCGACTTACAGTCCCAGATTTGAAAACCCCTTGTACAGTCCTAGGGCTGGAAACCCCATGTAAATTCCCAGGGCTGGAATCCCCATATACATTCCCAGGGTTGGAATCCCCATGTACAGACCCAGGGTTAGAATCCCCATGTACAGTCGCAGGGTTGGAATCCCCATTTACAGTCCCAAGGTTGGAATATCAATTCTCAGTCCAAGGGTTGGAATATCCATTTACAGCCCGAGTTTTGGAATCCCCATGTACAGTTCCAGGGTTGGAAACCCCAGGTACAGTGCCAGGGTTAGAATCCCCATGTACTGTCCCAATGTTGGAATCCCCCTGTACCCTCTCAGGGCTGGAATCCCCATGTACAGTCCTAGGGCTGGAATCCCCATTTGAAGTCCCAGGGTTATAATACCAATGTACAGTCTTATGGCAGGAAACCCCATGTACAGTCTCAGGTTTGTAAACTGCATGTATAGTCTCAGGGTCAGAATCCACATGTACAGTCCCAGGGTTGGAATCCCAATATAAAATCCCAGGTTTGGAATCCCCACGTACATTCCCAGGGCTGGAATCCCCATGTATTTTCCCAGGGCTGGCAACACCATGTACAGTCCCAGGACTGGAATCCCCATGTACATTCCCAGGGTTGGAAGCCCCATGTACAGTCCCAGGGTTAGAATCACCACCTACACTCCCAGAGTTGAAATTCGCTTGTACAGTCCCAGGGTTGGAATCGTCATGTATAGACCGATGGTTAGAATCCCCAGGTACAGTCTCAGGGCTGGAATCCCCATGTGCAGTCCCAGGGCTGGAATCCCCATGTACAGTCCAAGGGTTGGAATCCCCATGTACTGACCCAGAGTTGGAATCCCATTGTCAGTCCCAGGGTTGGAATCCCCATGTGCAGTCCCAGGGTTGGAATTCCAAATGTACAGTCCCAGGGTTGGAATCCCCATGTACAGTACAAGGGTTAGAATGCCCATGTACACACCCAGTGCTAGAATCCCCATGTCCAATCCCAGGGCTGGAATCCCCATGTACATTCCCAGGGCTCGAATACCCATGTACATTCCCAGGGCTGTAATCCCCATGTACACTCCCAGGGCTGGAATCCCCATGTACAGTCCCAGGGCTGGAATCTCCATGTACAGTCCCAGGGTTGGTGTCCGCATGTACTGTCCCAGGGTTAGAATCCCCTTGTGCACGCCCAGGGTTGTAATCCACATTTACATTCCCAGCGCTGGAATACTCATGTGCAGTCCCAGGGTTGGAATCCCCTTGTGCAGTCCCAGGGCTGGAATCGCCATGTACAGTCCCAGGGTTAGAATCCCCATGTACAGTCCCAGGGCTAGAATCCCAATGTACATTCCCAGGACTAGAATTCCCATGTACACTCCCAGGGCTGTAATCCCCATGTACAGTCCCAGGGCTGGAATCCCCACGTCCAGTCCCAGGGCCGGAATCTCCATGTACAGTCCCAGGGTTGGTATCCGCATGTACTGCCACAGGGTTAGAATCCCCATGTGCACGCCCAGGGTTGGAATCTTCATTTACAGACCCAGGGCTGGAATAGTTATGTGCACTCCCAGGGTTGAAATCCCCATGTGCAGGCACAGGGCTGGAATCGCCATGTACAGTCCCAGGGTTAGAATCCCCATGTACAGTGTCAGGGCTGGCATCTCCAGTTACAGTCCCAGGGCTGGAATCCGCATGTACAGTCCCAGGGTTGGAATCCCAATGTACAGTCCCAGGGTTGAAATCCCAATGTACAGTCCCAGGCTTGGAATGTCCAGGTACACTCCCAGGGCTGGAATCTCCAGTACATTCCCAGGGTTCGAATCCCCATGTGCAGTCCCAGGGCTGGATTCCTCATGTAGAGTGCCAGGGCTTGAATCCCCAAGTACAGTCCCCGAGTAGGAATCCTCATATAAAATCCCAGGGTTAGAATCACCATGTGCATTCCCAGTGTTAGAATCACAATGTAAAATCCCAGGTTTGGAATCCCCACGTACATTCCCAGGGCTGGAATCCCCATGTGCAGTCAGAGGGCTGGCAAACCCATGTACAGTCCCAGGGCTGGAATCCCCATGTACAGTCCCAGGGCTGGAATCCCCATGTACAGTCCCAGGGTTGGAATCCCCGTGTACAATCCAAGGGTTAAAATCCCCACCTACACTCCCAGTGTTGAAGTCCGCTTGTGCAGTCCCAGGGCTGGAATCCGCTTTTTCACTCCCAGGATTTGAATCCCCATGTACAGTCCGAGGGCTGGAATCCCCATGTATAATCCCAGGGTTGGAATCCCCAAGTACAGTCCCAGGGTTGGATTCCCCATATACAGTCCCACGGTTGGAATCGTCATGTACAGACCCAGAGTTGATATCCCCATGTACAGACCCAGAGTTGATATCCCCATGTACAGTACAAGGGTTGGAATCCCCAATACACTCCCAGTGCTAGAATCCCCATGTACAGTCCCTGGGCTGGAATACCCATGTACATTTCCAGGGCTGGAATTCCCATCTACATTCCCAGGGCTGTAATCCCCATGTACAGTCCCAGGGCTGGAATCCCCATGTACAGTCCCAGGGCTGGAATCCACATGTACAGTCCCAGGGTTGGGATACCCATGTGCAGTCCCAGGGCTGGATTTTCCTATGAACAGTCCCAGCGTTTGAATCCCCAGGTATACTCCCAGGGCTGGATTCCCCAGGTACAATCCCAGGCTGAGAAACGACATGTACAGTCCCAGGGCTGGAATCCCCATGTACAGGCCCAGGGCTGGAATCCCCATGTACAGTCCCAGGGTTGGGATCCCCATGTACAGTCCCAGAGCTGGATTTCCCTATGAACAGTCCCAGGGTTTGAATCCCCAGGTACAGTCCCAGGGCTGGATTCCCCAGGTACAGTCCCAGGCTCAGAAACCACATGTACAGTCCCCGAGTTTTAATCCCCATATACGGTCCCAGAGTTGGAATCCCCATGTGCAGTCGCAGGGTTGGAATCCCCATGTACAGTTCTAGGAGTTGGAATCCCCATGTACAGTCCCAGGGTTGGAATCCCCATGTACATTCCCAGAGTTGGAATCCACATGTACAGTCTCAGGGCTGGAATCCCCATGTGCAGTCCCAGGGCTAGAATCCACATGTACAGTCCAAGTGTTGGAATCCCCATGTACAGACCCAGAGTTGGAATCCCATTTTACAGTCCCAGTGCTGGAATCCCCATGTACAGTCCCAAGTTTGGCATTTCAAATTTACAGTCCCAGGGTTGGAATCACCATGTACAGTACAAGGGTTGGAATACCCATGTACACTCCCAGTGCTAGAATCCCCATTTACAGCCCCAGGGCTGGAATCACCATGTACAGTCCCAGGGCTGGAATCCCCATTTACAGCCCCAGGGCTGGAATCCGCATGTACATTCCCAGGTTTGGAATCCCCATGTACAGTCCGAGGGTTGAAATCCCAATGTATAGTCCCAGGGTTGGAATCCCCATGTACAGTCCCAGGTTTGGAATCCCCATGTACAGTCCCAGGGCTGGATTCCCATGTACAATCCCAGGGTTTGAATCCCCAGGTAAAGCCCCAGGGCTGGAATCCCCAGGTACAGTCCCAGGGTTAGATTCCCCTTGTACAGTCCCCGACTTGGTATCCCCATATAAAGTCCCAGGGTTGGAATCCCCATGTACAGTCCCAGGGTTGGAATCCCCATGTACAGTCCCAGGTTTGGAAACCCCATGTACAGTCGCAGGGTTGGAATTCCCATGTACAGTCCCAGGGTTGGATTCCCCATGTGCAGTCCAAGTGTTGGAATCCCCACGTACAGTCCCAGGGTTGGAATCCCCATGCCTAGTCCCAGGGTTGGAATCCCCATGTACAATCCCAGGGTTGGAATCCCTATTTACACTCCCAGGGTTGGAATCCCCATGTACAGTCCCAGGGCGGGAATCTCCATGTACATTCCCAGAGCGGGAATCACCAAATACAGTTCCAGGGCTGGAATCCCCATGTACATTCCCAGGGCTGGAATCCCGATGCACATTCCCAGGTCTGGAATCCCCCTCTGCAGTCCCAGGGCTTGAAACACCATGTGCAGTCCCAGGGATGAAATCTGCATGTACAGTCCCAGGGCTGGACTCCCCATGTCCAGTCCCAGGGCTGGAATCCCCATGTACAGTCCCAGGGTTGGAATCCCCATTTACAGCCATGGTTTTGGAATTCCCATGTAGAGTTCCAGGGTTGAAATCCCCACGTACAGTGATAGGGCTGGAATCCACTTGTGCAGTCCCAGGGTTGGAATCCCCATGTACAGTCCCAGGGTTGGAATCCCCATGTATAGTCCCAGGGTTGGAATCCCCATATACAGTCCCAAAGTTGGAAACGCCATGTAGAGTCCCAGGGTTGGAATACCCATGAACAGGCCCAGAGTAGGAATCCGCTTTTACAGTCCCAGGGTTGGAATCCCCATGTACAGACCCAGGGCGGGAATCTCCATAGACAGTCTCAGAGTGGGAATCCCCATATACAGTTCCAGGGCTGAAACCCCCATGTACCTTCCCAGGCTGGAATCCCCATGTACATTCCCAGGGCTGGAATCCCCATGTACATTACCATGGCTGGAATCCCGACTTACAGTCCCAGATTTGAAAACCCCTTGTACAGTCCCAGGGCTGGAAACCCCATGTAAAGTCCCAGGGCTGGAATCCGCATATACATTCCCAGGGTTGGAATCTCCATGTACAGACCCAAGGTTGGAATATCCATTCACAGTCCCAGGGTTGGAATACCCATTTACAGCCCTAGTTTTGGAATCCCCATGTACAGACCCAGGGTTAGAATCCCCATGTACAGTCACAGGGTTGGAATCCCCATTTACAGTCCCAAGGTTGGAATATCCATTCACATTCCCAGGGTTGGAATACCCATTTACAGCCCTAGTTTTGGAATCCCCATGTACAGTTCCAGAGTTGGAAACCCCATTTACAGTGCCAGGGTTAGAATCCCCATGTACTGTCCCGACGTTGGAATCCCCCTGTACACTCTTATGGCAGGAAACCCCATGTACAGTTCCAGGTTTGGAAACTGCATGTATCGTCTCAGGGTCAGAATCCACATGTACAGTCCCAGGGTTGGAATCCCAATGTATAATCCCAGGTTTGGAATCCCCACGTACATTCCTAGGGCTGGAATCTCCATGTATTTTCACAGGGCCGGCAACACCATGTACAGTCCCAGGACTGGAATCCCCATGTACATTCCCAGGGTTGGAAGCCCCATGTACAGTCCCAGGGTTAGAATCACCACCTACACTCCCAGTGTTGAAATCCGCTTGTACAGTCCCAGGGTTGGAATCGTCATGTATAGACCGATGGTTAGAATCCCCAGGTACAGCCTCAGGGCTGGAATCCCCATGTACAGTCCAAGGGTTGGAATCCCCATGTACAGTCCCAGAGTTGGAATCCCATTGTCAGTCCCAGGGTTGGAATTCCAAATGTACAGTACAAGCGTTAGAATGCCGATGTACACACCCAGTGCTAGAATCCCCATGTACAGTCCCAGGGCTGCAATCCCCATGTACATTCCCAGGGCTGTAATCCCCATTTACAGTCCCAGGGCTGGAATCCCCATGTAAAGTCCCAGGGCTGGAATTTCCATGTACAGTCCCAGGGTTGGTGTCTGCATGTACTGTCCCAGGGTTAGAATCCCCATGTGCACGCCCAGGGTTGTAATCCACATTTACATTCCCAGCGCTGGAATACTCATGTGCAGTCCCAGGGTTGGAATCCCCTTGTGCAGTCCCAGGGCTGGAATCGCCATGTACAGTCCCAGGGTTAGAATCCCCATGTACAGTCCCAGGGCTGGAATCCCAATGTACATTCCTAGGGCTGGAATTCCCATGTACATTCCCAGGGCTGTAATCCCCATGTACAGTCCCAGGGCTGGAATCCCCATGTCCAGTCCCAGGGCTGGAATCTCCATGTACAGTCCCAGGGTTGGTATCCGCATATACTGTCACAGGTTTAGAATCCCCATGTGCACGCCCAGGGTTGGAATCCTCATTTACAGACCCAGGGCTGGAATAATTATGTGCAGTCCCAGGGTTGGAATCCCCATGTGAAGGCCCAGGGCTGGAATCGCCTTGTCCAGTCCCAGGGTTAGAATCCCCATGTACAGTGTCAGGGCTGGCATCTCCAGTTACAGTCCCAGGGCTGGAATCCGCATGTACAGTCCCAGGGTTGGAATCCCAATGTACAGTCCCAGGGTTGAAATCCCAATGTACAGTCCGAGGGTTGAAATCCCCATGTACAGTCCCAGGTTTGGAATGTCCAGGTATACTCCCAGGGCTGGAATCTCCAATGCATTCCCAGGGTTAGAATCCCCATGTGCAGTCCCAGGGCTGGATTCCTCATGTAGAGTGCCAGGGTTTGAATCCCCAAGTACAGTCCCACGGCTGGATTCCCCAGGTACAGTCCCAGGGTAAGAAACCCCATGTACAGTCCCCGAGTAGGAATCCTCAAATACAATCCCAGGGTTAGAATCACCATGTGCATTCCCAGTGTTAGAATCACAATGTAAAATCCCAGGTTTGGAATCCCCACGTACATTCCCAGGGCTGGAATCCCCATGTACAGTCAGAGGGCTGGCAAACCCATGTACAGTCCCAGGGCTGGAATCCCCATGTACAGTCCCAGGGCTGGAATCCCCATGTACAGTCCCAGGGTTGGAATCCCCATGTACAATCCAAGGGTTAAAATCCCCACCTACACTCCCAGTGTTGAAGTCCGCTTGTGCAGTCCCAGGGCTGGAATCCGCTTTTTCACTCCCAGGATTTGAATCCCCATGTACAGTCCGAGGGCTGGAATCCCCATGTACAATCCCAGGGTTGGAATCCCCAAGTACAGTCCCAGGGTTGGATTCCCCATATACAGTCCCACGGTTGGAATCGTCATGTACAGACCCAGAGTTGATATCCCCATGTACAGACCCAGAGTTGATATCCCCATGTACAGTACAAGGGTTGGAATCCCCAAGTACATTCCCAGGGTTTGATTCCCCATGTACAGTCCCAGGGTTCGAATGGTCATGTACAGACCAAAGGATAGATTCCCCAGGTACAGTCCCAGGGCTGAAATCCCCATGTGCCGTCCCACGGCTGGAATCCCCATGTAAAGTCCCAGGGTTCTAACCCCATGTACAGACCCAGAGTTGGTATCCCCAGACCAAAGGATAGAATCCCCATGTACAGTCCCAGGGCTGGAATACCCATGTACATTCCCAGGGCTGGAATCCCCATGTAGAGTCCCAGGGCTGGAATCCATATGTACAGTCCCAGGGCTGGAATCCCCATGTACAGTCCCAGGGTTGGGATCCCCATGTACAGTCCCACGGCTGGATTTCCCTATGTACAGTCCCAGGGTTTGAATCGCCAGGTACAGTCCCAGGGCTGGAATCCCCATGTGGAGTCGCAGGTTGGAATCCCCATGTACAGTTCTAGGAGTTGGAATCCCCATGTACAGTCCCAGGGTTGGAATCCCCATGTACAGTCCCAGAGTTGGAATCCACATGTACAGTCTCAGGGCTGGAATCCCCATATGCAGTCCCAGGGCTAGAATCCACATGTACAGTCCAAGTTTTGGAATCCCCATGTACAGACCCAGAGTTGGAATCCCATTGTACAGTCCCAGTGCTGGAATCCCCATGTACAGTCCCAAGTTTGGTATTTCAAATTTACAGTCCCAGGGTTGGAATCACCATGTACAGTACAAGGGTTGGAATCCCCATGTACACTCCCAGTGCTAGAATCCCCATTTACAGCCCCAGGGCTGGAATCCCCATGTACAGTCCCAGGGCTGGAATCCCCATGGACATTCCCAGGGCTGGCATCTCCAGCTCCAGTCCCAGGGCTGGAATCCGCATGTACATTCCCAGGGTTAGAATCCCCATGTACAGTCCAAGGGTTGAAATCCCAATGTATAGTCCCAGGGTTGGAATCCCCATGTACAGTCCCAGGTTTGGAATTTCCAGGTAGAGTCCCAGGGCTGGAATCTCCAAGTACAGACCCAGAGTTAGAATCGCCATGTTCAGTCCCAGGGCTGGATTCCCCATGTACAATCCCAGGGTTTGAATCCACAGGTACAGCCCCAGGGCTGGAATCCCCAGGTACAGTCCCAGGGTTAGATTCCCCTTGTACAGTCCCCGAGTTGGTATCCCCATATAAAGTCACAGGGTTGGAAGCCCCATGTACAGTCCCAGGGTTAGAATCACCACCTACACTCCCAGTGTTGAAATCCGCTTGTACAGTCCCAGGGTTGGAATCGTCATGTATAGACCGATGGTTAGAATCCCCAGGTACAGTCTCAGGGCTGGAATCCCCATGTGCAGTCCCAGGGCTGGAATACCCATGTACAGTCCAAGGGTTGGAATCCCCATGTACAGACCCAGAGTTGGAATCCCATTGTCAGTCCCATGGTTGGAATTCCAAATGTACAGTCCCAGGGTTGGAATCCCCATGTACAGTACAAGGGTTAGAATGCCCATGTACACACCCAGTGCTAGAATCCCCATGTACAGTCCCAGGGCTGCAATCCCCATGTACAGTCCCAGGGCTGGAATCCCCATGTAAAGTCCCAGGGCTGGAATTTCCATGTACAGTCCCAGGGTTGGTGTCCGCATGTACTGTCCCAGGGTTAGAATCCCCATGTGCACGCCCAGGGTTGGAATCCACATTTACATTCCCAGCGCTGGAATACTCATGTGCAGTCCCAGGGTTGGAATCCCCTTGTGCAGTCCCAGGGCTGGAATCGCCATGTACAGTCCCAGGGTTAGAATCCCCATGTACAGTCCCAGGGCTGGAATCCCAATGTACATTCCTAGGGCTGGAATTCCCATGTACATTCCCAGGGCTGTAATCCCCATGTACAGTCCCAGGGCTGGAATCCCCATGTCCTGTCCCAGGGCTGGAATCTCCATGTACAGTCCCAGGGTTGGTATCCGCATATACTGTCACAGGGTTAGAATCCCCATGTGCACGCCCAGGGTTGAAATCCTCATTTACAGACCCAGGGCTGGAATAGTTATGTGCAGTCCCAGGGTTGGAATCCCCATGTGAAGGCCCAGGGCTGGAATCGCCATGTCCAGTCCCAGGGTTAGAATCCCCATGTACAGTGTCAGGGCTGGCATCTCCAGTTACAGTCCCAGGGCTGGAATCCACATGTACAGTCCCAGGGTTGGAATCCCAATGTACAGTCCCAGGGTTGAAATCCCAATGTACAGTCCGAGGGTTGAAATCCCCATGTACAGTCCCAGGTTTGGAATGTCCAGGTACACTCCCAGGGCTGGAATCTCCAATGCATTCCCAGGGTTAGAATCCCCATGTGCAGTCCCAGGGCTGGATTCCTCATGTAGAGTGCCAGGGTTTGAATCCCCAAGTACAGTCCCACGGCTGGATTCCCCAGGTACAGTCCCAGGGTTAGAAACCCCATGTACAGTCCCCGAGTAGGAATCCTCATATACAATCCCAGGGTTAGAATCACCATGTGCATTCCCAGTGTTAGAATCACAATGTAAAATCCCAGGTTTGGAATCCCCACGTACATTCCCAGGGCTGGAATCCCCATGTACAGTCAGAGGGCTGGCAAACCCATGTACAGTCCCAGGGCTGGAATCCCCATGTACAGTCCCAGGGCTGGAATCCCCATGTACAGTCCCAGGGTTGGAATCCCCATGTACAATCCCAGGGTTAAAATCCCCGCCTACACTCCCAGTGTTGAAATCCGCTTGTGCAGTCCCAGGGCTGGAAACCGCTTTTTCAGTCCCAGGATTTGAATCCCCATGTACAGTCCCAGGGCTGGAATCCCCATGTACAATCCCAGGGTTGGAATCCCCAAGTACATTCCCAGGGTTGGATTCCCCATGTACAGTCCCAGGGTTGGAATGGTCATGTACAGACCAAAGGATAGATTCCCCAGGTACAGTCCCAGGGCTGAAATCCCCATGTGCCGTCCCAGGGCTGGAATCCCCATGTAAAGTCCCAGGGTTCTAATCCCCATGTACAGACCCAGAGTTGGTATCCCCAGACCAAAGGATAGAATCCCCATGTACAGTCCCAGGGCTGGAATACCCATGTACATTCCCAGGGCTGGAATTCCCATCAACATTCCCAGGGCTGTAATCCCCATGTAGAGTCCCAGGGCTGGAATCCATATGTACAGTCCCAGGGCTGGAATCCCCATGTACAGTCCCAGGGTTGGGATCCCCATGTACAGTCCCACGGCTGGATTTCCCTATGTACATTCCCAGGGTTTGAATCCCCAGGTACAGTCCCAGGGCTGGAATCCCCATGTGGAGTCGCAGGTTGGAATCCCCATGTACAGTTCTAGGAGTTGGAATCCCCATGTACAGTCCCAGGGTTGGAATCCCCATGTACAGTCCCAGAGTTGGAATCCACATGTACAGTCTCAGGGCTGGAAACCCCATGTGCAGTCCCAGGGCTAGAATCCACATGTACAGTCCAAGTTTTGGAATCCCCATGTACAGACCCAGAGTTGGAATCCCATTGTACAGTCCCAGTGCTGGAATCCCCATGTACAGTCCCAAGTTTGGTATTTCAAATTTACAGTCCCAGGGTTGGAATCACTATGTACAGTACAAGGGCTGGAATCCCCATGTACAGTCCCAGGGCTGGAATCCCCAGGGACATTCCCAGGGCTGGCATCTCCAGCTCCAGTCCCAGGGCTGGAATCCGCATGTACATTCCCAGGGTTGGAATCCCCATGTACAGTCCAAGGGTTGAAATCCCAATGTGTAGTCCCAGGGTTGGAATCCCCATGTACAGTCCCAGGTTTGGAATTTCCAGGTACAGTCCCAGGGCTGGAATCTCCAAGTACAGACCCAGAGTTAGAATCGCCATGTTCAGTCCCAGGGCTGGATTCCCCATGTACAATCCCAGGGTTTGAATCCACAGGTACAGCCCCAGGGCTGGAATCCCCAGGTACAGTCCCAGGGTTAGATTCCCCTTGTACAGTCCCCGAGTTGGTAACCCAATATAAAGTCCCAGGGTTGGAAGCCCCATGTACAGTCCCAGGGTTAGAATCACCACCTGCACTCCCAGTGTTGAAATCCGCTTGTACAGTCCCAGGGTTGGAATCGTCATGTATAGACCGATGGTTAGAATCCCCAGGTACAGTCTCAGGGCTGGAATCCCCATGTGCAGTCCCACGGCTGGAATCCCCATGTACAGTCCAAGGGTTGGAATCCCCATGTACAGACCCAGAGTTGGAATCCCATTGTCAGTCCCAGGGTTGGAATTCCAAATGTACAGTCCCAGGGTTGGAATCCCCATGTACAGTCCCAGGGTTGGAATCCCCATGTACAGTACAAGGGTTAGAATGCCCATTTACACACCCAGTGCTAGAATCCCCATGTACAGTCCCAGGGCTGCAATTCCCATGTACATTCCCAGGGCTCGAATACCCATGTACATTCCCAGGGCTGTAATCCCCATTTACAGACCCAGGGCTGGAATCCCCATGTAAAGTCCCAGGGCTGGAATTTCCATGTACAGTCCCAGGGTTGGTGTCCGCATGTACTGTCCCAGGGTTAGAATCCCCATGTGCACGCCCAGGGTTGTAATCCACATTTACATTCCCAGCGCTGGAATACTCATGTGCAGTCCCAGGGTTGGAAGCCCCTTGTGCAGTCCCAGGGCTGGAATCGCCATGTACAGTCCCAGGGTTAGAATCCCCATGTACAGTCCCAGGGCTGGAATCCCAATGTACATTCCTAGGGCTGGAATTCCCATGTACATTCCCAGGGCTGTAATCCCCATGTACAGTCCCAGGGCTGGAATCCCCATGTCCAGTCCCAGGGTTGGAATCTCCATGTACAGTCCCAGGGTTGGTATCCGCATATACTGTCACAGGGTTAGAATCCCCATGTGCACGCCCAGGGTTGGAATCCTCATTTACAGACCCAGGGCTGGAATAGTTATGTGCAGTCCCAGGGTTGGAATCCCCATGTGAAGGCCCAGGGCTGGAATCGCCATGTCCAGTCCCAGGGTTAGAATCCCCATGTACAGTGTCAGGGCTGGCATCTCCAGTTACACTCCCAGGGCTGGAATCCGCATGTACAGTCCCAGGGTTGGAATCCCAATGTACAGTCCCAGGGTTGAAATCCCAATGTACAGTCCGAGGGTTGAAATCCCCATGTACAGTCCCAGGTTTGGAATGTCCAGGTACACTCCCAGGGCTGGAATCTCCAATGCATTCCCAGGGTTAGAATCCCCATGTGCAGTCCCAGGGCTGGATTCCTCATGTAGAGTGCCAGGGTTTGAATCCCCAAGTACAGTTCCACGGCTGGATTCCCCAGGTACAGTCCCAGGGTTAGAAACCCCATGTACAGTCCCCGAGTAGGAATCCTCATATACAATTAGAGGGTTAGAATCACCATGTGCATTCCCAGTGTTAGAATCCCAATGTAAAATCCCAGGTTTGGAATCCCCACGTACATTCCCAGGGCTGGAATCCCCATGTACAGTCAGAGGGCTGGCAAACCCATGTACAGTCCCAGGGCTGGAATCCCCATGTACAGTCCCAGGGCTGGAATCCCCATGTACAGTCCCAGGGTTGGAATCCCCATGTACAATCCCAGGGTTAAAATCCCCACCTACACTCCCAGTGTTGAAATCCGCTTGTGCAGTCCCAGGGCTGGAATCCGCTTTTTCAGTCCCAGGATTTGAATCCCCATATAAAGTCCCAGGGTTGGAATCCCCATGTACAGTCCCAGGGTTGGAATCCCCATGTACAGTCCCAGGTTTCGAATTCCCATGTACAGTAACAGGGTTGGAATTCCCATGTACAGTCCCAGGGTTGGAATCCCCATGTACAGTCCAAGTGTTGGAATCCCCATGTACAGTCCCAGCGTTGGAATCCCCATGCACAGTCCCAGAGTTGTAATCCCCATGTACATCCCCAGGTTTGGAATCCCTATTTACACTCCCAGGATTGGAATCCCCATGTACAGTCCCAGGGCGGGAATCTGCATGTACAGTCCCAGAGCAGGAATCCCCATATACAGTTCCAATGCTGGAATCCCCATGTTCATTCCCAGGGCTGGAATTCCCAATGCACATTCCCAGGGCTGGAATCCCCCTCTCCAGTCCCAGGGCTGGAAACCCCATGTGCAGTCCCAGGGATGGAATCTGCATGTACAGTCCCAGGGCTGGAATCCCCATCTACAGTCCCATGGCTGGAATCCCCATGTGCAGTCCCAGGTTAGGGATTCCGATGTACAGTCCAAGGGTTAGAATCCCCATGGGCAGTCCCAGGGTTGGAATCCCTATTTACAGACCCAGGTTTGGAATCCCCATGTGCAGTCCCAGGGCTGCAATCCCCATGTACAGTCCCAGGGTTGGAATCCCCATTTACAGCCCCGGTTTTGGAATTCCCATGTACAGTTCCAGGGTTGAAATCCCCGCATACAGTGATAGGGGTGGAATCCACTTGTACAGTCCCAGGGTTGGAATCCCCATGTACAGTCCCAGGGTTGGAATCCCCATGTACAGTCCCAGGGTTGGAATCCCCATGTACAGTCCCAGGGTTGGAATCCCCATGTACATTCCCAGGGTTGGAATCCCCATGTACAGTCCCAAAGTTGGAATCCCCATGTACAGTCCCAGTGTTGGAATCCCCATGAACAGGCCCAGGGTTGGAATCCGCTTGTATAGTCCCTAAGTTGGAATCCCCATGTACAGTCCCAGGGCGTGAATCTCGTAGACAGTCTCAGAGTGGGAATCCCCATGTCAAGTTCCAGGGCTGGAATCCCGACTTACAGTCCCAGGTTTGAAAACCCCTTGTACAGTCCCAGGTCTGGAAACCTCATGTAAAGTCCGAGGGCTGGAATCCCCATATACATTCCCAGGTTTGGAATCCCCATGTACAGTCACAGGTATGGAATCCCCATTAACAGTCCCAAGGTTGGAATATCCATTCACAGTCCCAGGGTTGGAATATCCATTTACAGCCCTAGTTTTGGAATCCCCATGTACAGTTCCAGGGATGGAATCCCCATGTACAGTGGGAGGGTTAGAATCCCCATGTACTGTCCCAATGTTGGAATCCCCCTGTACACTCCCAGGGCTGGAATCCCCATGTACAGTCCCAGGGCTGTAATTCCCATTTATAGTCCCAGGGTTAGAATCCCAATGTACAGTCTTATGGTGGGAAACCCCATGTACAGTCCCAGGTTTGGAAACTGCATGTATAGTTTCAGGGTCAGAATCCACATGTACAGTCCCAGGGTTGGAATCCCAATGTAAAATCCCAGGTTTGGAAACCCACATACATTCCCAGGGCTGGAATCACCATGTAATTTCCCAGGGCTGGCAACACCATGTAAAGTCCCAGGGCTGGAATCCCCATGTACAGTCCCAGGGTTGGAAGCCCCATGAACAGTCCCAGGCTTAGGATCACCACCTACACTCCCAGTGTTGAGATCCGCTTGTACAGTCCCAGGGCTGGAATCTGCTTGTACAGTCACAGGGTTTAAATCCCCATGTACAGTCCCAGGGCTGGAATCCCCATGTACAACACCAGTGCTGGAATCCCCAAGTACAGTCCCAGGGTTGGAATCGTCATGTATAGATCCAGGGTTAGAATCCCCAGGTACAGTCTCAGGGCTGGAATCCACATGTGCAGTGCCAGGGCTGGAATCCCCATGTACAGTCCCAGGTTTCGAATTCCCATGTACAGTAACAGGGTTGGAATTCCCATGTACAGTCCCAGGGTTGGAATCCCCATGTACAGTCCAAGTGTTGGAATCCCCATGTAGAGTCCCAGGGTTGGAATCCCCATGCACAGTCCCAGAGTTGTAATCCCCATGTACAACCCCAGGTTTGGAATCCCTATTTACACTCCCAGGGTTGGAATCCCCATGTACAGTCCCAGGGCGGTAATCTGCATGTACAGTCCCAGAGCAGGAATCCCCATATACAGTTCCAATGCTGGAATCCCCATGTTCATTCCCAGGGCTGGAATTCCCAATGCACATTCCCAGGGCTGGAATCCCCCTCTCCAGTCCCAGGGCTGGAAACCCCATGTGCAGTCCCAGGGATGGAATCTGCATGTACAGTCCCAGGGCTGGAATCACCATGTACAGTCCCAGGGCTGGAATCCCCATGTACAGTCCCACGGCTGGAATCCCCATGTACAGTCCCAGGTTAGGGATCCCGATGTACAGTCCAAGGGTTAGAATTCCCATGGGCAGTCCCAGGGTTGGAATCCCTATTTACCGTCCCAGGTTTGGAATCCCCATGTGCAGTCCCAGGGCTGCAATACCCATGTACAGTCCCAGGGTTGGAATCCCCATTTACAGCCCCGGTTTTGGAATTCCCATGTACAGTTCCAGGGTTGAAATCCCCGCATACAGTGATGGGGCTGGAATCCACTTGTACAGTCCCAGGGTTGGAATCCCCATGTTCAGTCCCAGGGTTGGAATCCCCATGTACAGTCCCAGGGTTGGAATCCCCATGTACAGTCCCAGGGTTGGAATCCCCATGTACATTCCCAGGGTTGGAATCCCCATGTACAGTCCCAAAGTTGGAATCCCCATGTACAGTCCCAGTGTTGGAATCCCCATGAACAGGCCCAGGGTTGGAATCCGCTTGGATAGTCACAGGGTTGGAATCCCCATGTACAGTCCCAGGGCGTGAATCTCCATAGACAGTCTCAGAGTGGGAATCCCCATGTAAAGTTCCGGGGCTGGAATCCCAACTTATAGTCCCAGGTTTGAAAACCCCTTGTACAGTCCCAGGGCTGGGAACCTCATGTAAAGTCCGAGGGCTGGAATCCCCATATACATTCCCAGGGTTGGAATCCCCATGTACAGTCACAGGTATGGAATCCCCATTTACAGTCCCAAGGTTGGAATATCCATTCACAGTCCCAGGGTTGGAATATCCATTTACAGCCCTAGTTTTGGAATCCCCATGTACAGTTCCAGGGATGGAATCCCCATGTACAGTGGGAGGGTTAGAATCCCCATGTACTGTCCCAATGTTGGAATCCCCCTGTACACTCCCAGGGCTGGAATCCCCATGTACAGTCCCAGGGCTGTAATCCCCATTTATAGTCCCAGGGTTAGAATCCCAATGTACAGTCTTATGGTGGGAAACCCCATGTACAGTCCCAGGTTTGGAAACTGCATGTATAGTTTCAGGGTCAGAATCCACATGTACAGTCCCAGGGTTGGAATCCCAATGTAAAATCCCAGGTTTGGAAACCCACATACATTCCCAGGGCTGGAATCACCATGTAATTTCCCAGGGCTGGCAACACCATGTAAAGTCCCAGGGCTGGAATCCCCATGTACAGTCCCAGGGTTGGAAGCCCCATGAACAGTCCCAGGCTTAGGATCACCACCTACACTCCCAGTGTTGAGATCCGCTTGTACAGTCCCAGGGCTGGAATCTGCTTGTACAGTCACAGGGTTTAAATCCCCATGTACAGTCCCAGGGCTGGAATCCCCATGTACAACACCAGTGCTGGAATCCCCAAGTACAGTCCCAGGGTTGGAATCGTCATGTATAGATCCAGGGTTAGAATCCCCAGGTACAGTCTCAGGGCTGGAATCCACATGTGCAGTGCCAGGGCTGGAATCCCCATGTACAGTCCCAGGTTTCGAATTCCCATGTACAGTAACAGGGTTGGAATTCCCATGTACAGTCCCAGGGTTGGAATCCCCATGTACAGTCCAAGTGTTGGAATCCCCATGTAGAGTCCCAGGGTTGGAATCCCCATGCACAGTCCCAGAGTTGTAATCCCCATGTACAACCCCAGGTTTGGAATCCCTATTTACACTCCCAGGGTTGGAATCCCCATGTACAGTCCCAGGGCGGTAATCTGCATGTACAGTCCCAGAGCAGGAATCCCCATATACAGTTCCAATGCTGGAATCCCCATGTTCATTCCCAGGGCTGGAATTCCCAATGCACATTCCCAGGGCTGGAATCCCCCTCTCCAGTCCCAGGGCTGGAAACCCCATGTGCAGTCCCAGGGATGGAATCTGCATGTACAGTCCCAGGGCTGGAATCACCATGTACAGTCCCAGGGCTGGAATCCCCATGTACAGTCCCACGGCTGGAATCCCCATGTACAGTCCCAGGTTAGGGATCCCGATGTACAGTCCAAGGGTTAGAATTCCCATGGGCAGTCCCAGGGTTGGAATCCCTATTTACCGTCCCAGGTTTGGAATCCCCATGTGCAGTCCCAGGGCTGCAATACCCATGTACAGTCCCAGGGTTGGAATCCCCATTTACAGCCCCGGTTTTGGAATTCCCATGTACAGTTCCAGGGTTGAAATCCCCGCATACAGTGATGGGGCTGGAATCCACTTGTACAGTCCCAGGGTTGGAATCCCCATGTTCAGTCCCAGGGTTGGAATCCCCATGTACAGTCCCAGGGTTGGAATCCCCATGTACAGTCCCAGGGTTGGAATCCCCATGTACATTCCCAGGGTTGGAATCCCCATGTACAGTCCCAAAGTTGGAATCCCCATGTACAGTCCCAGTGTTAGAATCCCCATGAACAGGCCCAGGGTTGGAATCCGCTTGGATAGTCACAGGGTTGGAATCCCCATGTACAGTCCCAGGGCGTGAATCTCCATAGACAGTCTCAGAGTGGGAATCCCCATGTAAAGTTCCAGGGCTGGAATCCCAACTTATAGTCCCAGGTTTGAAAACCCCTTGTACAGTCCCAGGGCTGGGAACCTCATGTAAAGTCCGAGGGCTGGAATCCCCATATACATTCCCAGGGTTGGAATCCCCATGTACAGTCACAGGTATGGAATCCCCATTTACAGTCCCAAGGTTGGAATATCCATTCACAGTCCCAGGGTTGGAATATCCATTTACAGCCCTAGTTTTGGAATCCCCATGAACAGTTCCAGGGATGGAATCCCCATGTACAGTCGGAGGGTTAGAATCCCCATGTACTGTCCCAATGTTGGAATCCCCCTGTACACTCCCAGGGCTGGAATCCCCATGTACAGTCCCAGGGCTGTAATCCCCATTTATAGTCCCAGGGTTAGAATCCCAATGTACAGTCTTATGGTGGGAAACCCCATGTACAGTCCCAGGTTTGGAAACTGCATGTATAGTTTCAGGGTCAGAATCCACATGTACAGTCCCAGGGTTGGAATCCCAATGTAAAATCCCAGGTTTGGAATCCCACATACATTCCCAGGGCTGGAATCACCATGTAATTTCCCAGGGCTGGCAACACCATGTAAAGTCCCAGGGCTGGAATCCCCATGTACAGTCCCAGGGTTGGAAGCCCCATGTACAGTCCCAGGCTTAGAATCACCACCTACACTCCCAGTGTTGAGATCTGCTTGTACAGTCCCAGGGCTGGAATCTGCTTGTACAGTCACAGGGTTTAAACCCCCATGTACAGTCCCAGGGCTGGAATCCCCATGTACAATACCAGTGCTGGAATCCCCATGTACAATACCAGTGCTGGAATCCCCAAGTACAGTCCCAGGGTTGGAATTGTCATGTATAGATCCAGGGTTAGAATCCCCAGGTACAGTCTCAGGGCTGGAATCCACATGTGCAGTGCCAGGGCTGGAATCCCCATGTACAGTCCCAGGGTTGGAATCCCCATGTACAGACCCAGAGTTGGAATCCCATTGTCAGTCCCAGGGTTGGAATCCCCATGTACAGTCCCAGGGTTGGAATTCCAAATGTACAGTCCCAGGGTTGGAATCCCCATGTACATTCCCAGGGCTGGAATTCCCATGTACATTCCCAGGGCTGTAATCCCCATGTACAGTCCCAGGGTTGGAATTCCCATGTACAGTCACAGGGCTGGAATCTCCATGTACAGTCCCAGGGTTGGTATCCGCATGTACTGTCCCAGGGTTAGAATCCCCATGTGCACGCCCAGGGTTGGAATCCACATTTACATTCCAAGGGCTGGAATACTCATGTGCAGTCCCAGGGTTGGAATCCCCATGTGCAGTCCAAGGGCTGGAATCGCCATGTACAGTCCCAGGGTTAGAATCCCCATGTGCAGTCCCAGGGCTCGCATCTCCAGTTACAGTCCCAGGGCTGGAATCCGCATGTACAGTCCCAGGGTTGGAATCCAAATGTACAGTTCCAGGGTTGAAATCCCAATGTACAGTCACAGTGTTGGAATCCCCATTTACAGTCCCAGGTTTGGAATGTCCAGGTACTGTCCCAGGGCTGGAAGCTCCAATGCAGTCCCAGAGGTAGAATCCCCATGTGCAGTCACAGGGCTGGTTTCCCCAAGTAGAACCCAAGGGTTTGAATCCACAGGTTCAGTCCCACGGCTGGAATCGCCAGGATCAGTTCCAGGGTTAGAATCCCCATGCACAGTCCCCGAGTTGGAATCCCCATATACAGTCCCAGGGTTAGAATCCCCATGTGCATTCCCAGTGTTAGAATCCCAATGTAAAATCCCAGGTTTGGAATCCCCACGTACATTCACAGGGCTGGAATCCACATGTACAGTCCCAGGGTTGGAATCCCCATGTACATTCCCAGGGATAGAATCCCCACCTAAACTCGCAGTGTTAAAATCCGCTTGTGCAGTCCCAGGGATGGAATCTGCTTTTACAGTCCCAGGGTTTGAATCCCCATGTACATTCCCAGGGCTGGAATCCCCATGTACAATCCCAGGGTTGGAATTCCCAAGGACAGGCCCAGGGTTGGAATCCCCATGTAAAGTCCCAGGGTTGGAATCGTCATGTACAGACCAAGGGATAGAATCCCCAGGAACAGTCTCAGGGCTGGAATCCCCATCTGCAGCCCCAGGGCTGGAATCCCCCATGTACAGTCCCAGTGTTGGAATCCCCATGTACAGTCCCAAGTTTGGTATTCCAAATATATAGTCCCAGAGTTGGAATCCCCATGTACAGTACAAGGGTTGGAATCCCCATGTACACTCCCAGTGCTAAAATCCCCATGTGCAGTCCCAGGGCTGGAATTCCCATGTACATTCCCAGGGCTGAAATTCCCATGTACATTCCCAGGGCTGTAATCCCCATGTACAGTCCCAGGGCTGGAATCCCCATGTACATTCCCAGGGCTGGAATCCCCATGTACAGTCCCAGGTTTGGGATCCCCATGTACAGTCCCAGGGTTAGAATCCCCATGTGCAGTCCCAGGGTTGGAATCCACATTTACAGTCCCAGGGTTGGAATAATCATGTACAGTCCCAGGGTTGGAATCCCCATGTTAAGCCCCAGCGCTGGAATCGCCATGTACAGTCCCAGGGTTAGAATCCCCATGTACAATCGCAGGGCTGGCATCTCCAGGTACAGTCCCAGTGCAGGAATCCGCATGTACAGTCCCAGGTTTGGAATCCCCATGTGCAGTCCCAGGGTTGAAAACCCAATGTAAAGTCCCAGGGTTAGAATTCCCATGTGCAGTCCCAGGGTTGGAATCCACATTTACATTCCCAGGGTTGGAATAATCATGTACAGTCCCAGGGTTGGAATCCCCATGTTAAGTCCCAGCGCTGGAATCGCCATGTACAGTCCCAGGGTTAGAATCCCCATGTACAATCGCAGGGATGGCATCTCCAGGTACAGTCCCAGTGCAGAAATCCGCATGTACAGTCCCAGGTTTGGAGTCCCCATGTACAGCCCCAGGGTTGAAATCCCAATGTACAGTCCCAGGGTTGGAACATCCAAGTACAGTCCCAGGGTTAGAATCCCCATGTGCAGTCCCCGGGCTGGATTCCCCATGTACATTCCCAGCGTATGAATCCCCATGTACAGTCCCAGGGTTGGAATCCACATGTACAGCCGCAGGGTTGGAATCCCAATGTAAAATCCCAGGTTTGGAATCCCCACGTACATTACCAGGGCTGGAATCCCCATGTATTTTACCAGGGCTGGCAAGACCATGTACAGTCCCAGGGCTGGAATCCCCATGTACAGTCGCAGGGTTGGAAGCGCCATGTAAACTCCCAGGGTTAGAATCAGCACCTACACTCCCAGTGTTGAAATCCGCTTGTGCAGTCCCAGGGCTGGAATCTCCTTGTACAGTCACAGGGTTTGAATCCCCATGTAAAATCCCAGGGCTGGAATCCCCATGTACAATCACAGTGCTGGAATCCCCAAGTACAGTCCCTGGGTTGGAATCCCCATGTACAGTCCCAGGGTTGGAAATGTCATGTATAGACCCAGGTTTAGAATCCCTAAGGTACAGTCTCAGGGCTGGAATCCCCATGTGCAGTCCCAGGGCTGGATTCCCCATGTACAGTCCCAGGGTTTGAATCCCCATGTAAAGTCCCAGGGTTGGAATCCCCATGTACAGTCCCAAAGTTGGAATCCCCATGTACAGTCCCAGGGTTGGAATCCCCATGAACAGGCCCAGGGTTGGAATCCGCTTGTACAGTCCCAGGGTTGGAATCCCCATGTACAGTCCCAGGGCGGGAATCTCCATAGACAGTCCCAGAGTGGGAATCCCCATGTACAGTTCCAGGGCTGGAACCCCCATGTACCTTCCCAGGCTGGAATCCCCATGTACCTTCCCAGGGCTGGAATCCCCATGTACATTATCGGGCCGGAATCCCGACTTACAGTCCCAGGTTTGAAAACCCCTTGTACAGACCCAGGGCTGGAAACCCCATGTAAAGTCCCAGGGCTGTAATCCCCAAATACATTCCCAGGGTTGGAATCCCCATGTACAGACCCAGAGTTGGAATCCCCATGTACAGTCGCAGGGTTGTAATCCACATTTACAGTCCCAAGTTTGGAATATCCATTCACAGTCCCAGGGTTGGAATATCCATTTACAGCCCTAGTTTTGGAATCCCCATGTAAAGTTCCAGGGTTGGAATCCCCATGTACAGTGCCAGTGTAAGAATCCCCATGTACTGTCCCAACGTTGGAATCCCCCTGTACAGTCCCAGGGCTGGAATCCCCATTTACAGTCCCAGGGTTAGAATTCCAATGTACAGTCTTATGGCAGGAAAACCCATGTACAGTCCCAGGTTTGGAAACTGCATGTATAGTCTCAGGGTCAGAATCCAAATGTACAGTCCCAGGGTTGGAATCCCAATGTAAAATCCCATGCTTGGAATGCCCACGTACAATCCCAGGGCTGGAACCCCCATGTATATCCCCAGGGCTGGCAACACCATGCACAGTCCCAGGGTTGGAAGCGCCATGTACAGTCCCAGGGTTAGAATCACCACCTACACTCCCAGTGTTGAAATCCGCTTGTACAGTCCCAGGGCTGGAATCTGCTTGTACAGTCACAGGGTTTGAATCCCCATGTACAGTCCCAGGGCTGGAATCCCCATGTACAATCCCAGGGTTGGAAACCCCATGTACAGTCCCAGGGTTGGAATCGTCATATATAGACCCAGGTTTAGAATCCCCAGGTACAGTCTCAGGGCTGGAATCCCCATGTGCAGTCCCAGGGCTGGAATCCCCATGTACAGTCCCAGGGTTGGAATCCCCATGTACAGACCAAGAGTTGGAATCCCATTGTCATTCCCAGGGTTGGAATCCCCATGTAGAGTCCCAGGGTTGGAATTCCAAATGTACAGTACAAGGGTTAGAATGCCCATGTACATACACAGTGCTAGAATCCTCATGTACAGGCCCAGGGCTGGAATCCCCATGTACATTCCAAGGGCTGGAATTCCCATGTACATTCCCAGGGCTGTAATACCCATGTACAGTCCAAGGGCTGGAATCCCCATGTACAGTCCCAGGGCTGGAATCTCCAAATACAGTCCCAGGGTTGGTATCCACATGTACTGTCCCAGGGTTAGAATCCCCATGTGCACGCCCAGGGTTGGAATCCACATGTGCAGTCCCAGGGATGGAATCGCCATGTACAGTCCCAGGGTTAGAATCCCCATGTACAGCCCCATGGCTCGCATTTCCAGTTACAGTCCCAGGGCTGGAATCCGCATGTTCAGTCGCAGGGTTGGAATCCCAATGTACAGTCCCAGGGTTGAAATCCCAATGTACAGTCCTAGGGTTGGAATCCCCATGTACAGTCCCAGGTTTGGAATGTCCAGGTACAGCCCCAGGGCTGGAATCTCCAATACAGTCACAGGGCTGGTTTCCCCATGTAGAGTCCAAGGGTTTCAATCCACAGGTACAGTCCCAGGGCTGGAATCCCCAGGTACAGTCCCAGGGTTAGAATCCCCATGTACAGTCCCCGAGTTGGAATCCCCATATACAGTCCCAGGGTTAGAATCACCATGTGCATTCCCAGGGTTAGAATCCCAATGTAAAATCCCAGGTTTGGAATCCCCACGTACATTCCCAGGGCTGGAATCCCCATGTACAGTCCCAGGGTTGGAATCCCCATGTACAGTCCCAGGGTTAGAAACCCCACCTACACTCCCAGTGTTGAAATCCGCTTGTGCAGTCCCAGGGATGGTATCCCCATGTACAATCCCAGGGTTGTAATGCCCAAGGACAGGCCCAGGGTTGGAATCCCCATGTACAGTCCCAGGGTTGGAATCGTCATGTATAGACCCAGGTTTAGAATCCCCAGGTACAGTCTCAGGGCTGGTATCCCCATGTGCAGTCCCAGGGCTGGAATCCCCATGTACAGTCCCAGGGTTGGAATCCCCATGTACAGACCAAGAGTTGGAATCCCATTGTCATTCCCAGGGTTGGAATCCCCATGTACAGTCCCAGGGTTGGAATCCCCATGTACAGTACAAGGGTTAGAATGCCCATGTACACACCCAGTGCTAGAATCCTCATGTACAGTCCCAGGGCTGGAATCCCCATGGACATTCCCAGGGCTGGAATTCCCATGTACATTCCCAGGGCTGTAATACCCATGTACAGTCCCAGGGCTGGAATCCCCATGTACAGTCCCAGGGCTGGTATCTCCAAATACAGTCCCAGGGTTGGTATCCACATGTACTGTCCCAGGGTTAGAATCCCCATGTGCACGCCCAGGGTTGGAATCCACATTTACCGTCCCAGGGCTGGAATACTCATGTGCAGTCCCAGGGTTGGAATCCCCATGTGCTGTCCCAGGGATGGAATCGCCATGTACAGTCCCAGGGTTAGAATCCCCATGTACAGTCCCATGGCTCGCATTTCCAGTTACAGTTCCAGGGCTGGAATCCGCATGTTCAGTCGCAGGGTTAGAATCCCAATGTACAGTCCCAGGGTTGAAATCCCAATGTACAGTCCCAGGGTTGGAATCCCCATGTACAGTCCCAGATTTGGAATGTCCAGGTACAGCCCCAGGGCTGGAATCTCCAATACAGTCACAGGGCTGGTTTCCCCATGTAGAGTCCAAGGGTTTCAATCCACAGGTACAGTCCCAGGGCTGGAATCCCCATATACAGTCCCAGGGTTAGAACAACCATGTGCATTCCCAGGGTTAGAATCCCAATGTAAAATCCCAGGTTTGGAATCCCCACGTACATTCCCAGGGCTGGAATCCCCATATACAGTCCCAGGGTTGGAATCCCCATGTAAAGTCCCAGGGTTAGAAACCCCACCTACACTCCCAGTGTTGAAAACCGCTTGTGCAGTCCCAGGGATGGAATCTGCTTTTACAGTCCCAGGGTTTGAATCCCCATGTACAGTCCCAGGGCTGGAATCCCCATGTACAATGCCAGGGTTGGAATGCCCAAGGACAGGCCCAGGGTTGGAATCCCCATGTAAAGTCCCAGGGTTGGAATCGTCATGTATAGACCCAGGTTTAGAATCCCCAGGTACAGTCTCAGGGCTGGAATCCCCATGTGCAGTCCCAGGGCTGGAATCCCCATGTACAGTCCCAGGGTTGGAATCCCTATGTACAGGCCAAGAGTTGGAATCCCATTTTCATTCCCAGGGTTGGATTCCCCATGTACAGTCCCAGGGTTGGAATCCCCATGTACCGTACAAGGGTTAGAATGCCCATGTACACACCCAGTGCAAGACTCCTCATGTACAGTCCCAGGGCTGGAATCCCCATGTACATTCCCAGGGCTGGAATTCCCATGTACATTCCCAGGGCTGTAATACCCATGTACAGTCCCAGGGCTGGAATCCCCATGTACAGTCCCAGGGTTGGAATCCCCATGTACAGACCAAGAGTTGGAATCCCATTGTCATTCCCAGGGTTGGAATCCCCATGTAGAGTCCCAGGGTTGGAATTCCAAATGTACAGTACAAGGGTTAGAATGCCCATGTACATACACAGTGCTAGAATCCTCATGTACAGGCCCAGGGCTGGAATCCCCATGTACATTCCAAGGGCTGGAATTCCCATGTACATTCCCAGGGCTGTAATACCCATGTACAGTCCAAGGGCTGGAATCCCCATGTACAGTCCCAGGGCTGGAATCTCCAAATACAGTCCCAGGGTTGGTATCCACATGTACTGTCCCAGGGTTAGAATCCCCATGTGCACGCCCAGGGTTGGAATCCACATGTGCAGTCCCAGGGATGGAATCGCCATGTACAGTCCCAGGGTTAGAATCCCCATTTACAGCCCCATGGCTCGCATTTCCAGTTACAGTCCCAGGGCTGGAATCCGCATGTTCAGTCGCAGGGTTGGAATCCCAATGTACAGTCCCAGGGTTGAAATCCCAATGTACAGTCCTAGGGTTGGAATCCCCATGTACAGTCCCAGGTTTGGAATGTCCAGGTACAGCCCCAGGGCTGGAATCTCCAATACAGTCACAGGGCTGGTTTCCCCATGTAGAGTCCAAGGGTTTCAATCCACAGGTACAGTCCCAGGGCTGGAATCCCCAGGTACAGTCCCAGGGTTAGAATCCCCATGTACAGTCCCCGAGTTGGAATCCCCATATACAGTCCCAGGGTTAGAATCACCATGTGCATTCCCAGGGTTAGAATCCCAATGTAAAATCCCAGGTTTGGAATCCCCACGTACATTCCCAGGGCTGGAATCCCCATGTACAGTCCCAGGGTTGGAATCCCCATGTACAGTACCAGGGTTAGAAACCCCACCTACACTCCCAGTGTTGAAATCCGCTTGTGCAGTCCCAGGGATGGAATCCCCATGTACAATCCCAGGGTTGTAATGCCCAAGGACAGGCCCAGGGTTGGAATCCCCATGTACAGTCCCAGGGTTGGAATCGTCATGTATAGACCCAGGTTTAGAATCCCCAGGTACAGTCTCAGGGCTGGTATCCCCATGTGCAGTCCCAGGGCTGGAATCCCCATGTACAGTCGCAGGGTTGGAATCCCCATGTACAGACCAAGAGTTGGAATCCCATTGTCATTCCCAGGGTTGGAATCCCCATGTACAGTCCCAGGGTTGGAATCCCCATGTACAGTACAAGGGTTAGAATGCCCATGTACATACCCAGTGCTAGAATCCTCATGTACAGTCCCAGGGCTGGAATCCCCATGGACATTCCCAGGGCTGGAATTCCCATGTACATTCCCAGGGCTGTAATACCCATGTACAGTCCCAGGGCTGGAATCCCCATGTACAGTCCCAGGGCTGGTATCTCCAAATACAGTCCCAGGGTTGGTATCCACATGTACTGTCCCAGGGTTAGAATCCCCATGTGCACGCCCAGGGTTGGAATCCACATTTACCTTCCCAGGGCTGGAATACTCATGTGCAATCCCAGGGTTGGAATCCCCATGTGCTGTCCCAGGGATGGAATCGCCATGTACAGTCCCAGGGTTAGAATCCCCATGTACAGTCCCATGGCTCGCATTTCCAGTTACAGTTCCAGGGCTGGAATCCGCATGTTCAGTCGCAGGGTTAGAATCCCAATGTACAGTCCCAGGGTTGAAATCCCAATGTACAGTCCCAGGGTTGGAATCCCCATGTACAGTCCCAGATTTGGAATGTCCAGGTACAGCCCCAGGGCTGGAATCTCCAATACAGTCACAGGGCTGGTTTCCCCATGTAGAGTCCAAGGGTTTCAATCCACAGGTACAGTCCCAGGGCTGGAATCCCCATATACAGTCCCAGGGTTAGAACAACCATGTGCATTCCCAGGGTTAGAATCCCAATGTAAAATCCCAGGTTTGGAATCCCCACGTACATTCCCAGGGCTGGAATCCCCATATACAGTCCCAGGGTTGGAATCCCCATGTAAAGTCCCAGGGTTAGAAACCCCACCTACACTCCCAGTGTTGAAAACCGCTTGTGCAGTCCCAGGGATGGAATCTGCTTTTACAGTCCCAGGGTTTGAATCCCCATGTACAGTCCCAGGGCTGGAATCCCCATGTACAATGCCAGGGTTGGAATGCCCAAGGACAGGCCCAGGGTTGGAATCCCCATGTAAAGTCCCAGGGTTGGAATCGTCATGTATAGACCCAGGTTTAGAATCCCCAGGTACAGTCTCAGGGCTGGAATCCCCATGTGCAGTCCCAGGGCTGGAATCCCCATGTACAGTCCCAGGGTTGGAATCCCTATGTACAGGCCAAGAGTTGGAATCCCATTTTCATTCCCAGGGTTGGAATCCCCATGTACAGTCCCAGGGTTGGAATTCCAAAAGTACAGTCCCAGGGTTGGAATCCCCATGTACCGTACAAGGGTTAGAATGCCCATGTACACACCCAGTGCAAGACTCCTCATGTACAGTCCCAGGGCTGGAATCCCCATGTACATTCCCAGGGCTGGAATTCCCATGTACATTCCCAGGGCTGTAATACCCATGTACAGTCCCAGGGCTGGAATCCCCATGTACAGACCCAGGGCTGGAATCTCCAAATACAGTCCCAGGGTTGGTATCCGCATGTACTGTCCCAGGGTTAGAATCCCCATGTCACGCCCAGGGTTGGAATACACATTTACAGTCCCAGGGCTGGAATACTCATGTGCAGTCCCAGGGTTGGAATCCCCATGTGCAGTCCCAGGGCTGGAATCGCCATTTACAGTCCCAGGGTTAGAATCCACATGCACAGTCCCATGGCTCGCATTTCCAGTTACAGGCCCAGGGCTGGAATCCGCATGTTCAGTCCCAGGGTTGGAATCCCAATGTACAGTCCCAGGGTTGGAATCCCAATGTACAGTCCCAGGGTTGAAATCCCAATGTACAGTCCCAGGTATGGAATCCCCATGTACAGCCCCAGGTTTGGAATGTCCAGGTACAGCCCCAGGGCTGGAATCTCCAATACAGTCACAGGGCTGGTTTCCCCATGTAGAGTCCAAGGGTTTCAATCCACAGGTACAGTCCCAGGGCTGGGATCACCAGGTACAATCCCAGGGTTAGAATCCTCATGTACAGTCCCCGAGTTGGAATCCCCATATACAGTCCCAGGGTTAGAATCACCATGTGCATTCCCAGGGTTAGAATCCCGATGTAAAATCCCAGGTTTGGAATCCCCACGTACATTCCCAGGGCTGGAATCCCCATGTACCGTCCCAGGGTTGGAATCCCCATGTACAGTCCCAGGGTTAGAAACCTCACCTACACTCCCAGTGTTGAAATCCGCTTGTGCAGTCCCAGGGATGGAATCTGCTTTTACAGTCCGAGGGTTTGAATCCCCATGTACAGTCCCAGGGCTGGAATCGTCATGTACAGACCAAGGGATAGAATCCCCAGGAGCAATCTCAGGGCTGGAATCTCCATGTGCAGTCCCAGGGCTGAAATCCCCATGTACAGTCCCAGGGACAGGCCCAGGGTTGGAATCCCCATGTACAGTCCCAGGGTAGGAATCGTCATGTACAGACCAAGGGATAGAATCCCCAGGAACAATCTCAGGGCTGGAATCCCCATGTGCAGTCCCAGGGCTGAAATCCCCATGTACAGTCCCAGGGTTGGAATCCCCATGTACAGTCCCAAGTTTGGTATTCCAAATGTACAGTCACAGGGTTGGAATACCCATGTACAGTACAAGGGTTGGAATCCCCATGTACACTCCCAGTGCTAGAATCCCCATGTACAGTCCCAGGTTTGGAATCCCCATGTACAATCCCAGGTTTGGAATCCCTATGAACAGTCCCAGGGTTGAACTCCACAGATACAGTCCCAGGATTGGAATCCCCATGTACACTCCTAGGGTTGGAATCCCCATGCACAATCCCAGGGCGGGAATCTCCATGTACTGTCCCAGAGCGGGAATCCCCATGTAGAGTTCCAGGGCTGGAATCCCCATGTACATTCCCAGGGCTGGAATCTCCATGCACATTCCCAGGGCTGGAATCCCCATGTACAGTCCCAGGGCTGGAAACCCCATGTGCAGTCCCAGGGCTGGAATCCGCATGTACAGTCCCGGGGCTGGAATCCGCTTGTACACTCCCAGGTTTTGAATCCCCATGTACAGTACCAGGACTGAAATTGCCATGTACAGTCCACAGGGTTGGAATATCCATGTACAATCCCAGGGCTGGAATCCATATGTACAGTCCCAGTGTTGGAATCTCCATGTACATTCCCAGTGCTGGAATCCCCATGTGCAGTCACAGGGTTGGAATCACCATGTACAGTCCCAGGGTTGGAATCCCGACTTACAGTCTCAGGGTTGAAATCCCCATGTACAGTCCCAGGGCTGGAATCCCCATGTGCAGTCCCAGCGCTTGAAACCCCATATACAGTCCCAGGGTTTGAATTCCCATGCACAGACCCAGTGTTGGAATCCCCATGTACAGTCCCAGGGTTGGAATCCCCACTTGCAGTCCCAGGTTTGGAATCCCCATATACAATCCCAGGTTTAGAATCCCCATGTACTGTCCCAGGGGTTGGAATCCTGTTTTACTATACCAGTATTAGAATCCACATGTACAGTCCCAGATTTAGAATCCCAATGTAAAATCCCAGGGTAAGAGTCATCATGAACAGTCCCAACGATAGAATCCCCATGTACAGTCCCAGGGCTGGAATCCGCATGAACAGTCCCAGGGCTGGAATCCCCATGTACAGTCCCAGGGTTGGAATCCCCATGTACAGTCCCAGGGTTATAATCCCAATGTTCATTCTCAGGTCTGGAAACCTCTTGTACAGTCCCAGGGTTAGCATCCCCACCTACAGTCCCAGGGTTGAAATCCGCTTGTACAGTCCCAGGGCTGGAATCTGCTTTTACAGTCCCAGGGTTTGATTCCCCATTTACAGTCCCAGGGTTTGAATCCCCATGTACAGTCCTAGTGTTTGAATCCCCATGTACAGTCCCAGGGTTGGAATCCCCATGTGCAGTCCAAGGGCTGGAATCCCGAAATACAGTCCCAGGGCTGGAATCCCCATGCACAGTCCCAGGGTTGGAATCCCCATGTACATTCCCAGGGTTAGAATCCCCACCTACAGTCCCAGGGTTGAAATCCGCTTGTACAGTCCCAAGGTTGGAATCTGCTTGTACATTCCCAGGGTTTGAATCCCCATGTACAGTCCCAGAGTTGGAATTCCCAGATAAAGTCCCAGGGCTGGAATCACCATGTACAGCCCCAGGGTTTGAATCCCCTGGTAGAGTGTCAATGCTGGAATCCGCCTGTACACTCCCAGGATTTGAATCCCCAAGTACAGTCCCACGGCTGGAATCCCCAAGTACAGTCCCAGGGTTGGAATCCCCAGGTACAGTCCCAGGTTTGGAATATCCATGTACTGTCCCAGGGTTGGAATCCCCATGTACAGTCCCAGGATTGGAATCCCCATGTACAGTCCCAGGGTTGGAATCCCCATGTACAGTCCCAGGGTTGGAATCCCCATGTACCGTCCCAGACCTTGAATCCCCATGTATTGTCCCAGGGTTGGAATCCCGATGTACAGTCCCAGGGTTGGAATCCCCATGTGCAGTCGAATGGCTGGAATCCCCATGTACAACCTCAGGGTTATAGACATAGAAGATAGGAGCAGGAGTAGGCCATTCGGCCCTCCGAGCCTGCTCCGCCATTCAATGTTATCATGGCTGATCATCCAAATTCAGCACCCTGTCCCTGTCTTTTCACCATATCCCTTGATCCCTTTTGCCTCAAGAAATATATCCAAATCTTTCTTGAATATATTTAATGAACTGGCCTCTACCTCCCTCTGTGGCAGAGAATTCCACAGGTTCACCACTCTCTGGGTGAAGAAATTCCTCCTCATTTCAGTCCTAAATGGCTTACCCCTTATCCTTAGAATATGTCCCCTGGTTCTGGACTCCCCGACCATCAGAAACATCCTTCCTGCATCTAGTCTGTCCAGACCTGACAGAATTTTATAGGTTTCGATGAGATCCCCTCTCAATCTTCTAAACTCCAGTGAGTATAAGCCCCATCGACACAATCTCTCCTCATACGTCATTCCTGCCATCCCAGGTATCAGCCTGGTGAATCTTCGCTGCACTCTCTCCATGGCAAGAACCTCCATCCTCAGGTAAGGTGACCAAAACTGTGCACAATACTCAAGGTGCGGTCTCACCAAGGCCCTATACAACTGTAGCAAGACATCCTTGTACCTGTAGTCGAACCCTCTTGCTACGAAGGCCAACATACCATTTGCCTTCTTAACCGCCTGCTGCATCTGCATGCTTACCTTCAGCGACTGGTGCACAAGGACATCCAGGTCTCTTTGCACTTCCCCTTCTCCCAATCTATTGCCATTCAAATAATAATCTGCCTTCCTGTTTTTGCCACCAAAGTGGATAACCTCACATTTATCCACATGATAGTGCATTTGCCATGTTTCTGCCCAATCACCCAACCTGTCCAAATCGTACTGGAGTTTCCCGACACCCTCCTCGCAGCTTACCCTCCCACCCAGCTTTGTGTCATCTGCAAATTTGGAGATATTACATCCAATTCCCTCGTCCAGATCATTAATATATATTGTGACCAGCTGAGGTCCCAGGACCGATCCTTGCGGTACCCCTCTAGTCACTGCCTGCCACTCGGAAAACCACCCGTTTATTCCAACTCTTTGCTTTCTGTCCGCCAACCAGTTCTCTATCCAAGTCAATGCTGTATTGATTTGTATGTGGGTTCAATGACGACACATTCATGAAAGAGATGTCTTTTTATCTAACGTATGTTCAACTCTGTTAACAGCATTACAGGAGACACCATCTTAGAGATCCATCTAAAACGAAACTAAAACTAAACTGCTTGTCTCTCACATGCCCTTTGCTGTTCAGGCATAAATAATCAATCAGGCAAATATGCTGGTAAGGCATAAATAATCAAACAGCCAAATACCATCACTATTTGCTGATATCATTACATCTCCCTTTCTTAAAACAAAAGCATTTTACTTTTATCTAACAACATGTTTTCTTTGTATTACTCTGCATTTTACCTGTAACACTTAATGAACTTACATTATCATTATCATTATCAAGGTTTTTTAACCTTGTTTTGTGTATTCACATGAAATATGTAAGTACACTAGAACTTGAAGAAAGAATAAGATAACATTACTTCCTTCTATAACAAGATCCCTGAAACTTGCTCAATGAGTGTATCAGGAGGCTTCACGTGTCTTGAGGATTTTCTGGTTGATTGTCCTTGAATCTGAGTTGTTGCCTCAGATGATGATTTCTCAGCTGTGTGATCAGGTTGTTCAACAGTATCAGTCTTTTGACCTGCATTGGCTGGTCCCATGAGAAGATCCCGACGATTTCTTCACAGAACAGCACCCTCATCTGTCTGAATGGTGTATGATCTTGGTTGAACTTCACTCAGGACAGTTCCCTTCTGAGTCCATATGTTTGTTTTGTCTTTGAACCTTACTTGGTCACCAGTGTGGAGTTCAGGTAGGTTTTGTGTTCCTCTGTCATAGTAGTACTTTTGCTTTTCTTTCTGTTGTTCTTTGAACTTCCTCACTTTCTCCCCCTCTTTTGTTTTCAGGAGGTTCTCCGGGATGGGTAGGTTTGACCTTAGCAGACGTCCCATAAGGAGTTGGGCTGGTGACATACCACACTCGAGCGGCGTTGTGCGGTATACAAGCATGCTCTGGTAGAAGTCAGTTCCACTGTCTTTTGCCTTGTACATCAGTCTTTTCACTGTCTGGACCGATTATTCCACTAGTCCATTGGACTGTGGAAAGTGAGGACTTGACGTTCTGTGGACAAAGTCCCACTCTTTGACAAAGTGTCGGAAACTTGCATTGTAAAACTGGGGTCCGTTGTCTGTGAAGACCTCGCTTGCCACGCCATGTCTGGAGAATATGGCTTTCATACATGTTATCACAGCATCTGCAGTGGTGGTGTACAGTGTACAAACCTCTGGATACAGGGAGTAATAGTCTGTGACTAAAAGATAGTCCTTCCCTTGACATACGAATAGGTCAGCGCCTACCTTCTGGTAAGGTCTGTCTGGCGCTGGGTGTGGCTTAATGGTTCTACCGGATTGCTTGCTCGATATTTCAGGCATATTGTGCAGTTTGACACTTCATTTGTCACATCTTGGTTGATTCGTGGCCAGTACATCACCTCTCGTGCTCTTTTCTTACACTTTTCGATTCCCAGATGTCCTCCATGGATCCTTTTTAGCATCTCTTTTCTCAGACTCTTTGGGATAACTATTTTACTTCCTTTGTAGATGATGTCTTCGACCACTGATAGTTCCGCCCTGCAGTTCCAGTACTCTGCCATGTCAGGTGAGCAGTCTTGCTTCATGTTGGGCCATCCATCCAAGATGCTTTTCCTCAGTCGTCTCAGTGTT
This sequence comes from Somniosus microcephalus, assembly GCF_052327205.1. Lineage (NCBI taxonomy): Eukaryota > Metazoa > Chordata > Chondrichthyes > Squaliformes > Somniosidae > Somniosus > Somniosus microcephalus. Next base: position 148,383,326 of record NC_140990.1, on the reverse strand, counting down.
TCATCTTTGTTTGTCTCAGTCTTTATGAGCTCCATTTTTGCATCTGCTATGGGCAGTGCACTTGTGATCATGTCCATGTAGGCGTTCACTTTTTCATCCATTTTGGTGTGTACGGGCTCTCTTGGGTCTACAGCTCTGGACAACGTTTCTGCTGTATACAGCAGCTTAACCGGTGTGTACGCAACTTTCAGTGTATAGCGTTGCAGCCTGATCATCATTCTTTGTATTCTAAGCGGACAGCTATTTAGTGGCTTTTGGAACAATGCAATCAAGGGCTTATGGTCAGTCTCTACACTGATTGCTTGTCCTGACACAAACTGGTGAAATCTTTCACAGGCGTATGTGATGCTGAGCAGCTCCTTTGCTATTTGAGCATATCGCGTCTCCACGTCTGTCATTGAGCACGATGCATATGCAATAGGTTGCCAGTAGTCATATTTTTGCAGAACAACGGCACCGAGCCCACTCTGTGATGTATCTGATGATATCTTGATGGGTCTCGCTGGGTCATAAAACCTCAGAACTGGTTCCTCTGTGAGCAGTTTCTTTAGATCGCTCCATGACTTCTCATGCTCATGATTCCATTCCCATTCTATTATCTTTTCAGTTAGTCTTCTCAGTGGCGCCATCTTTTATGAGAGTTTGGATATGAATTTACCCATGTAGTTGATCATTCCATTAAACCTCTGCACGTCCTTTTTGCATTGTGGCTTTGGCATATTCTCAATGGCGGACATCTTTCTGGGATCTGGTCTGATGCCCTCACCGCTAAGGATATCTCCCACGAATTTCAGTTCTGTCACCCCGAGCTGGCATTTCTCTCTATTCAGCTTCAGGTTTGATTTCCTTGTTGCTTCCAGCACTTTGTTCAGTCTCTCGTCATGCTCAGTTCTCGTGGTTCCCCATACTATGATGTCATCCATTGATGTATCAACTCCCTCCAGGTGCTCATAGATCATATGGATAGTTTTGTGATACACTTCAGGAGCTGAGGCAATGCCAAATGGTAACCTTAGGAATCTGTATCTGCCAAATGGACTGTTGAACGTGCACAGTCTTGAACTTGCCTCGTCCAGTTTCGTCTGCCAAAATCCTGATGATGCATCTAACTTGCTGAAATACTTTGCATTTGCAAACTGTGCCATGATTTCCTCACGTGTAGGAAGCTTGAAGTGCTCTCCCTTTATTGCTCTGTTTAGATCTCTTGGATCCAGGCAAATTCTGAGCTTTCCATTCTTTTTGTCCACAACGACGAGGGAACTCACCCACTCAGTTGGCTCATCTATCTTCTGAATCACGTTCAGGCTTTCCATCCTGTCCAACTCTGCCTTCAGTTGCTTTTGAAGAGCAAACGGAACTTTTCTGCATGGATGTATGACCGTTGGCATACTTTTATCTACTCTGATCGTGTGTTCTCCTGGAAGGCAGCCTAGACCCTGAAATAGGTCGTTGTACTCTTTCATGAGTTCATCATAGACTGTCTCTCCTTTGCTTTCCACAAAGAGGACTCTCTTTACCAGGTTCAGTCTCTCACAGGCTATTAAACCTAGTATGGCCTGCACATCCTTTGGCACCACGATAAATGCTAGCGTGTGCTCTCTGTCCTTGTGTGTCACTTTGACGATGCATCTTCCTTTCACTGGTATATTAGTACCTGAGTATCCTGTCACTTTCACTTTTATTCCATGTAACTTTGGTCTGGGTCTAATTTTCTTAAAATCAGTCTCTGATATCACCTTAACTTGTGCTCCAGTATCCAATTAAAATGGAATGTGTATGTCATTCACTTTTAGTGTCAACATCCAGTCTCTTTTTTCTTTTTTGTTTTCAGACACAACATCTACATAGAACTCCTCTATCTCACTTTCATCTATTGCATGGACCTTGCTTTTTTGTGCTTGGTTCTTGCAGCAACGGGCATAATGGTTGTTTTTGTTGCAACTATTGCATGTTTTACCATATGCTGGACACTTTTATGGTGGATGCTGTGTACCGCATCGACTACATGACTTTTGATTGCCCCTTTCATTTTTGTTCACTGGCCACGCCTCTTTTTTCACATTGGCGCTCTTTTTGTTAAACGGTTTGTGTCCGTTCTTACTCACTGCATCCACATTGCAGCTACTGTCACTGAACAGCTCCTTTGCCTGCAACTTCACAGTCTCTGTAGCCCTACACAGTGCTATGGCTTTTCCCAGGTCTAGATCTTGCTCTCTTAGCAGTCTTTCCCTTAGACCATTATCTGGAATACCACACACCAGTCTGTCTTTTATCAGCGAGTCTGTCAGTCCCCCAAATTCACATGTTTTGCTTCGGTTTCTCAGTTTAGTCACATACTGATCAATAGTCTCTCCCGTTTCCTGTACACATGTGAAGAATCTGTGCCTCTCAAACGTCACATTACGTTTAGGTATGCAGTAGGCCTCAAGCTGTTCCTTTATTTTATCCAGCTTCATTTTGTCTCCATTAGCAGCGAATGTGAAGTTATTATACACCTCCAGCGCTTCATCACTCACGACATGCAAGAACACTGACGCTTTCATTTTATCACTTTTCTTGTCAGCTCCGATTGCTGATAAATACAACTCCAAACGTTGTTTGAACATTCTCCAATTTTCAGCCACATTACCTGTCAACTGAAGCTTCACCGATGAGTGTAAACCTACCGTTTTTTCACTTCGTTAGCTATTCTCCAATGGTAAGTAACGATGTTCTCTTTTGGCTTGCTAATATGTGGAGAGCTGATTTAACTTCAGATTTTTCCTCTTCATCTCTTTCAATCACTTCTGACTTCTGACGCCATGTATTGATTTCTATGTGGGTTCAATGACGACACATTCATGAAAGAGTTGTCTTTTCATCTAAAGTATGTTCAAATCTGTTAACAGCATTACAGGAGACACCATCATAGAGATCCATCTAAAACGAAACTAAAACTAAACTGCTTGACTCTCACATGCCCTCTGCTGGTCAGGCATAAATAATCAATCAGGCAAATATGCTGGTAAGGCATAAATAATCAAACAGGCAAATACCATCACTATTTGCTGATATCATTACAAATACCTTGCCCCCAATTCCATGTGCCTTAATTTTGCGCGCTAATCTCTTAGGTGGGACCTCATCGAAAGCCTTCTGAAAGTCCAAATACTCCACATCCACTGGTTCTCCTTTATCTATGTTCCCCATGTACAGTCCCAGGGTTAGAATTCCCATGTGCAGTCCCAGGGCAGGAATCCCCAGGTACAATCCCAGGTTTGGAATCCCCAGGTACAGTCCCAGGGATAGAATCCCCATGTATAGTCCCAGGGTTGGAATCCCATTTACAGCCCAATTTTGGAATCCTCATGTATAGTCCCAGGGTTGGAATCACCACGTACAGTTCCAGGGTTGAAACACCCACGTACAGTTCCAGGGCTGGAATCCGCTTGTGCAGTCCCAGGGCTGGAATCGCCATGTACAATCCCAGGTTTGTAATCCCCATGTACAGTCCCAGGGCTGGAAACACCAGATACATTCCCAGGGCTGGAATCTCCCGGAACAGTCCCAGGGTTAGAGTCCCCATGTGCAGTCCCAGGGCTTGAATCTCCATGTACAGTCCAAGGGTTTGAATCCACAGGTACATTCCCAGGGCTGGAATCCCCAGGTACAGTCCCAGGGTTAAAATCCCCATGTACAGTCCCCCAGTTGGTATCCCCATGTACAGTCCCAGGGTTAGAATCCCCATGTACAGTCCCAGGACTGGAATCACCATGTACATTCTTCAGGGTTAGAATATCCATGTACAGTCCCAGGTTTGGAATATCCATGTACAATCCCAGGGCTGGAATCCCCATGTACAGTCCCAGGGTTGGAATCACCATGTCCAGTCCCAGGGTTGGAATCCCCATGTACAGTCCCAGGCCTGGAAACACCAGATACATTCCCAGGGCTGGAATCTCCAGGAACATTCCCAGGGTTAGAGTCCCCATGTGCAGTCCCAGGGCTTGAATCTCCATGTACAGTCCAAGGGTTTGAATCCACAGGTACATTCCCAGGGCTGGAATCCCCAGGTACAGTCCCAGGGTTAAAATCCCCATGTACAGTCCCCCAGTTGGTATCCCCATGTACAGTCCCAGGGTTAGAATCCCCATGTACAGTCCCAGGACTGGAATCACCATGTACATTCTTCAGGGTTAGAATATCCATGTACAGTCCCAGGTTTGGAATATCCATGTACAATCCCAGGGCTGGAATCCCCATGTACAGTCCCAGGGTTGGAATCACCATGTCCAGTCCCAGGGTTGGAATCCCCATGTACAGTCCCAGGCCTGGAAACACCAGATACATTCCCAGGGCTGGAATCTCCAGGAACATTCCCAGGGTTAGAGTCCCCATGTGCAGTCCCAGGGCTTGAATCCCCATGTACAGCCCAAGGGTTTGAATCCCCAGGTACATTCCCAGGGCTGGAATCCCCAGGTACAGTCCCAGCGTTAAAATCCCCATGTACAGCCCCCAGGTGGTATCCCCATGTACAGTCCCAGCGTTAGAATCCCCATGTACAGTCCCAGGACTGGTATCCGCTTGTACACTCCCAGGGTTTGAATCCCCATATACAGTCCCAGGACTGGAATCACCATGTATATTCCTCAGGGTTAGAATACCCATGTACAGTCCCAGGTTTGGAATATCCATGTAAAATCCCAGGGTTGGAATCCCCATGTACAGTCCCAGGGATGGAATCACCATGTCCATTCCCAGGGTTGGAATCCCCATGTACAGTCCCAGGGTTGAATTCCCCATGTACAGTCCCAGGATTGGAATCCCCATGTACAGTCCCAGGGTTGGAATCCCCATGTACATTCCCAGGGTTGGAATCCCCATGTACAGTCCCAGGGTTGGAAACCCCATGAACAGGCCCAGGCTTGGAAAACGCTTGTACAGTCCTAGGGTTGGAATCCCCATGCACAGTTCCAGGGTGGGAATCTCCATGGACAGTCCCAGAGTGGGAATACCCATGTACAGTTCCAGGGCTGGAATCCCCATGTACCTTCCCAGGGCTGGAATCCCCATGTACATTCCCAGGGCTGGAATCCTGACTTACATTCCCAGGGTTGAAATCCCCTAGTACAGTCCTAGGGATGGAGTCCCCATGTACAGTCCCATGGCTGGAATCCCCATATACATTCCCAGGGTAGGAATCCACATGTACAGACCCATGGTTGGAATCCCCATGTACAGTCGCAGGTTTGGAATATCCATGTACAGTCGCAGGGTTGGAATCCCCATATACAGTCCCAGGGTTGGAATCCCCGTGTACAGATGCAGGGTTGAAATCCCCATGTACAGTCGCAGGGTTGGAATCCCCATTTACAGTCCCAGGGTTGGAATACACAAGTACATTCCCAGGGTTGGAATCCCCATGTACAGTCCCAGGGCTGGAATATGCTTGGACTGTCCCAAGGTTGGAATACCCATGTACAGTCCCAGGGCTGGAATCGCCATGTACAATCCCAGGGTTGGAATACACAAGTACATTCCCAGGGTTGGAATCCCCATTTACAGTCCCGGTTTTGGAATCCCCATGTACAGTTCCAGGGTTGAAATCACCACGTACAGTCACAGGGCTGGAATCCTCTTGTACAGTCCCAAAGTTGGAATCCCCATGTACATTCCCAGTGTTGGAAAACACATGTACAGTCCCAGGGTTGGAATCCCCATGTACAGTCCTAGGGTTGTAATCCCCGTGTAGAGTCCCAGCATTGGAATCCCCATGTACATTCTCAGGGTTGGAATCCCCATGTACAGTCCCAGGGTGGGAATCTCCATGTACAGCCCCAGGGTAAGAATCACCATGTACAGTCCCAGGGTTGGAATCCCCATGTACAGTCCAGGCCTGGAAACACCAGATACATTCCCAGGGCTGGAATCTCCAGGAACATTCCCAGGGTTAGAGTCCCCATGTGCAGTCCCAGGGCTTGTATCCCCATGTACAGCCCAAGGGTTTGAATCCCCAGGTACATTCCCAGGGCTGGAATCCCCAGGTACAGTTCCAGGTTTAAAATCCCCATGTACAGTCCCCCAGTTGGTATCCCCATGTACAGTCCCGGCGTTAGAATCCCCATGTACAGTCCCAGGACTGGCATCCGCATGTACACTCCCAGGGTTTGAAACCCCATATACAGTCCCAGGACTGGAATCACCATGTATATTCCTCAGAGTTAGAATACCCATGTACAGTCCCAGGTTTGGAATATCCATGTACAATCCCAGGGTTGGAATCCCCATGTACAGTCCCAGGGATGGAATCACCATGTCCATTCCCAGGGTTGGAATCCCCATGTACAGTCCCAGGGTTGTATTCCCCATGTACAGTCCCAGGATTGGAATCCCCATGTACAGTCCCAGGGTTGGAATCCCCATGTACATTCCCAGGGTTGGAATCCCCATGTACAGTCCCAGGGTTGGAAACCCCATGAACAGGCCCAGGCTTGGAAAACGCTTGTACAGTCCTAGGGTTGGAATCCCCATGCACAGTTCCAGGGTGGGAATCTCCATGGACAGTCCCAGAGTGGGAATACCCATGTACAGTTCCAGGGCTGGAATCCCCATGTACCTTTCCAGGGCTGGAATCCCCATGTACATTCCCAGGGCTGGAATCCTGACTTACATTCCCAGGGTTGAAATCCCCTAGTACAGTCCTAGGGATGGAGTCCCCATGTACAGTCCCATGGCTGGAATCCCCATATACATTCCCAGGGTAGGAATCCACATGTACAGACCCATGGTTGGAATCCCCATGTACAGTCGCAGGTTTGGAATATCCATGTACAGTCGCAGGGTTGGAATCCCCATATACAGTCCCAGGGTTGGAATCCCCGTGTACAGATGCAGGGTTGAAATCCCCATGTACAGTCGCAGGGTTGGAATCCCCATTTACAGTCCCAGGGTTGGAATACACAAGTACATTCCCAGGGTTGGAATCCCCATGTACAGTCCCAGGGCTGGAATATGCTTGGACTGTCCCAAGGTTGGAATACCCATGTACAGTCCCAGGGCTGGAATCGCCATGTACAATCCCAGGGTTGGAATACACAAGTACATTCCCAGGGTTGGAATCCCCATTTACAGTCCCAGGGTTGGAATCCACATGTACAGACCCAGAGTTGCAATATCATTGTACAGTCCCAGGGTTGGAATGCACATGTACAGACCCAGGGTTGGAATTCCAAATGTACAGTCCCAGGGTTGGAATCCTCTTGTAAAGTACAAGGGTTGGAATCCCCATGTACACTCCCAGTGCTAGAAACCCCATGTACAGTCCCAGGGCTGGAATCCCCATGTACATTCCCAGGGCTGGAATTCTCATGTACAGCCCCAGGGCTGTAATCCCCATGTACTGTCCCAGGGCTGGAATCCCCATGTATAGTCCCAGGGCTGGAATCCCCATGTATATTCCCAGGGTTGGGAGCCCCATGTACAGTCCCAGCGTTAGAATCCCCAGGTGCAGTCCGAGGGTTGGAATCAACATTTACAGTCCCAGGGTTGGAATAATCATGTACAATCCCAGAGCTGGCATCTCCAGGTACAGTCCCAGGGCTGGAATCCGCATGTACAGTCCTAGGTTTGGAATCCCCATGTACAGTCCCAGAGTTGAAAACCCAATGTATAGTCCCAGGGTTGGAATCCCCATGTGCAGTCCCAGGTTTGGAATGTACAGGTACACTCCCAGGGCTGGAATCTCCAAGTACAGTCCAAGGGTTAGAATCCCCATGTGCAGTCCCAGGGCTGGATTCCCCATGTACAGTCCCAGGGTTTGAATCCTCAGGTACAGTCCCAGGGCTGGAATCCCCAGGGATAGTCCCAGGGTTTGAACCCCCATGTACAGTCCCTGAGTTGGAATCCCCATATACAGTCCCAGGGTTGGAATTCCCATGTATAGACCCAGCGTTGGAATCCCCATGTACAGTCCCAGGGTTGGAATCCCCATGTACACTCCCAGGGCTGGAATCCGCATGTACAGTCCCAGGTTTGGAAACCCCATGTACAGTCCCAGGGCTGGAATCCCCATGTACAGTCCCACGGCTGGAAGCCCCATGTACAGTCCCAGGGCTGGCATCTCCATGTACAGTCCCAGGTTTAGAATCACCATGTGCAGTCCCAGGGCTAGATTCCCCATGTACAGTCCCAGGGTTGGAATCCCCATTTACAGCCCCGGTTTTGGAATCCCCATGTACAGTTCCAGGGTTGGTATCCACATGTACAGACCCAGAGTTGGAATATCATTGTACAGTCCCAGGGTTGGAATGCACATGTACGGACCCAGGGTTGGAATTCCAAATGTACAGTCCCAGGGTTGGAATCCTCTTGTAAAGTACAAGGGTTGGATTCCCCATGTACACTCCCAGTGCTAGAAACCCCATGTACAGTCCCAGGGCTGGAATCCTCATGTACATTCCCAGGGCTGGAATTCTCATGTACAGCCCCAGGGCTGTAATCCCCATGTACTGTCCCAGGGCTGGGATCCCCATGTATAGTCCCAGGGCTGGAATCCCCATGTATATTCCCAGGGTTGGAATCCCCATTTACAGCCCCGGTTTTGGAATCCCCATGTACAGTTCCAGGGTTGAAATCACCACGTACAATCACAGGGCTGGAATCCTCTTGTACAGTCCCAAAGTTGGAATCCCCATGTACATTCCCAGTGTTGGAAAACACATGTACAGTCCCAGGGTTGGAATCCCCATGTACAGTCCCAGGGTTGTAATCCCCGTGTAGAGTCCCAGCGTTGGAATCCCCATGTACATTCTCAGGGTTGGAATCCCCATGTACAGTCCCAGGGTTGGAATCTCCATGTCCAGCCCCAGGTTAAGAATCACCATGTACAGTCCCAGGGTTGGAATCCCCATGTACAGTCCCAGGCCTGGAAACACCAGATACATTCCCAGGGCTGGAATCTCCAGGAACATTCCCAGGGTTAGAGTCCCCATGTGCAGTCCCAGGGCTTGAATCCCCATGTACAGCCCAAGGGTTTGAATCTCCAGGTACATTCCCAGGGCTGGAATCCCCAGGTACAGTCCCAGGGTTAAAATCCCCATGTACAGTCGCAGGGTTGGAATATCCATGTAAAGTCGCAGGGTTGGAATCCCCATATACAGTCCCAGGGTTGGAATCCCCGTGTACAGATGCAGGGTTGAAATCCCCATGTACAGTCGCAGGGTTGGAATCCCCATTTACAGTCCCAGGGTTGGAATACACAAGTACATTCCCAGGGTTGGAATCCCCATGTGCAGTCCCAGGGCTGGAATATGCTTGGACTGTCCCAAGGTTGGAATACCCATGTACAGTCCCAGGGCTGGAATCGCCATGTACAATCCCAGGGTTGGAATACACAAGTACATTCCCAGGGTTGGAATCCCCATGTACAGTCCCAGGGATGGAATCCGCATGTGCAGTCCCAGGGCTGGAATCCCCATGTACAGTCCCAGGGTTGGAATCCACATGTACAGACCCAGAGTTGCAATGTCATTGTACAGTCCCAGGGTTGGAATGCACATGTACAGACCCAGGGTTGGAATTCCAAATGTACAGTCCCAGGGTTGGAATCCTCTTGAAAAGTACAAGGGCTGGAATCCCCATGTACACTCCCAGTGCTAGAAACCCCATGTACATTCCAAGGGCTGGAATCCCCATGTACATTCCCAGGGCTGGAATTCTCATGTACAGCCCCAGGGCTGTAGTCCCCATGTACTGTCCCAGGGCTGGAATCCCCATGTATAGTCCCAGGACTGGAATCCCCATGTATATTCCCAGGGTTGGGAGCCCCATGTACAGTCCCAGCGTTAGAATCCCCAGGTGCAGTCCGAGGGTTGGAATCAACATTTACAGTCCCAGGGTTGGAATAATCATGTACAATCCCAGAGCTGGCATCTCCAGGTACAGTCCCAGGGCTGGAATCCGCATGTACAGTCCTAGGTTTGGAATCCCCATGTACAGTCCCAGAGTTGAAAACCCAATGTATAGTCCCAGGGTTGGAATCCCCATGTGCAGTCCCAGGTTTGGAATGTACAGGTACATTCCCAGGGCTGGAATCTCCAAGTACAGTCCAAGGGTTAGAATCCCCATGTGCAGTCCCAGGGCTGGATTCCCCATGTACAGTCCCAGGGTTTGAATCCCCAGGTACAGTCCCAGGGCTGGAATCCCCAGGTATAGTCCCAGGGTTTGAACCCCCATGTACAGTCCCCGAGTTGGAATCCCCATATACAGTCCCAGGGTTGGAATTCCCATGTATAGACCCAGCGTTGGAATCCCCATGTACAGTCCCAGGGTTGGAATCCCCATGTACACTCCCAGGGCTGGAATCCGCATGTACAGTCCCAGGTTTGGAAACCCCATGTACAGTCCCAGGGCTGGAATCCCCATGTACAGTCCCACGGCTGGAAGCCCCATGTACAGTCCCACGGCTGGAATCCCCATGTACAGTCCCACGGCTGGAAGCCCCATGTACAGTCCCAGGGCTGGCATCTCCAGGTACAGTCCCAGGTTTAGAATCACCATGTGCAGTCCCAGGGCTAGATTCCCCATGTACAGTCCCAGGGTTGGAATCCCCATTTACAGCCCCGGTTTTGGAATCCCCATGTACAGTTCCAGGGTTGGTATCCACATGTACAGACCCAGAGTTGGAATATCATTGTACAGTCCCAGGGTTGGAATGCACATGTACAGACCCAGGGTTGGAATTCCAAATGTACAGTCCCAGGGTTGGAACCCTTTTGTAAAGTACAAGGGTTGGAATCCCCATGTACACTCCCAGTGCTAGAAACCCCATGTACAGTCCCAGGGCTGGAATCCTCATGTACATTCCCAGGGCTGGAATTCTCATGTACAGCCCCAGGCTGTAATCCCCATGAACTGTCCCAGGGCTGGGATCCCCATGTATAGTCCCAGGGCTGGAATCAACATGTATATTCCCAGGGTTGGAATCCCCATTTACAGCCCCGGTTTTGGAATCCCCATGTACAGTTCCAGGGTTGAAATCACCACGTACAGTCACAGGGCTGGAATCCTCTTGTACAGTCCCAAAGTTGGAATCCCCATGTACATTCCCAGTGTTGGAAAACACATGTACAGTCCCAGGGTTGGAATCCCCATGTACAGTCCTAGGGTTGTAATCCCCGTGTAGAGTCCCAGCATTGGAATCCCCATGTACATTCTCAGGGTTGGAATCCCCATGTACAGTCCCAGGGTGGGAATCTCCATGTACAGCCCCAGGGTAAGAATCACCATGTACAGTCCCAGGGTTGGAATCCCCATGTACAGTCCAGGCCTGGAAACACCAGATACATTCCCAGGGCTGGAATCTCCAGGAACATTCCCAGGGTTAGAGTCCCCATGTGCAGTCCCAGGGCTTGTATCCCCATGTACAGCCCAAGGGTTTGAATCCCCAGGTACATTCCCAGGGCTGGAATCCCCAGGTACAGTCCCAGGGTTAAAATCCCCATGTACAGTCCCCCAGTTGGTATCCCCATGTACAGTCCCGGCGTTAGAATCCCCATGTACAGTCCCAGGACTGGCATCCGCATGTACACTCCCAGGGTTTGAAACCCCATATACAGTCCCAGGACTGGAATCACCATGTATATTCCTCAGGGTTAGAATACCCATGTACAGTCCCAGGTTTGGAATATCCATGTACAATCCCAGGGTTGGAATCCCCATGTACAGTCCCAGGGATGGAATCACCATGTCCATTCCCAGGGTTGGAATCCCCATGTACAGTCCCAGGGTTGTATTCCCCATGTACAGTCCCAGGATTGGAATCCCCATGTACAGTCCCAGGGTTGGAATCCCCATGTACATTCCCAGGGTTGGAATCCCCATGTACAGTCCCAGGGTTGGAAACCCCATGAACAGGCCCAGGCTTGGAAAACGCTTGTACAGTCCTAGGGTTGGAATCCCCATGCACAGTTCCAGGGTGGGAATCTCCATGGACAGTCCCAGAGTGGGAATACCCATGTACAGTTCCAGGGCTGGAATCCCCATGTACCTTCCCAGGGCTGGAATCCCCATGTACATTCCCAGGGCTGGAATCCTGACTTACATTCCCAGGGTTGAAATCCCCTAGTACAGTCCTAGGGATGGAGTCCCCATGTACAGTCCCATGGCTGGAATCCCCATATACATTCCCAGGGTAGGAATCCACATGTACAGACCCATGGTTGGAATCCCCATGTACAGTCGCAGGTTTGGAATATCCATGTACAGTCGCAGGGTTGGAATCCCCATATACAGTCCCAGGGTTGGAATCCCCGTGTACAGATGCAGGGTTGAAATCCCCATGTACAGTCGCAGGGTTGGAATCCCCATTTACAGTCCCAGGGTTGGAATACACAAGTACATTCCCAGGGTTGGAATCCCCATGTACAGTCCCAGGGCTGGAATATGCTTGGACTGTCCCAAGGTTGGAATACCCATGTACAGTCCCAGGGCTGGAATCGCCATGTACAATCCCAGGGTTGGAATACACAAGTACATTCCCAGGGTTGGAATCCCCATTTACAGTCCCAGGGTTGGAATCCACATGTACAGACCCAGAGTTGCAATATCATTGTACAGTCCCAGGGTTGGAATGCACATGTACAGACCCAGGGTTGGAATTCCAAATGTACAGTCCCAGGGTTGGAATCCTCTTGTAAAGTACAAGGGTTGGAATCCCCATGTACACTCCCAGTGCTAGAAACCCCATGTACAGTCCCAGGGCTGGAATCCCCATGTACATTCCCAGGGCTGGAATTCTCATGTACAGCCCCAGGGCTGTAATCCCCATGTACTTTCCCAGGGCTGGAATCCCCATGTATAGTCCCAGGGCTGGAATCCCCATGTATATTCCCAGGGTTGGGAGCCCCATGTACAGTCCCAGCGTTAGAATCCCCAGGTGCAGTCCGAGGGTTGGAATCAACATTTACAGTCCCAGGGTTGGAATAATCATGTACAATCCCAGAGCTGGCATCTCCAGGTACAGTCCCAGGGCTGGAATCCGCATGTACAGTCCTAGGTTTGGAATCCCCATGTACAGTCCCAGAGTTGAAAACCCAATGTATAGTCCCAGGGTTGGAATCCCCATGTGCAGTCCCAGGTTTGGAATGTACAGGTACACTCCCAGGGCTGGAATCTCCAAGTACAGTCCAAGGGTTAGAATCCCCATGTGCAGTCCCAGGGCTGGATTCCCCATGTACAGTCCCAGGGTTTGAATCCTCAGGTACAGTCCCAGGGCTGGAATCCCCAGGGATAGTCCCAGGGTTTGAACCCCCATGTACAGTCCCTGAGTTGGAATCCCCATATACAGTCCCAGGGTTGGAATTCCCATGTATAGACCCAGCGTTGGAATCCCCATGTACAGTCCCAGGGTTGGAATCCCCATGTACACTCCCAGGGCTGGAATCCGCATGTACAGTCCCAGGTTTGGAAACCCCATGTACAGTCCCAGGGCTGGAATCCCCATGTACAGTCCCACGGCTGGAAGCCCCATGTACAGTCCCAGGGCTGGCATCTCCATGTACAGTCCCAGGTTTAGAATCACCATGTGCAGTCCCAGGGCTAGATTCCCCATGTACAGTCCCAGGGTTGGAATCCCCATTTACAGCCCCGGTTTTGGAATCCCCATGTACAGTTCCAGGGTTGGTATCCACATGTACAGACCCAGAGTTGGAATATCATTGTACAGTCCCAGGGTTGGAATGCACATGTACGGACCCAGGGTTGGAATTCCAAATGTACAGTCCCAGGGTTGGAATCCTCTTGTAAAGTACAAGGGTTGGATTCCCCATGTACACTCCCAGTGCTAGAAACCCCATGTACAGTCCCAGGGCTGGAATCCTCATGTACATTCCCAGGGCTGGAATTCTCATGTACAGCCCCAGGGCTGTAATCCCCATGTACTGTCCCAGGGCTGGGATCCCCATGTATAGTCCCAGGGCTGGAATCCCCATGTATATTCCCAGGGTTGGAATCCCCATGTACAGTCCCAGGGATGGAATCCGCATTTGCAGTCCCAGGGCTGGAATCCCCATGTACAGTCCCAGGGTTGGAATGCACATGTACAGACCCAGGGTTGGGATTCCAAATGTACAGTCTCAGGGTTGGAATCCTCTTGTAAAGTACAAGGGTTGGAATCCCCATGTACACTCCCAGTGCTAGAAACCCCATGTACATTCCCAGGGCTGGAATCCCCATGTACATTCCCAGGGCTGGAAATCTCATGTACAGCCCCAGGGCTGTAATCCCCATGTACTGTCCCAGGGCTGGAATCCCCATGTATAGTCCCAGGGCTGGAATCCCCATGTATATTCCCAGGGTTGGGAGCCCCATGTACAGTCCCAGCGTTAGAATCCCCAGGTGCAGTCCGAGGGTTGGAATCAACATTTACAGTCCCAGGGTTGGAATAATCATGTACAATCCCAGAGCTGGCATCTCCAGGTACAGTCCCAGGGCTGGAATCCGCATGTACAGTCTTAGATTTGGAATCCCCATGTACAGTCCCAGATTTGAAAACCCAATGTATAGTCCCAGGGTTGGAATCCCCATGTGCAGTCCCAGGTTTGGAATGTACAGGTACATTCCCAGGGCTGGAATCTCCAAGTACAGTCCAAGGGTTAGAATCCCCATGTGCAGTCCCAGGGCTGGATTCCCCATGTACAGTCCCAGGGTTTGCATCCCCAGGTACAGTCCCAGGGCTGGAATCCCCAGGTATATTCCCAGGGTTTGAACCCCCATGTACAGTCCCCGAGTTGGAATCCCCATATACAGTCCCAGGGTTGGAATTCCCATGTATAGACCCAGCGTTGGAATCCCCATGTACAGTCCCAGGGCTGGAATCCCCATGTACACTCCCAGGGCTGGAATCCGCATGTACAGTCCCAGGTTTGGAAACCCCATGTACAGTTCCAGGGCTGGAATCCCCATGTACAGTCCCACGGCTGGAAGCCCCATGTACAGTCCCAGGGCTGGCATCTCCAGGTACAGTCCCAGGTTTAGAATCACCATGTGCAATCCCAGGGCTAGATTCCCCATCTACAGTCCCAGGGTTGGAATCCCCATTTACAGCCCCGGTTTTGGAATCCCCATGTACAGTTCCAGGGTTGGTATCCACATGTACAGACCCAGAGTTGGAATATCATTGTACAGTCCCAGGGTTGGAATGCACATGTACAGACCCAGGGTTGGAATTCCAAATGTACAGTCCCAGGGTTGGAATCCTCTTGTAAAGTACAAGGGTTGGAATCCCCATGTACACTCCCAGTGCTAGAAACCCCATGTACAGTCCCAGGGCTGGAATCCTCATGTACATTCCCAGGGCTGGAATTCTCATGTACAGTCCCAGGGCTGGAATCCCCATGTATATTCCCAGGGTTGGAATCCCCATTTACAGCCCCGGTTTTGGAATCCCCATGTACAGTTCCAGGGTTGAAATCACCACGTACAATCACAGGGCTGGAATCCTCTTGTACAGTCCCAAAGTTGGAATCCCCATGTACATTCCCAGTGTTGGAAAACACATATACAGTCCCAGGGTTGGAATCCCCATGTACAGTCCCAGGGTTGTAATCCCCGTGTAGAGTCCCAGCGTTGGAATCCCCATGTACATTCTCAGGGTTGGAATCCCCATGTACAGTCCCAGGGTTGGAATCCACATGTACATTCCCAGGGTTGTAATCCCTATGTACACTCCAAGGTTTGCAATCCCCATGTACAGTTCCAGGGCGGGAAATTCCATGTACAGTCCCAGAGCGGGAATCCCCATGTACAGTTCCAGGGCTGGAATCCCCATGTACATTCCAAGGGCTGGAATCCCCATGCACATTCCCACGGCTGGAATCACCATGTATAGTGCCAGGGCTGGAAAGCCCATGTGCAGTCCCAGGGCTGGAATCTACATGTACAGTCCCATGGCTGGAATCCCCATGTACAGTCCCAGGGCTGGAATGCCCATGTACAGTCCCACGACTGGAATCCCCATGTACAGTCCCAGGTTAGGAATCCCCATATACATTCCCAGGGTTAGAATCCCCATATGCATTCCCAGGTCTGTAATCCCCATGTATAGTCCCAGTGTAAGAATACCCAGGTACAGTCCCAGTGCTGGCATCTCCAGGTACAGTCCCAGGGTTAGAAACACCATGTGCAGTCCGAGGGCTGGAATCCCCATGTACAGTCCCAGGGTTGAAATCCCCATTTGCAGCCCCAGTTTTGGAATCCCCATGTACAGTTCCAGGCTTGAAATCCCCACGTACATTCACAGGGCTGGAATCGACTGGTACAGTCCCAGGGTTTGTATCCCCATGTCCAGTCCCAGGTTTGTAATGCCCATGTACAAACCCAGGGTTGGAATCCCCATGTAAATTCTCAGGGTTGGAATCCCAATGTACAATCCCAGGGCTGGAATCGCCTTGTACCGTCCCAGGGGTGGAATCAACATGTACAGTCCCCAGGGGTGGAATATCCATGTACAATCCCAGAGCTGGAATCCTGATGTACATTCCCAGGTTTGGAATCTCCTTGTCCAGTCCCAGGGCTGGAATCCCCATGTGCAGTCCCAGGGATGGAATCCCCATGTACAGTCCCAGGTTTGGAATCCCGACTTACAGTCTCAGGGTTGAAATCCCCATGTACAGTCCCAGGGCTGGAATACCCATGTTCAGGCCCAGGGCTGGAATCGCCTTGTACAGTCCCATGGTTAGAATCCCCATGCACAGTCCCAGGGCTGGCATCTCCATGTACAGTTCCAGGGTTGAAATCCCAATGTACAGTCCCAGGGCTGGAATCCCCATGTACAGTCCCAGGTTTGGAATTTCCAGGTACAGTCCCAGGGCTGGAATCTCCAAGTACAGTCCCAGTGTTTAATCCCCAGGTACAGTCCCAGGGCTGGAACCCCCAGGTACAGTCCCAGGGTTAGAATCCCCATGTACAGTCCCCGACTTGGAATCCCCATATAAAGTCCCAGGGTTGGAATCCCCATGTACAGTCCCAGGGTTGGAATCCCCATGTACAGTCACAGGTTTGGAATCCCCATGTACACTCTCAGGGTTGGAATCCCCATGCACAGTCCCAGGGCGGGAATCTCCATGTACAGCCCAGAGCGGGAATCCCCATCTACAGTTCCAGGGCTGGAATTCCCATGTACTTTCCCAGGGTTGGAATCCCCATGCACATTCCCAGGGCTGGAATCCCCCTGTACAGTTCCAGGGCTGGAAAACTCATGTGCAGTCCCAGGGCTGGAATCCGCATGTACAGTCCCAGGGCTGGAATCCCCATGTACAGTCCCAGGGCTGGAATCCCCATGTACAGTCCCACGGCTGGAATCCCCATGTACAGTCCCAGGGTAGGGATCCCCAAGTACAGTCCCAGGGTTAGAATCCCCATGGGCAGTCCCAGGGTTGGAATCCCCATTTACAGCCCCAGGATTGGATTTCCCATGTGCAGTCCCAGGTTTGGAATCACCATATGCTGTCCCAGGGCTGGAATCCCCATGTATAATCCCAGTGTTAGTTTCCCAGGGCTGGCATCTCCAGTTAAAGTCCCAGGGTTAGAATCACCCCATGTGCAGTCCCAGGGCTGGAATCCCCATGTACAGTCCCAGGTTTGGAATCCCCATTTACAACCCCAGTTTTGGAATCCCCATGTACAGTTCCAGGGTTGAGATCCCCACGTACAGTCACAGGGCTGGAATACAATTGTACATTCACAGGGTTGGAATCCCCATGTACAGTCCCAGGGTTGGAATCCCCATGTACATTCAAGGGTTGGAATCCCCATGTACAGTCCAAGGGTTGGAATCCCCACGTACAGTCCCAGTTTTGGAATCCCCATGTACAGTCCCAGGGTTTGAATCCCCATGTACAGTCCCAGGGTTGGAATCCCTATGTACACTCCCAGGGTTGCAATCCCCATGTATACTCCCAGGGCAGGAATCTCCATGTACATTCCCAGAGTGGGAATCCCCATGTACAGTTCCAGGGCTGGAAACCCCATGTACATTCCCAGGGCTGGAATCCCCATGCACATTCCCAGGACTGGAATCCCCATGTACAGTCACAGGGCTGGAAACCCCATGCACAGTCCCAGGGCTGGAATCCACATGTACAGTCCCAGGGCTGGAATCCTCATGTACAGTCCCAGGGCTGGAATCCCCATGTACAGTCCCACGGCTGGAATCCCCATGTGCAGTCCCAGGTTTGGAATCCCCTTATGCAGTCCCAGGGCTGGAATCCCCATGTATAGTCCCAGTGTTAGAATTCCCATGTACATTTCCAGGGCTGGCATCTCCAGGTACAGTCCCAGGGTTAGAATCACCATGTGCAGTCCGAGGGCTGGAATTCCCATGTACAGTCCCATGGTTGGAATCCCCATTTACAGCCCCGGTTTTGGAATCTCCATGTACAGTCCAAGGGTTGAAATCCCCATGTACAGTCCCAGGGCTGGAATCCCCATATACACTCCCAGGGCTGGAATGCCCATATACATTCCCAGGGTTGGAATCCCCATGTACAGCCCCAGGGTTGGAATCCCCATGTACCATCGCAGGTTTGGAATCCCCATGTACAATCCCAGGGTTTGAATCCGCATGTACAGTCCCAGGGATGGAATCCGCATTTACTGTCCCAGGGTTGGAATCCCCATGTGCAGTCCCAGGTTTGGAATCCCCTTATGCAGTCCCAGGGCTGGAATCCCCATGTATAGTCCCAGTGTTAGAATTCCCATGTACAGTTCCAGGGCTGGCATCTCCAGGTACAGTCTCAGGGTTAGAATCACCATGTGCAGTCCGAGGGCTGGAATTCCCACGTACAGTCCCATGTTTGTAATCCCCATTTACAGCCCCGGTTTTGGAATCCCCATGTACAGTTCCAGGGTTGCAATCCCCACGTACAGTCACAGGGCTGGAATCCACTTGTACATTCCCAGGGCTGGAATCCCCATGTGCAATCCCCAGTGTTGGAATATCCATGTACAATCCCAGAGCTGGCATCCCGATGTACAGTCCCAGGGTTGGAATCTCCTTGTACAGTCAAAGGGCTGGAATCCCCATGTGCAGTCCCAGGGTTGGAATCCCCATGTACAGTCCCAGGGTTGGATTCCCGACTTACAGTCCCAGGGCTGAAATCCCCATGTACCGTCCCAGGGCTAAAATCCCCATGTACACTCCCAGGGCTGGAAACCCCATATACAGTCCCAGGGTTGTAATCCCCATGTACAGTCCCAGGGTTTGAATCCTCATGTACAGTCCCAGGGATGGAATCCCCATGTACAGTCCCAGAGTTGGAATCTCCATGTACAGTTCCAGGGCTGGAATTCCCCATGTACATTCACAGGGCTGGAATTCCCCATGTACATTCCCAGGGCTCGAATCCCCATGCACATTCCCAGGGCTGGAATCCCCATGTCGAGTCCCAGTGTTAGAATTCCCATGTACATTTCCAGGGCTGGCATCTCCAGGTACAGTCCCAGGGTTAGAATCACCATGTGCTGTCCGAGGGCTGGAATTCCCATGTACAGTCCCATGGTTGGAATCCCCATTTACAGCCCCGGTTTTGGAATTTCCATGTACAGTCCAAGGGTTGAAATCCCCATGTAGAGTCCCAGGGCTGGAATCCCCATATACAGTCCCAGGGCTGGAATGCCCATATACATTCCCAGGGTTGGAATCCCCATGTACAGCCCCAGGGTTGGAATCCCCATGTACCATCGCAGGTTTGGAATCCCCATGTACAATCCCAGGGTTTGAATCCGCATGTACAGTCCCAGGGATGGAATCCGCATTTACTGTCCCAGGGTTGGAATCCCCATGTGCAGTCCCAGGTTTGGAATCCCCTTATGCAGTCCCAGGGCTGGAATCCCCATGTATAGTCCCAGTGTTAGAATTCCCATGTACAGTTCCAGGGCTGGCATCTCCAGGTACAGTCTCAGGGTTAGAATCACCATGTGCAGTCCGAGGGCTGGAATTCCCATGTACAGTCCCATGTTTGGAATCACCATTTACAGCCCCGGTTTTGGAATCCCCATGTACAGTTCCAGGGTTGCAATCCCCACGTACAGTCACAGGGCTGGAATCCACTTGTACATTCCCAGGGCTGGAATCCCCATGTACAATCCCCAGTGTTGGAATATCCATGTACAATCCCAGAGCTGGCATCCCGATGTACAGTCCCAGGGTTGGAATCTCCTTGTACAGTCAAAGGGCTGGAATCCCCATGTGCAGTCCCAGGGTTGGAAACCCCATATACAGTCCCAGGTTTAGAATCCCCATGTACTGTCCCAGGGGTTGGAATCCTGATTTACAATACCAGGTTTGGAATCCACATGTACAGCCCCAGGGTTAGAATCCCAATATAAAATCCCAGGGTTAGAGTCATCATGAACAGTCCCAGCGATATAATCCCCATGTACAGTCCCAGGGCTGGAATCCCCATGTACTGTCCCAGGGTTGGAATCCCCATGTACAGCCCCAGTGTTAGGATCACAATGTAAAGTCCCAGGGTTAGAACCCCAATGTAAAATCACAGGTTTGGAATCCCCATATACATTCCAAGGGCTGGCTGCTCCATGTACAGTCCCAGGGTTAGAATCACAATGTGCAGCCCCAGGGCTGGAATCCCCAGGTGCAGTCCCAGGGTTAGAATCCCCATGTAAATTCCCAGGGCTGGAATCCCCAGGTGCAGTCACAGGGTTAGAATCCCAACGTACAGTCACAGGGCTGGAATCCCCATGTGCAGTCCCAGGTTTGGAATCACCATGTGCAGCCCCAGGGCTGGAATCCCCATGTATAGTCCCAGAGTTATAATCCCCATGTACAGTCTCAGGGCTGGCATCTCCAGGTACAGTCCCAGGATTAGAATCACCATGTGCAGTCCCAGGGCTGGAATCCCCAGGTCCAGTCCCAGCATTAGTATCCCCATATACAGTCCCAGGGTTGGAATCTCCATTTGCAGCCCCAGTTTTGGAATCCCCACATACAGTTCCAGGGTTGAAATCCCCACGTACACTCACAGGGCTGGAATCCACTTGTACAGTCCCGGGGTTTCAATCCCCATGTACAGTCCCAGGGCTGTAATGGCCATGTACAGTCCCAGGTTTGGAATGCCCATGTAGAATCCCACGGCTGGAATCCCCATGTACAGCCTTGGGATTGGAATCCCCATGTACAGTCCCAAAGTTGGAATCTCCACGTACAGTCCCAGGGTTGGAATATCCATGTACAGCCGCAGGGCTCGAATCCCCAGGTACATTCCCCAGGGTTGGAATATCCATATACAACCCCAGAGCTGGAATCCCCATGTACAGTCCCAGGGTTGGAATCCCCATGTACTCTCCCAGGGCTGGAATCCCCACTTACAGTCCCAGGGTTGGAATCCCCATGTACAGTCCCAGGGTTGGAATCCCCATATACTGTCGCAGGGTTGGAATATCCATGTACATTCGCAGGTTTAGAATCCCCATTTACAGTCCTAGGGTTGGAATCCCCATTGACAGTCCGAGGGTTGGAGTATCCATTTACAGTCCGAGTGTTGGAATCCCCATGTACAGTCCCAGGGTTGGAATCCCCAGTTACATTGCCAGGTTTAGAATCCCCATATACAGTCCCAGGTTTGGAATCCTCACGTACAGTCCCAGGGTTGGAATCCCCACTTACAGTCCCGGGGTGGAATCCCCATGTACAGTCCCAGGCTTAGAATCCCCATGTACTGTCCCAGGGGTTGGAATCTTGATTTAAATTACCAGGGTTAGAATCCCCATGTACAGTCCCAGGGCTGGGATCCCCATGTACAGCCCCAGGGCTGGAATCCCCATATACAGTCCCAGGTTTGGAAACCCAAAGTACAGTCCCAAGGTTGGAATTCCCATCTACAGTCCCAGAGCGGGAATATCCATGTAGAGTCCTAGAGTGGGAATCCCCATGTACAGTTCCTGGGCTGGAATCCCCATGTACATTCCCAGGGCTGGAATCCCCATGTACAGTCCCACGGCTGGAATCCCCATGTACAGTCCGAGGGTTGGGATCCCCATGAACAGTCCCAGGGTTAGAATCCCCATGGGCAGTCCCATGGTTGGAATCCCCATTTACATTCCCAGGGTTGGGATCCCCATGTGCAGTCCCAGGGCTGTAATCCCCATGTATAGTCCCAGAGTTAGAATCCCTATGTACAGTCTCAGGGCTGGCATCTCCAGGTACAGTCTCAGGGTTAGAATCACCATGTGCAGTACCAGGGCTGGAATCCCCAGGTGCAGTCTCAGCGTTAGAATCCACATATACAGTCCCAGGGTTGGAATCCCCATTTACAACCCCAGTTTCAGAAACCCCTTGTACATTTTCAGGGTTGAAATCCCCACGTACAATCACAGGGCTGGAATCCACTTGTACAGTCCCAGGATTTGAAGCCCCATGTACAGTCCCAGGGCTGCAATGGCCATGTATAGTCCCAGATATGGAATGCCCATGTACAATCCCAGGGTTGGAACCCCCATGTAAAGTCTTGGGGTTGGAATCCCCATGTACAGTTCCATTGTTAAAATCCCCACGTACACTCACAGGGCTGGAAGCCACTTGTACACTCCCAGGGCTGGATCCCCAAGTACAGTCCCAGGGTTGGAATCCCTAGGTACAATCCAAGGGCTGGAATCACTATGTACAGTCCCAGGGTTTGAATCCCCAGGAAGAGTCCCAGGGGTGGAATCCGCCTGTACACTCCCAGGATTTGAATCCCCATGTAGAGTCCCTGGACTGGAATCACCATGTACAGTCCCCAGGGTTGGAATATCGATGTACAGTCCCATGTTTGGAATATCCATGTACAGTACCAGTGTTGAAATCCCCATGTACAGTCCCAGGGTTGGAATCCCCATGTTCAGTCCCAGGGTTGGAATCCCCATGTACAGACCCAGAGTTGGAATCCCATTGTACAGTCCCAGGGTTGGCATACGCATGTACAGTCCCAGGGTTGGCATCCCGATGTACAGTCCCAGGGTTGGAATCCCCATGTACATTCCCAGGGTGCGAATCCGCATGAACAGTCCCAGAGCTAGAATCCCCATGTACTGTCCCAGGGGTTGGAACACTGATTTACAATACCAGGGTTAGAATCCACATGTACAGTCCCATTGTTGGAATCACCATGTGCAGTCTCAGAGCTGGAATCCCCAGGTGCAGTCCCAGGGTTAGAATACCCATGTACAGCCCCAGAGTTTGGATCCCCATTTACAGCACCAGTTTTGGAATCCACTTGTACATTCCTAGGGTTTGAATCCCCATGTACAGTCCCAGGGATGTAATGGCCATGTACAGTCTTAGGTTTGGAAAGCCCATGTACAGTCCCAGGGCTGGAACCCCCATGTACAGTCCCAGGGCTGGAATCCTCATGTACAGTCCCAGGGTTGGAATCCCCATGTACAGAAACCTGGGTTGGAATCCCCTTGTGCAGTCCCAGGGTTGGAAACCTCATGAACATTACCAGGATTGGAATCCCCATTTACAGTCCCAGGTTTGGAATCCCCTTGTACAGTCCCAGGTTTAGAATCCCGATGTACTGTCGCAGGGGTTGGAATCCTGATTTAAATACCAGGGTTAGAATCCACATGTACATTGCCCGGGTTAGAAGTCCCAATGTAAATTCCGAGTGTTAGAGTCATCCTGAACAGTCCCAGCGATAGAATCCCCATGTACAGTCCTAGGGCTGGAATCCCCATGTACATTCCCAGGGCTGGAATCCCCATGTGCAGTCCCAGGGTTGGAGTCACCATGTACAGTCCCAGGGTTAGAATCCCAATGTACAGTCTCAGGTCTGGAAACCCCATATAAAGTCCCAGGGTTGGAAACCGCATGTACAGTCCCAGGGTTAGAATCCACATGTGCAGTCCCAGGCTTAGAATCCCAATGTAAAATTCCAGGGTTGGAATCCCTGTGCGCAGTCCCAGGGTTGGAATCCCCACTTACAGTCCGAGGATTGGAATCCCCATATAAAGTCCCAGGGCTGGAATCCGCCTGTACACTCCCAGGATTTCAATCCCCATGTACAGTCCCAGGGCTGGAATCCCCAAGTACAGTCCCAGGGTTGGAATCCCCAGGTACAGTCCCAGGTTTGGAATATCCATGTCCTGTCCCAGGGTTGGAATCCCCATATACAGTCCCAGGATTGGAATCCCGCTGTACTGTCCCAGGGTTGGAATCCCGATGTACAGTCCCAGGGTTGGAATCCCCATGTACAGTCCCAGTGTTGGAATCCCCATGTACAGTCCCAGGGCTAGAATCCCCATGTACAGTCCCAGGGCTGGAATTCACATGTACATTCCCAGGGCTGGAATTCCCATGTACATTCCCAGGGCTGGAATCCCCATGTACAGTCCCACGGCTGGAATCCCCATGTACATACCCACGGCTGAAATCCCCATGTACTGACCCAGGGTTTAACTCCCCAATACAGTCCCTTGTTGTTTGTGATCTACATAAATGATTTGGATGAGAGTGTAAAAGGTATGATCAGCAAGTTCGCAGATGACACGAAAATTGGTGGGGTGGTCAATTGCGAGGAGGAAAGCCTTAGGCTACAGGACGATATAAACGGGTTGGTCAGATGGGCGGAAAAGTGGCAAATGGAATTTAACCCTGAAAAGTGCGAGGTGATGCATTTTGGACGGACAAATAAGGCAAGGGAATACACAATGAGTGGTAGGACCCTAGGAAGTACAGAGGGTCAGAGGGACCTTGGTGTACATGTACATAGATCCCTGAAGGCAGCGGAACAGGTAGATAAGGTGGTTAAAAAGGCATATGGGATACTTGCCTTCATTAGCCGAGGCATAGAATATAAGAGCAGGGAGGTTATGATGGAGCTGTACAAAACGCTGGTGAGGCCACAGCTGGAGTACTGTGTGCAGTTCTGGTCACCTCACTATAGGAAGGATGTGATTGCTTTGGAGAGGGTGCAGAGAAGATTCACCAGGATGCTACCTGGGATGGAGCGCCACAGCTATGAAGAAAGACTAAACAGGCTGGGGTTGTTTTCCTTGGAGCAAAGAAGGCTGAGGGGGGACCTGATTGAGGTATACAAAATGATGAGGGGCATAGATAGGGTAGACAAAGAGGAACTTTTCCCCTTAGTAGGGGGGTCAATAACAAGGGGGCATAGATTCAGGGTAAGGGGCAGGAGATTTAGAGGGGATTTGAGGAGGAACTTTTTCACCCAGAGGGTGGTTGGAATGTGGAACTCAATGCCCAAAAGGGTGGTAGAGGCAGGAACCCTCACAACATTCAAGAAGCATTTGGATGAGGACTTGGAATGCCATTGCATACAAGGCTATGGACCAAATGCTGGAAAATGGGATTAGACTGGACAGGGATGGATGGGCGGCGCAGACACGATGGGCCGAAGGGCCTCTTTCTGTGCTGTAAAACTCTATGACTCTATGACTCTATGACAGTCGGAGGGCTGGCATCCCCATGTACAGCCTCAGGGGTAGAATCCCCATGTACAGTCCCAGGGCTGGCATCTCAAGGTACAGTCCCAGGGTTTGAATCCCAAAGTACAGTCCCAGGGCTGGAATCCCCAGCTACAGTCCCAGGGCTGGAATCCCCATGTACAATCCCAGGGTTTGAATCCCAATGTACAGTCCGAGGGCTGGAATCCCCGTGTACAGTCCCAGGTTTGGAATATCCATGTACAATCCCAGGGTTGGAATCCCCATGTACAGTACCAGGTTTAGAATCCTCATGTACAGTCCCCGAGTTGGAATCCCCATGTACAGTCCCAGGGTTGGAATCCCCACTTACATTCCCAGGGTTGGAATCCCCATGTACAATCCCAGGTTTAGAAACCCCATTTACTGTCCCAGGGTTTGGAATCCTGATTTACAATACCAGGGTTAGAATCTACATGTACAGTCCCAGGGTTAGAATCCCAAAGTACAGTCTCAGGTCTGGAAAACCCATGTACAGTCCCAGGTTTGGAAACCGCATGTACATTCCCAGGGTTAGAATCGACATGTACAGGCCCAGGGTTAGAATCCCAATGTAAAATCACAGGGTTGGAATCCCTATGCACAGTCCCAGGGTTGGAATCCCCACCTACAGTCCAAGGGTTGGAATCCCCATGTACAGTCCCAGGGCTGGAATCCCCATGTACAGTCCCAGGTTTGGAATCCCCATGTACAGTCCCAGGGTTAGAATCCCGACCGAAACTCCCAGAATTGAAATCTGCTTGTACAGTCCCAGGGCTGGAATCTGCTTGTACAGTCCCAGGCTTTGAACCCCCATGTATAGTCTCAGTATTTGAATCCCCATGTACAGTATTAGGTTTGGAATCCCCAAGTACAGTCCCAGGGTTGGAAACCCCATGTACAGTCCCAGGGCTGTAATCCCCAAGTACAGTCGCAGGGTTGGAATCCCCAGGTACAGTTCCAGGGCTGGAATTCGCCTGCACACTCCCAGGATTTGAATCCCCATGTACAGTCCCAGGGCTGGAATCCCCAAGCACAGTCCCAGGGTTGGAATCCCCAGATACAGTCCCAGGTTTGGAATATCCATGTCGAGTCCCAGGGTTGGAACCCGCATGTACAGTCCCAGGATTGGAATCCCGATGTACAGTCCCAGGGTTGGAATCCCCATTTACAGTCCCAGGGAAGAAATGCCCATGTACAGTCCCAGGGCTAGAATCCCCATGTACTGTCCCAGGCTTGGAATCCCGATGTACAGTCCCAGGTTTGGATTCCCCATGTACAGTCCCAGGGTTGGAATCCCCAAGTATAGTCCCAGGGCTAGAATCCCCATGTACAGTCCCAGGGCTGGAATTCCTATGTACATTCCCAGGGCTGGAATTCCCATGTACATTCCCAGGGCTGTAATCCCCATGTACAGTCCGAGGGCTGGAATCCCCATGTACATTCCCAGGGCTTGAATCCCCATGTACTATCCCAGGGTTAGAATCCCCACGTACAGTCGGAGGGCTGGCATCCCCATGTACAGCCTCAGGGGCAGAATCCCCATGTACAGTCCCAGGGCTGGCATCTCCAGGTACAGTCACAGCGTTTGAATCCCAATGAACAGTCCCAGGGCTGGAATCCCCAGGTGCAGTCCCAGGGCTGGAATCCCCATGCACATTCCCAGGGTTTGAATCCCGATGTGCAGTCCCAGGGCTGGAATCCCCATATACAGACCCAGGGTTGGAATCCCCATGTGCAGTCGCAGGTTTGGAATATCCATTTACAGTCCTAGTGTTGGAATCCCCATGTACAGTTCCAGAGTTGGAATACTCATGTACAGTCCCAGGGTTGGAATCCCCATTTGCATTGCCAGGGTTAGAATCCCCATGTACAGTCCCAGGGTTGGAATCCTCATGTACAGTCCCAGGTTTGGAATCCCCATGTACAGTCCCAGGGTTGGCATCCCCATGTGCAGTGCCAGGGTTAGCATCCCAATGTGCAGTCCCAGTGTTAGAATCTCCATGTGCAGTCCCAGGGTTGGAATCCCCTTTTACAATCCCAGGGTTGGAATACCCATTTACAGTCTCAGTATTTGAATCGCCATGTACAGTCCCAGGTTATGAATCCCCAAGTACAGTCCCAGGGTTGGAAACCCCATGTACAGTCCCAGGGCTGTAATCCCCAAGTACAGTCGCAGGGTTGGAATCCCCAGGTACAGTTCCAGGGCTGGAATTCGCCTGTACTCTCCCAGGATTTGAATCCCCATGTACAGTCCCAGGGCTGGAATCCCCAAGTACAGTCCCAGGGTTGGAAGCCCCAGGTACAATCCCAGGTTTGGAATATCCATGTCGAGTCCCAGGGTTGGAATCCACATGTACAGTCCCAGGATTGGAATCCCGATGTACAGTCCCAGGTTTGGAATCCCCATCTACAGTCCCAGGGAAGGAATGCCAATGTACAGTCCCAGGGCTAGAATCCCCATGTACTGTCCCAGGCTTGGAATCCCGATGTACAGTCCCAGGTTTGGATTCCCCATGCACAGTCACAGGGTTGGAATCCCCAAGTACAGTCCCAGGGCTAGAATCCCCATGTACAGTCCCAGGGCTGGAATTCCTATGTACATTCCCAGGGCTGGAATTCCCATGTACATTCCCAGGGCTGTAATTCCCATGTACAGTCCGAGGGCTGGAATCCCCATGTACATTCCCAGGGCTTGAATCCCCATGTACTATCCCAGGGTTAGAATCCCCACGTACAGTCGGAGGGCTGGCATCCCCATGTACAGCCTCAGGGGCAGAATCCCCATGTACAGTCCCAGGGCTGGCATCTCCAGGTACAGTCACTGCGTTTGAATCCCAATGAACAGTCCCAGGGCTGGAATCCCCAGGTGCAGTCCCAGGGCTGGAATCCCCATGCACATTCCCAGGGTTTGAATCCCGATGTACAGTCCCAGGGCTGGAATCCCCATATACAGGCCCAGGGTTGGAATCCCCATGTACAGTCGCAGGTCTGGAATATCCATTTACAGTCCTAGTGTTGGAATCCCCATGTACAGTTCCAGGGTTGGAATACTCATGTACAGTCCCAGGGTTGGAATCTCCATTTGCATTGCCAGGGTTAGAATCCCCATGTACAGCCCCAGGGTTGGAATCCTCATGTACAGTCCCAGTGTTGGAATCCCCATTTACAGTCCCAATTTTGGAATCCCCATGTACAGACCCAGGTTTAGAATCGCCATGTACAGTCCTAGGTCTGGAAAACCTATGTACAGTCCCAGGGTTGGAAACCGCACATACAGTCCCAGGGTATGAAGCCACATGTTCACTCGCAGGGTTATAATCCACATGTTCAGTTCCAGGGTTAGAATCCCAATGTAAAATCACAGGGTTGGAATCCCCATGTACAGTCCCAGGGTTGGAATCCCCACCAAAAGTCACAGGGCTAGCATCCCAATATACAGTCCCAGGGCTGGAATCCCCATATACAGTACCAGATTTGTAATCCCCATGTACAGTCCCAGGGTTAGAATCCACACCTACAGTCCAAGGGTTGAAATCCACTTGAACAGTCCCAGGGCAGGAATCTGCTTGTACAGACCCAGGGTTTGAATCCCCATGTACAGTCCCAGGGTTTGAATCCCTGTGTACAGTCCCAGGGTTTGGATCCCCTTGTACAGTCCCAGGGCTGGATCCCCAAGTAGAGTCCCAGGGTTGGAATCCCCAGGTACAGTCCCAGGGCTGGAATCACCATGTACAGTCCCAGGCTTTGAATCCCCAGGTACAGTCCCAGGGGTGGAATCCGCCTGTACTCTCCCAGGATTTGAATCCCCAGGACTGGAATCACCATGTACAGTCCCCAGGGTTGGAATATCCATGTACAGTCCCAGGTTTGGAATATCCATGTACAGTCCCAGGGTTGAAATGCCCATGTAAAGTCCCAGGATTGGAATCCCCATGTACAGTCCCAGGGTTGGAATACGCATGTACTGTCCCAGGGTTGGAATCCCGATATACAGTCCCAGGGCTGGAATCCCGATGTACATTCCCAGGGTGCGAATCCCCATGTACAGTCCCAGAGCTAGAATCCCCATGTACTGTCCCGGGGTTGGAATCCTGATTTACAATACCAGGGCTAGAAATCACATGTTCAGTCCCAGGGTTAGAATCTCCATGTACATCCCAGGGCAGAAATCTCCATGTGCAGTCCCAGGATTAGAATCACCATGTGCAGCCTAAGGGCTGGAATCCGCAGGTGCAGTCCCAGGCTAGGATCCCCCCATGTACAGCCCCAGGGTTTGGATCCCCATTTAAAGCCCCAGTTTTGGAATCCACTTGTACATTCCCAGGGTTTGAATCCCCATGTACAGTCCCCGGGCTGTAATGGCCATGTACAGTCTCAGGTTTGGAATGCCCATGTACGTTCGCAGGGTTGGAATCTCCATGTACAGTCCTCCGGCTGGAATCCACTTGTACACTCCCAGGTTTTGAATCCCCATGTACACTCCCAGGACTGGAATCCCCATGTACAGTCCCAAGGGTTGGAATATCCATGTACAACCCAAGGGCTGGAACACATATGTACAGTCCCAGGGTTGGAATCTCCATGTACATTCCCAGGGCTGGAATCTCCATGTGCAGTCCCAGGGTTGGAATCCCCATGCACAGTCCCAGGGTTGGAATCCCGACTTACAGTCTCATGGTGGAAATCCCCATGTACAGTCCCAGGGCTGGATTCCCCATGTACAGTCCCAGGGCTGGAATCCCCATACACAGTCCCAGGGTTGGAATCCCCATGTACAGAAACCTGGGTGGGAATCCCCATGTGCAGTCCCAGAGTTGGAAACCTCATGTACAGTCCCAGGATTGGAATTCCCATTTACAGTCCCAGGTTTGGAATCCCCTTGTACAGTCCCAGGTTTAGAATCCCGATGTACTGTCCCAGGGGTTGGAATCCTGATTTACAATGCCAGGGTTAGAATCCACATGTACAGTGCCAGGGTTAGAATTCACAATGTAAAATCCGAGTGTTGGATTCATCATGAACAGTCCCAGCGATAGAATCCCCATGTACAATCCTAGGACTGGAATCCCCATTTACATTCCCAGGGCTGGAATCCCCATGTGCAGTCCCAGGGCTGCAATCCCCATTTACATTCCCAGGGTTTGAATCCCAATGTACTGTCCCAGGGTTAGAATCCCCACCTACAGTCCCAGAGTTGAAATCCACTTGTACAGTCCCAGGGCTGGAATCTGCTTGTACAGTCCCAGGCTTTGAATCCCCATGTACAGTCTCAATGTTTGAATCCACATGAACAGTCCCAGGTTTTGAATCCCCAAGTACAGTCCCAGGGTTGGAAACCCCATGTACAGTCCCAGGGCTGTAATCCCCAAGTACAGTCCCAGGGTTGGAATCCCCAGGTACTGTCCCAGGGTTGGAAACCCCATGTACAGTCCCAGGGCTGTAATGGCCATGTTCAGTCTCAGGTTTGGAATGCCAATGTACATTCCCAGGGTTGGAATCTCCATGTACAGTCCCCCGGCTGGAATCCGCTTGTACACTCCCAGGTTTTGAATCCCCATGTACACTCCCAGGACTGGAATCCCCATGTACAGTCCCAAGGGTTGGAATATCCATGTACAAACCAGGGGCTGGAATCCATATGTACAGTCCCAGGGCTGGAATCCCCATGTACAGTCCCAGGGCTGGAATCCCCATATACAGTCCCAGGATTGGAATCCCCATGTACAGAAACCTGGATTGGAATCCCCATGTGCAGTCCCAGGGTTGGAAACCTCATGTACAGTCCCAGGATTGGAATCCACTTGTACAGTCCCAGGTTTAGAATCCCGATGTACTGTCCCAAGGGTTCGAATCCTGATTTACAATACCAGGGTTAGAATCCACATGTACAGTGCCAGGGTTAGAATTCCCAATGTAAAATCCGAGTGTTTGAGTCATCATGAACAGTCACAGCGATAGAATCCCCATGTACAGTCCTAGGGCTGGAATCCCCATGTACATTGCCAGGGCTGGAATCCCCATGTGCAGTCCCAGGGTTGGAATCACCATGTACAGTCCCAGGGTTGGAATCACCATGTACAGTCCCAGGGTTAGAATCCCCATGTGCAGTCCCAGGGTTGGAATCACCATGTACAGTCCCAGGGTTAGAATCCCAATGTACAGTCTCAGGTCTGGAAACCCCATGTACAGTCCCAGGGTTGGAAACCGCATGTACAGTCCCAGGGTTAGAATCCACATGTGCAGTCCCAGGGTTAGAATCCCAATGTAAAATTCCAGGGTTGGAATGCCTGTGCACAGTCCCAGGGTTGGAATCCCCACCTACAGTCCTTGGGTTGGAATCCCCATGTACAGTCCCAGGGCTGGAATCCCCATGTACAGTCCCAGGGTTGGAATGCCCATGTACAGTCCCAGGGTTGGAATCCCCACCTACAGTCCTAGGGTTGGAATCCCCATGTACAGTCCCAGGGCTGGAATCCCCATGTACAGTCCCTGGGTTGGAATGCCCATGTACAGTCCCAGGGACAGAATCCCCACCTACAGTCCCAGGGTTGAAATCCGCTTGTACAGACCCAGGGCTGGAATCTACTTGTACAGTCCCAGGGTTTGAATCCCCATGTACAGTCCCAGTGTTGGAATCCCCATGTACAGTCCCAGGGCTAGAATCCCCATGTACAGTCCCAGGGCTGGAATTCACATGTACATTCCCAGGGCTGGAATTCCCATGTACATTCCCAGGGCTGGAATCCCCATGTACAGTCCCACGGCTGGAATCCCCATGTACATACCCACGGCTGAAATCCCCATGTACTGACCCAGGGTTTAACTCCCCAATACAGTCCCTTGTTGTTTGTGATCTACATAAATGATTTGGATGAGAATGTAAAAGGTATGATCAGCAAGTTCGCAGATGACACGAAAATTGGTGGGGTGGTCAATTGCGAGGAGGAAAGCCTTAGGCTACAGGACGATATAAACGGGTTGGTCAGATGGGCGGAAAAGTGGCAAATGGAATTTAACCCTGAAAAGTGCGAGGTGATGCATTTTGGACGGACAAATAAGGCAAGGGAATACACAATGAGTGGTAGGACCCTAGGAAGTACAGAGGGTCAGAGGGACCTTGGTGTACATGTACATAGATCCCTGAAGGCAGCGGAACAGGTAGATAAGGTGGTTAAAAAGGCATATGGGATACTTGCCTTCATTAGCCGAGGCATAGAATATAAGAGCAGGGAGGTTATGATGGAGCTGTACAAAACGCTGGTGAGGCCACAGCTGGAGTACTGTGTGCAGTTCTGGTCACCTCACTATAGGAAGGATGTGATTGCTTTGGAGAGGGTGCAGAGAAGATTCACCAGGATGCTACCTGGGATGGAGCGCCACAGCTATGAAGAAAGACTAAACAGGCTGGGGTTGTTTTCCTTGGAGCAAAGAAGGCTGAGGGGGGACCTGATTGAGGTATACAAAATGATGAGGGGCATAGATAGGGTAGACAAAGAGGAACTTTTCCCCTTAGTAGGGGGGTCAATAACAAGGGGGCATAGATTCAGGGTAAGGGGCAGGAGATTTAGAGGGGATTTGAGGAGGAACTTTTTCACCCAGAGGGTGGTTGGAATGTGGAACTCAATGCCCAAAAGGGTGGTAGAGGCAGGAACCCTCACAACATTCAAGAAGCATTTGGATGAGCACTTGGAATGCCATTGCATACAAGGCTATGGACCAAATGCTGGAAAATGGGATTAGACTGGACAGGGATGGATGGGCGGCGCAGACACGATGGGCCGAAGGGCCTCTTTCTGTGCTGTAAAACTCTATGACTCTATGACTCTATGACAGTCGGAGGGCTGGCATCCCCATGTACAGCCTCAGGGGTAGAATCCCCATGTACAGTCCCAGGGCTGGCATCTCAAGGTACAGTCCCAGGGTTTGAATCCCAAAGTACAGTCCCAGGGCTGGAATCCCCAGCTACAGTCCCAGGGCTGGAATCCCCATGTACAATCCCAGGGTTTGAATCCCAATGTACAGTCCGAGGGCTGGAATCCCCATGTACAGTCCCAGGTTTGGAATATCCATGTACAATCCCAGGGTTGGAATCCCCATGTACAGTACCAGGTTTAGAATCCTCATGTACAGTCCCCGAGTTGGAATCCCCATGTACAGTCCCAGGGTTGGAATCCCCACTTACATTCCCAGGGTTGGAATCCCCATGTACAATCCCAGGTTTAGAAACCCCATTTACTGTCCCAGGGTTTGGAATCCTGATTTACAATACCAGGGTTAGAATCTACATGTACAGTCCCAGGGTTAGAATCCCAAAGTACAGTCTCAGGTCTGGAAAACCCATGTACAGTCCCAGGTTTGGAAACCGCATGTACATTCCCAGGGTTAGAATCGACATGTACAGGCCCAGGGTTAGAATCCCAATGTAAAACCACAGGGTTGGAATCCCTATGCACAGTCCCAGGGTTGGAATCCCCACCTACAGTCCAAGGGTTGGAATCCCCATGTACAGTCCCAGGGCTGGAATCCCCATGTACAGTCCCAGGTTTGGAATCCCCATGTACAGTCCCAGGGTTAGAATCCCTACCGAAACTCCCAGAATTGAAATCTGCTTGTACAGTCCCAGGGCTGGAATCTGCTTGTACAGTCCCAGGCTTTGAACCCCCATGTATAGTCTCAGTATTTGAATCCCCATGTACAGTCCCAGGTTTTGAATCCCCAAGTACAGTCCCAGGGTTGGAATCCTCATGTACAGTCCCAGGTTTGGAATCCCCATGTACAGTCCCAGGGTTGGCATCCCCATGTGCAGTGCCAGGGTTAGCATCCCAATGTGCAGTCCCAGTGTTAGAATCTCCATGTGCAGTCCCAGGGTTGGAATCCCCTTTTACAATCCCAGGGTTGGAATACCCATTTACAGTCTCAGTATTTGAATCCCCATGTACAGTCCCAGGTTATGAATCCCCAAGTACAGTCCCAGGGTTGGAAACCCCATGCACAGTCCCAGGGCTGTAATCCCCAAGTACAGTCGCAGGGTTGGAATCCCCAGGTACAGTTCCAGGGCTGGAATTCGCCTGTACTCTCCCAGGATTTGAATCCCCATGTACAGTCCCAGGGCTGGAATCCCCAAGTACAGTCCCAGGGTTGGAAGCCCCAGGTACAATCCCAGGTTTGGAATATCCATGTCGAGTCCCAGGGTTGGAATCCACATGTACAGTCCCAGGATTGGAATCCCGATGTACAGTCCCAGGTTTGGAATCCCCATCTACAGTCCCAGGGAAGGAATGCCCATATACAGTCCCAGGGCTAGAATCCCCATGTACTGTCCCAGGCTTGGAATCCCGATGTACAGTCCCAGGTTTGGATTCCCCATGCACAGTCACAGGGTTGGAATCCCCAAGTACAGTCCCAGGGCTAGAATCCCCATGTACAGTCTCAGGGCTGGAATTCCTATGTACATTCCCAGGGCTGGAATTCCCATGTACATTCCCAGGGCTGTAATTCCCATGTACAGTCCGAGGGCTGGAATCCCCATGTACATTCCCAGGGCTTGAATCCCCATGTACTATCCCAGGGTTAGAATCCCCACGTACAGTCGGAGGGCTGGCATCTCCATGTACAGCCTCAGGGGCAGAATCCCCATGTACAGTCCCAGGGCTGGCATCTCCAGGTACAGTCACTGCGTTTGAATCCCAATGAACAGTCCCAGGGCTGGAATCCCCAGGTGCAGTCCCAGGGCTGGAATCCCCATGCACATTCCCAGGGTTTGAATCCCGATGTACAGTCCCAGGGCTGGAATCCCCATATACAGGCCCAGGGTTGGAATCCCCATGTACAGTCGCAGGTTTGGAATATCCATTTACAGTCCTAGTGTTGGAATCCCCATGTACAGTTCCAGGGTTGGAATACTCATGTACAGTCCCAGGGTTGGAATCTCCATTTGCATTGCCAGGGTTAGAATCCCCATGTACAGCCCCAGGGTTGGAATCCTCATGTACAGTCCCAGTGTTGGAATCCCCATTTACAGTCCCAATTTTGGAATCCCCATGTACAGACCCAGGTTTAGAATCGCCATGTACAGTCCTAGGTCTGGAAAACCTATGTACAGTCCCAGGGTTGGAAACCGCACATACAGTCCCAGGGTTTGAAGCCACATGTTCAGTCCCAGGGTTATAATCCACATGTTCAGTTCCAGGGTTAGAATCCCAATGTAAAATCACAGGGTTGGAATCCCCATGTACAGTCCCAGGGTTGGAATCCCCACCAACAGTCACAGGGCTAGCATCCCAATATACAGTCCCAGGGCTGGAATCCCCATATACAGTACCAGATTTGTAATCCCCATGTACAGTCCCAGGGTTAGAATCCACACCTACAGTCCAAGGGTTGAAATCCACTTGAACAGTCCCAGGGCTGGAATCTGCTTGTACAGACCCAGGGTTTGAATCCCCATGTACAGTCCCAGGGTTTGAATCCCTGTGTACAGTCCCAGGGTTTGGATCCCCAAGTAGAGTCCCAGGGTTGGAATCCCCAGGTACAGTCCCAGGGCTGGAATCACCATGTACAGTCCCAGGCTTTGAATCCCCAGGTACAGTCCCAGGGGTGGAATCCGCCTGTACTCTCCCAGGATTTGAATCCCCAGGACTGGAATCACCATGTACAGTCCCCAGGGTTGGAATATCCATGTACAGTCCCAGGTTTGGAATATCCATGTACAGTCTCAGGGTTGAAATGCCCATGTAAAGTCCCAGGATTGGAATCCCCATGTACAGTCCCAGGGTTGGAATACGCATGTACTGTCCCAGGGTTGGAATCCCGATATACAGTCCCAGGGCTGGAATCCCGATGTACATTCCCAGGGTGCGAATCCCCATGTACAGTCCCAGAGCTAGAATCCCCATGTACTGTCCCGGGGTTGGAATCCTGATTTACAATACCAGGGCTAGAAATCACATGTTCAGTCCCAGGGTTAGAATCTCCATGTACATCCCAGGGCAGAAATCTCCATGTGCAGTCCAAGGATTAGAATCACCATGTGCAGCCTAAGGGCTGGAATCCGCAGGTGCAGTCCCAGGCTTAGAATCCCCCCATGTACAGCCCCAGGGTTTGGATCCCCATTTAAAGCCCCAGTTTTGGAATCCACTTGTACATTCCCAGGGTTTGAATCCCCATGTACAGTCCCCGGGCTGTAATGGCCATGTACAGTCTCAGGTTTGGAATGCCCATGTACGTTCGCAGGGTTGGAATCTCCATGTACAGTCCTCCGGCTGGAATCCACTTGTACACTCCCAGGTTTTGAATCCCCATGTACACTCCCAGGACTGGAATCCCCATGTACAGTCCCAAGGGTTGGAATATCCATGTACAACCCAAGGGCTGGAACACATATGTACAGTCCCAGGGTTGGAATCTCCATGTACATTCCCAGGGCTGGAATCTCCATGTGCAGTCCCAGGGTTGGAATCCCCATGCACAGTCCCAGGGTTGGAATCCCGACTTACAGTCTCATGGTGGAAATCCCCATGTACAGTCCCAGGGCTGGATTCCCCATGTACAGTCCCAGGGCTGGAATCCCCATACACAGTCCCAGGGTTGGAATCCCCATGTACAGAAACCTGGGTGGGAATCCCCATGTGCAGTCCCAGAGTTGGAAACCTCATGTACAGTCCCAGGATTGGAATTCCCAATTACAGTCCCAGGTTTGGAATCCCCTTGTACAGTCCCAGGTTTAGAATCCCGATGTACTGTCCCAGGGGTTGGAATCCTGATTTACAATGCCAGGGTTAGAATCCACATGTACAGTGCCAGGGTTAGAATTCCCAATGTAAAATCCGAGTGTTGGAGTCATCATGAACAGTCCCAGCGATAGAATCCCCATGTACAATCCTAGGACTGGAATCCCCATTTACATTCCCAGGGCTGGAATCCCCATGTGCAGTCCCAGGGCTGGAATCCCCATTTACATTCCCAGGGTTTGAATCCCAATGTACAGTCCCAGGGCTGGAATCACCATATACAGTCCCAGGTTTGGAATCCCCATGTACTGTCCCAGGGTTAGAATCCCCACCTACAGTCCCAGAGTTGAAATCCACCTGTACAGTCCCAGGGCTGGAATCTGCTTGTACAGTCCCAGGCTTTGAATCCCCATGTACAGTCTCAATGTTTGAATCCACATGAACAGTCCCAGGTTTTGAATCCCCAAGTACAGTCCCAGGGTTGGAAACCCCATGTACAGTCCCAGGGCTGTAATCCCCAAGTACAGTCCCAGGGTTGGAATCCCCAGGTACTGTCCCAGGGTTGGAAACCCCATGTACAGTCCCAGGGCTGTAATGGCCATGTTCAGTCTCAGGTTTGGAATGCCAATGTACATTCCCAGGGTTGGAATCTCCATGTACAGTCCCCCGGCTGGAATCCGCTTGTACACTCCCAGGTTTTGAATCCCCATGTACACTCCCAGGACTGGAATCCCCATGTACAGTCCCAAGGGTTGGAATATCCATGTACAAACCAGAGGCTGGAATCCATATGTACAGTCCCAGGGCTGGAATCCCCATGTACAGTCCCAGGGCTGGAATCCCCATATACAGTCCCAGGATTGGAATCCCCATGTACAGAAACCTGGATTGGAATCCCCATGTGCAGTCCCAGGGTTGGAAACCTCATGTACAGTCCCAGGATTGGAATCCCCATTTACAGTCCCAGGTTTGGAATCCACTTGTACAGTCCCAGGTTTAGAATCCCGATGTACTGTCCCAAGGGTTGGAATCCTGATTTACAATACCAGGGTTAGAATCCACATGTACAGTGCCAGGGATAGAATTCCCAATGTAAAATCCGAGTGTTTGAGTCATCATGAACAGTCCCAGCGATAGAATCCCCATGTACAGTCCTATGGCTGGAATCCCCATGTACATTGCCAGGGCTGGAATCCCCATGTGCAGTCCCAGGGTTGGAATCACCATGTACAGTCCCAGGGTTAGAATCCCCATGTGCAGTCCCAGGGTTGGAATCACCATGTACAGTCCCAGGGTTAGAATCCCAATGTACAGTCTCAGGTCTGGAAACCCCATGTACAGTCCCAGGGTTGGAAACCGCATGTACAGTCCCAGGGTTAGAATCCACATGTGCAGTCCCAGGGTTAGAATCCCAATGTAAAATTCCAGGGTTGGAATGCCTGTGCACAGTCCCAGGGTTGGAATCCCCACCTACAGTCCTAGGGTTGGAATCCCCATGTACAGTCCCAGGGCTGGAATCCCCATGTACAGTCCCAGGGTTGGAATGCCCATGTACAGTCCCAGGGACAGAATCCCCACCTACAGTCCCAGGGTTGAAATCCGCTTGTACAGGCCCAGGGCTGGAATCTACTTGTACAGTCCCAGGGTTTGAATCCCCATGTACAGTCCCAGGGATTGAATCCCCATGTCGAGTCCCAGGGTTGGAATCCCCATGTACAGTCATAGGGCTGTAATCCCCAAGTACATTCCCAGGGTTGGAATCCCCATGTACAGTCCCAGGGCTGGAATCCGCCTTTCCACTCCCAGGATTTGAATCTCCATTTACAGTCCAAGGGCTGGAATCCCCAAGTACAGTCCCAGGGTTGGAACCCCAGGTACAGTCC
This sequence comes from Somniosus microcephalus, assembly GCF_052327205.1. Lineage (NCBI taxonomy): Eukaryota > Metazoa > Chordata > Chondrichthyes > Squaliformes > Somniosidae > Somniosus > Somniosus microcephalus. Next base: position 148,344,253 of record NC_140990.1, on the reverse strand, counting down.
CTGTTTTGGAATATCCATGTACAGTCCCAGGGTTGGAATCTCCATGTACAGTCCCCCGGCTGGAATCCGCTTCTACACTCCCAGGTTTTGAATCCCCATGTACACTCCGAGGACTGGAATCCCCATGTACAGTCCCAAGGGTTGGAATATCCATGTACAAACCAGGGGCTGGAATCCATATGTGCAGTCCCAGGGTTGGAATCTCCATGTACATTCCCAGGGCTGGAATCTCCATGTGCAGCCCCAGGGTTGAAATCCCCATGCACAGTCCCAGGGTTGGAATCCCGAATGACAGTCTCATGGTTGAAATCCCCATGTACAGTCCCAGGGCTGGAATCCCCATGTACAGTCCCAGGTTTGGAATCCACTTGTACAGTCCCAGGTTTAGAATCCCAATGTACTGTCCCAAGGGTTGGAATCCTGATTTACAATACCAGGGTTAGAATCCACATGTACAGTGCCAGGGTTAGAATTCCCAATGTAAAATCCGAGTGTTTGAGTCATCATGAACAGTCACAGCGATAGAATCCCCATGTACAGTCCTAGGTCTGGAATCCCCATGTACATTGCCAGGGCTGGAATCCCCATGTGCAGTCCCAGGGTTGGAATCACCATGTACAGTCCCAGGGTTAGAATCCCAATTTACAGTCTCAGTTCTGGAAACCCCATGTACAGTCCCAGGGTTGGAAACCGCATGTACAGTCCCAGGGTTAGAATCCACATGTGCAGTCCCAGGGTTAGAATCCCAACGTAAAATTCCAGGGTTGGAATGCCTGTGCACAGTCCCAGGGTTGGAATCCCCACCTACAGTCCTAGGGTTGGAATCCCCATGTACAGTCCCAGGGTTGGAATGCCCATGTACATTCCCAGGGACCGAATCCCCACCTACAGTCCCAGGGTTGAAATCTGCTTGTACAGACCCAGGGCTGGAATCTACTTGTACAGTCCCAGGGTTAGAATCCCAACGTAAATTTCCAGGGTTGGAATGCCTGTGCACAGTCCCAGGGTTGGAATCCCCACCTACAGTCCTAGGGTTGGAATCCCCATGTACAGTCCCAGGGCTGGAATCCCCATGTACAGTCCCAGGGTTGGAATGCCCATGTACATTCCCAGGGACAGAATCCCAACCTACAGTCCCAGGGTTGAAATCCGCTTGTACAGACCCAGGGCTGGAATCTACTTGTACAGTCCCAGGGTTTGAATCCCCATGTACAGTCCCAGGGATTGAATCCCCATGTAGAGTCCCAGGGTTGGAATCCCCATGTACAGTCCTAGGGCTGTAATCCCCAAGTACAGTCCCAGGGTTGGAATCCCCATGTACATTCCCAGGGCTGGAATCCGGCTGTACACTCCCAGGATTTGAATCTCCATTTACAGTCCCAGGGCTGGAATCCCCAAGTACAGTCCCAGGGTTGGAATCCCCAGGTACAGTCCCAGGTTCGGAATATCCATGTACAGTCCAAGGGTTGGAAATCCCATGTACAGTCCCAGGATTGGAATCCCCATTTACATTCCCAGGGCTGGAATTCCCATGTACAGTCCCAGGGCTGGAATCCCCATGTACTATCCCAGGGCTGGAATCCCCAAGCACAGTCGGAGGGCTGGCATCCCCATGTACAGCCTCAGGGGTAGAATCACCATGTACAGTCCCAGGGCTGGCATCTCCAGGTACAGTCAAAGTGTTTGAATCCCAATGTACATTCCCAGGGCTGGAATCCCCAGGTGCAGTCCCAGGGCTGGAATCCCCATGTACAGTCCCAGGGTTTGAATCCCAAAGTACAATCCCAGGGCTGGTATGCCCATGTACAGTCCCAGGTTTGGAATTTCCATGTACAATCCCAGGGTTGGAATCCCAATGTACAGTCCCAGGGTTGGAATCCCCATGTACACTGCCAGCATTGGAATCCCCATGACCAGTCCCAGTTTTAGAATCAGCATGTACAGTCCCAAAGTTAGAAACACCATGTACAGTCCCAGGGTTGGAATCCCCATGTACCGTCCAAGGTTTAGTATCAACATGTACAGTCCCAGGGTTAGAATCCCCATGTACAGTCCCAGGGTTGGAATCCCCATGTACAGTCACAGGGCTGGAATCCCCATGTACAGTCCCAGGTCTGGAATCCCCACTTAAATTCCCAGGGTTGGAATTCCCAAGTACAGCCCCAGGGTTGAAATTCTCATATACAGATACAGGGCTGGAAACCCCATGTACAGTCCCAGGGCTGGAATCATAATGTACAGTTTCATGGCTGGAACCCCCATGTACTGTCCCAGGGGTTGGAATCCTCAATTACAGTCCGAGGGTTGGAAACCCCATGTACAGTCCCAGGGTTGGAATCTCCATGTACATTCCCAGGTCTGGAATCTCCATGTGCAGCCCCAGGGTTGAAAGCCCCATGCACAATCCCAGGGTTGGAATCCCGAATAACAGTCTCATGGTTGAAATCCCCATGTACAGTCCCAGGGCTGGAATCCCCATGTACAGTCCCAGGGCTGGAATCCGCCTGTACACTCCCAGGGTTTGAATCTCCATTTACAGTCCCAGGGCTGGAATCCCCAAGTACAGTCCCAGGGTTAGAATCCCCATGTACAGTCCCAGGATTGGAATCCCCATTTACATTCCAGGGCTGGAATTCCCATGTACAGTCCCAGGGCTGGAATTCCCATGTACAGTCCCAGGGTTTGAAACCCCATGTACAGTCCCAGGGTTGGAAACTCCTTGTACAGTCCCAGGGAAGTAATCCCCAAGTACAGTCCCAGGGTTGGAATCCCCAAGTACAGTCCCAGGGCTGGAATCTGCCTGTACACTCCCAGGATTTGAATCCCCATGTACAGTCCCAGGGCTGGAATCCCCAAGTACAGTCCCAGGATAGGAATCCCCATGTGCAGTCCCAGGGTTGGAATCCCCACGTGCTGTCGAATGGCTGGAATCCGCATGTACAGTCCCAGGGCTGGAATCCTCAGGTGCAATGCAAGTGTTGGAATCCCCAGGTACAATCCCAGGGTTAGAATCCCCATGCACAGTCCCAGTGTTGGAATCCCCATTTACAGCCCAATTTTGGAATCCCCATGTACAGTCCCAGGGTTGGAATCCCCACGTACAGTTCCACGGTTGAAAACCCCACGTACATTCCCAGGGCTGGAATCCGCTTTTACAGTCCCAGTGCTGGAATCGCCATGTACAGACTCAAGGCTGGAATCCCCATGTACAGTCCCAGGCATGGAATCCCCATGAACAGTCCCACGGCTGGAATCCCCATGTACAGTCCCAGTGTTAGAATCCCCATGCACAGTTACAGGGCTGGAATCCCCAGGGACAGTCGCAGCGTTCGAATCCCCATGTACACTCCGAGTGTTGGAATCCCCATGCACAGTCCCAGGGTTGGAATCCTCATGTACAGTCACAGGGTTAGAATCCCCATGCACAGTCCCAGGGCTGGAATCCCCATGTACAATCCCACGGTTGGAATCCCTATGTACAGTCCCAGGGTTGGAATCCCCATTTGAAGTCACCGGGTTCGAATCCCCGTGTACAGTCCCATGGTTTGAATCCCCATTTGCAGTCCCAGGGTTGGTATCCCCATGTGCAGTCCCAGCATTAGTATCATCATGAACATTCTCAGGGTTGGAATACCCATGTACAGTCCCAGAGTTAGAATACCCATGTACAGTCCCAGGTTAGAATCCCCAACTACAGTCCCAGGGTTGGAATCATCATGAGCAGTCCAAGGTTTAGATTACCCATCTACAATCCCAGGTTTGGTAAAGCCATGTACAGTCCCAGGGTTAGAATCCCAATGTAAAATCCCAGGGTTGTTATCCCCATGTACAGTCCCAAAGTTGGAACACCATGTACAGTCCCAGGGCTGGAATGCCCATGTACAGTCCCAGGGTTGGAATCCCCATGTACAAGTCCCAGGGTTGGAATCCCCATGTACAGTCCTAGGGTTAGAATCCCCATGTACAGTCCCAAGTTTGGAATCCCCATGTATAGACCCAGGGTTAGAATCCCCATATACCATCCCAGGTTTGCCAGCCACATGTACACTCCCAGGGTTGGAATCCCCATGTACAGTGCCAGCATTGGAATCCCCATGTACAGTCCCAAGGTTAGAATACCCATGTACAGTCCCAGGTTAGAATCCCCAAGTACAGTCCCAGGGTTGGAATCATCATGAACAGTCCCAGGTTTTGAATCCACCTGTACAGTCCCAGGGTTAGATTTCCAATGATAAATCCCAGGGGTCTTAGCCCCATGTACAGTCCCAAAGTTGGAATCCCATGTACACTCCCAGGTCTGGAATCCCCAAGTACAGTCCCAGCGTTCTAATACCTATGTAGAGTCCCAGGTTTGGAATCCCCATGTACAGACCCAGTGTTGGAAATTCCATGTACAGTCCCAGGGTTAGAATACCCATGTACAGTCCCAGGGTTATAATCCCAATGTACAATCCCAGGGTTGGAATCCCCATGTAAAGTCCCAGCGTTAGAATCCCCACGTACAGTCCCAGGGTTCGAAGCCCATGCACAGTCCCAGTGTTGGAATATCAATGTAGTCCCAGGGTTGGAATCCCCAGGTACAGTCCCAGGGTTGGAATCCCCATGTACAGTCCCAGGGTTGGAATCCCCATTTACAGTCCCAGCGTTAGAATCCCAATCTATAGTCCCAGAATGAGAATCCCCATGTACAGTCCCAGGGATGATTCCCCATGTACAGTCGCAGGGTTGGAATTCCCATGTACAGCCTCAGGGTTCGAATCCCCATGTACAGTCCCAGGGTTGAAATCCCCATATATAGTTCCAGGGCTGGAATCCCCATGTACAGTCCCAGGGTTAAATCCTCATGTACACTCCCAGTATTGGAATCCCCATGTACTGCCCCAGGGTTGGAATCCCCATGTACAGTTCCAGGGCTGGAATCCCCATGCACAGTTACAGAGCTGGAATCCCCATGTACAGTCCCAGGGTTCGAATCCCCATGTACATGACGAGTGTTGGAATCCCCATGCACAGTCCCAGGGTTGGAATCCTCATGCACAGTCACAGTGTTAGAATCCGCATGCACAGTCCCAGGGTTGGAATCCCCAATTACAGTCCCAGGGTTCGAATCCCCATTTGCAGTCCCATGGTTTGAATCCGCATTTACAACCCCAGGGCTGGAATCACCATGTACAGTCCCAGGGTTTGAATCCCCATGCACAATCCCAGCGTTAGAATCATCATGAACAGTCCCAGGGTTGTAATCACCATGTACAGTCCCAGGGTTAGAACCCCATGTACAGTCCCAAGTTAGAATCCCCAATACAGTCCCAGGGTTGGAATCATCATGAACAGTCCCAGCTTTAGAATCCCCATGTATATTCCCATGGTTGGAATCCCCATGTACAGTCCCAGGGTTGGAATCCCCAAGTACAGTCCCAGGGTTAGAATCCCCATGTACAGTCCCAAGGTTGGATTCCCCATATACAGTCCCAGGGTTGGAATTCTCATGGATAGCCTCAGGGTTCGAATCCCCATATACAGTCCCAGGGTTGGAATCCCCATATACAGTTCCAGGGCTGGAATCCCCATGTACAATCGCAGGGATGGAATCCCCAGGTTCTCTCCCTGTATTGGAATCCCCATGTACAGCCCCAGGGTTGGAATCCACATATGCAGTTCCAGGGCTGGAATCCCCATGCAAAGTTACAGGGCTGGAGTCCCCAGGGAAAGTCTCAGGGTTGGTATCCCCATGTACAGTCCCAGGTTTGGAATCCCCATGTACAGTCCCAGGGTTGGAATCTCCATTTACAGTCCCATGGATTGAATCCCCATTTACAGCCCCAGGGTTGGAATCACCATGTACAGTCCCAGGGTTGGAATACCCATGTTGAGTCCTAGGTTTTGAATCCCCATGTACAATCCCAGGGTTGGAATCCCCATGTACTGTCCCAGAGTTAGAATCATCATGAACAGTCCCAGGGTTGGAATCCCCATGTACAGTCCCAGGGATAGAATACCCATGTAAAGTCCCAGGTTAGAATCCCCAAGTACAGTCCCAGGGTTGGAATCATCATGAACAGTCCCAGGTTTTGAATCCACATGTACAGTCCCAGAGTTAGATTTCCAATGTAAAATCCCAGGGTTCTTATCCCCATGTACAGTCCCAAAGTTGGAATCCCATGTACAATCCCAGGTCTGGAATCCCCAAGTACAGTCCCAGCGTTCAAATACCCATGTACAGTCCTAGTGTTGGAATCCCCATGTACAGCCCGAGGGTTGGAATCCCCATGTACAGTTCCAGGGCTGGAATTCCCATGCACGGCCACAGGGCTGGAATCCCCAGGGACAGTCCCAGGGTTTGAATCCCCATTTACAGCCCCAGGGCTGGAATCCCAATCTACAGTCTCAGGGCTGGAATCCCCATGTACTGTCCCAGCATTGGAATCCTCATGTACAGTCCCAGTTTTTGATTCCCCATGTAAAGTCCCAGGTTTAGAATCACCATGTACAGTGCCAGGGTAGGTATCAGCATGTACAGTCCCAGGGTTGGAATCCCCATGTACAGTCTCAGGGTTAGAATCCCCACGGGCAGTCCCAGGGTTGGAATCCCCATGTACAGTCCCAGGGCTGGAATTCCCATGTAAAGTCCCAGGGTTGGAATCACCACGTACAGTCACAGGGTTGGAATGCCCATGGACAGTCCCAGGGTTGGAATCCCCATGCACAGTGCCAGCATTGGAATCCCCATGTACAGTCCCAGGGTTGGAATCCCCATGTACAGTCCCAGTTTTAGAATCACGATGTACAGTCCCAAAGTTAGAAACACCATGTCGAGTCCCAGGGTTGGAATCCCCATGTACAGTCCAAGGTTTGGTATCAACATGTACAGTCCCAGGGTTAGAATCCCCATGTACAGTCCCAGGGTTGGAATCCCCATGTACAGTCACAGGGCTGGAATTCCCATGTACAGTCCCAGTTTTAGAATCACCATGTACAGTCTCAAGGTTAGAAAAACCATGTACAGTCCCAGGGATGGAATCCCCATGTACAGTCCAAGGTTTAGTATCAACCTGTACAGTCCCAGGGTTAGAATCCCCATTTACAGTCCCAGTGTTGGAATCCCCATGTACAGTCCCAGGGCTGGAATCCCCATGTACAGTCCCAGGTCTGGAATCCCCATATAGACTCCCAGGGTTGGAATCCTCTTATACAGTCCTTTGGCTGGAATCCCCATGTACAGTCCCAGGGTTGGAATATCAATGCACTGTCCCAGGGTTGGAATCCCCATGTAGAGTCCCAGGTCTGGAATCCCCATGTACATTCCCAGCGTTGGAATACCCATGTACAGTCCCAGGGTTGGAATCCCCATGTACAGTCCCATGGTTGGAAGTTCCATGTACAGTCCCAGGGTTAGAATCCCCATGTACAGTCCAAGGGTTATAATCCCAATGCACAATTCCAGGGTTGGAATCCCCATGTACATGCCCAGCGTTAGAATACCTATGTGCAGTCCCAGGGTTCGAAGCCCATGTACAGTCCCAGTGATAGAATCCCCAAGTACATTCCCAGGGTTAATATCCCCATATACAGTTTCACGGCTGGAATCCCCGTGTCTGATCCCAGGGTTAGAATCCTCATGTACAGTCCCTGGGTTGGAATCCCCATGGACAGTCACAGGGCTGGAGTCCCCAGGGATTGTCCCAGGGTTCGAATCCCCATGTACACTCCCAATTTTGGAATCCCCATGCACAGTCCCAGGGTTGGAATCCTCATTTAAAGTCACAGGGTTGGAATGCCCATGCACAGTCCCAGCTTTGGAATTCCCATTTACACTCCAAGTTTTTGAATCCCCATGTATACTCACAGGGTTTAAATCCCTATGTACAGCCCCAGGTTTGGAAGTACCATGTACAGTCCCAGGTTTAGAATCCCCATGTACAGTTCCAGGTTTAAAATCCCCACGTACGGTCCCAGTGTTGAAATCCCCACATACAGTCCCAGGGTTGCAATCCACTTATGCAGCCCCAGGGTTGGAATCCCCATGTAAAGTCCCAGAGTTGGAATCTCCATGTACACTCCCAGGGTTGGAATCCCCTATTACAATCCCAGGTTTGGAATCCCCATTTACAGTCCCAGGGTTGGTATCCCCATGTACGGTCCCAGGAATGAAATCCCCATGTAAGTTCCCAGGGTTGAAATCCCCATGTACAGTCCCAGTGTTGGAATCCGCTGATACAGTCCCAGGGTTAGAATCCCCATGTAGAGTCCCAGGGATGGAATCCTCATGTACAGTGCCAGGTTTAGAATCCCCAGGTTCAGTCCCAGGTCTGGAATCCCCAGGTACACTCCCAGGGATAGAATCCCCATGTACAGTCCCAGCGTTGGAATACCCATGTACAGTCCCAGGGTTGGAATCCCCATGTACAGTCCCATGGTTGGAAATTCCATGTACAGTCCCAGGGTTTAGAATCCCCATGTACAGTCCAAGGGTTATAATCCCAAAGCACAATTCCAGGGTTGGAATCCCCATGTACACGCCCAGCGTTAGAATACCTATGTGCAGTCCCAGGGTTCGAAGCCCATGTACAGTCCCAGTGATAGAATCCCCAAGTACATTCCCAGGGTTAATATCCCCAAATACAGTTTCAGGGCTGGAATCCCCATGTACATTCCCAGGGTTGGAATCCCATGTACAGTCCCAGTGTTAGAATCCCCAAGTACATTCCCAGGGTTAATATCCCCATATACAGTTTCACGGCTGGAATCCCCGTGTACGATCCCAGGGTTAGAATCCTCATGTACAGTCCCTGGGTTGGGATCCCCATGGACAGTCACAGGGCTGGAGTCCCCAGGGATTGTCCCAGGGTTCGAATCCCCATGTACACTCCCAATTTTGGAATCCCCATGCACAGTCCCAGGGTTGGAATCCTCATTTAAAGTCACAGGGTTGGAATGCCCATGCACAGTCCCAGCTTTGGATTCCCCATTTACACTCCAAGTTTTTGAATCCCCATGTATACTCACAGGGTTTAAATCCCTATGTACAGCCCCAGGTTTGGAAGTACCATGTACAGTCCCAGGTTTAGAATCCCCATGTACAGTTCCAGGTTTAAAATCCCCACGTACGGTCCCAGTGTTGAAATCCCCACATACAGTCCCAGGGTTGCAATCCACTTATGCAGTCCCAGGGTTGGATTCCCCATGTACAGTCCCAGTGTTGGAATTTCAATGTACAGTCCCAGGGTTGGAATCCACAGGTACAGTCCCAGGGTTGGAATCCCCATGTAAAGTCCCAGAGTTGGAATCTCCATTTACAGTCCCAGCGTTAGAATCCCAATCTATAGTCCCAGAATTAGAATCCCCGTGTACAGTCCCAGGGTTGAATACCCATATACAGTTCCAGGGTTGGAATCCCCATGTACCGTCCCAGGATTGGCACCCCCATGTACAGTCCCAGGGTTTGAATGCCCATGTGCAGTCCCAGGGTGAGAATCCCCATGTACCATCCCAGGTTTGGCACCTCCAAGTACAGTCCCAGAGTTGGAATCCCCATGTACAGTCCCAGGGTTAGAATCCCCATGTACAGTGCTAGCATTGGAAACCCCAAGTACAGTCCCAGGGTTGGAATCCACATGTAGAGTCCCAGGTTTAGAATCACCATGTAAAGTTCCAGGGTAACAATCACGATGTACAGTCCCAGGGTTCAAATCCCCATGTACAGTCACAGGTTCAGAATCACCATGTACAGTCCCAGGGTAAGAATCCACATATACAGTCCCAGGGTTAGAATCCCCATGTACAGTCCCAGGGTTGGAATCCCCATGTAGAGTCCCAGGTCTGGAATCTCCATGTACAGTCCCAGCTTTGGAATTCCCATGTACATTCCCATGGTTGGAATACCCATGTACATTCCCAGGGTTGGAATCCCCATGTACAGTCCCAGGGTTAGAATCCCCATGTACAGTCCCAGTGTTAGAATCCCCAAGTACATTCCCAGGGTTAAAATCCCCATATACAGTTTTAGGGCTGGATTCCCCATGTACGGTCCCAGGGTAAGAATCCTCATGTACAGTCCCAGTGTTGGAATCACCATGTACCGCCCCAGGGCTGGAATCCCCATGGACAGTCACAGGGCTGGAGTCCCCAGGGATTGTCCCAGGGTTCGAATCCCCATGTACACTCCCAGTTTTGGAATTCCCATGCACAGTCCCAGGGTTGGAATCCTCATTTAAAGTCACAGCGTTGGAATCCCCATGCACAATCCCAGTTTTGGAATCGCCATTTACACTCCAAGTTTTCAAATCCCCATATATACTCACAGGGTTTAAATCCCCATGTACAGTCCCAGGGTTGGATTCCCCATGTACGGTCCCAGGGTTGAAATCCCCACGTACAGTCCCAGGGTTGCAATCCGCTTATGCAGTCCCAGGGTTGGATTCCCATGTACAGTCCCAGTTTTGGAATATCAATGTACAGTCCCAGGGTTGGAATCCCCAGGTACAGTCACAGGGTTGGAATCCCCATGTACAGTCCCAGAGTTGGATTCCCCATTTACAGTCCCAGCGTTAGAATCTCAATCTATAGTCCCAGAATTAGAATCCCCATGTACAGTCCCAGGGTTGGATGCCCCATGGACAGTCCCAGGGTTGGAATTCCCATGTCCAGTCTCAGGTTTCGAAACCCCATGTACAGTCCCAGGGTTGGAATCCCCATATACAGTTCCAGGGTTGGAAGATCCATGTACAGTCCCAGGTTTAGAATCCTTATGTACAGTCCTAGGGTTGGAATCCCCATGTACAGCCCCAATTTTGGAATCCCCATGTACAGTTCCAGGGCTGGAATCCCCATGCACAGTCACAGGGCTGGAATCCCCAGGGACAGTCCCAGTGTTCGAATCCCCAGGTACACTCCCAGTGTTGGAATCCCCATGCACAGTCCCAGTGTTGGAATCCGCATGTACAGTCCCAGGGTTTGAATCCCCATTAACAGCCCTAGGGCTGGAATCCCAATGTTCAGTCTCAGGGCTGGAATCCCCATGTATCGTCCCAGGGTTAGAATCACCATGTACAGTCCAGGGCTGGAATTCCAAAGTACAGTCTCATGCCTGGAATCACCATGTACTGTCCCAACATTCGAATCCCCATGTAGAGCCCCAGGGTTGGAATCGCCATGTAAAGTCCCAACATTGGAATACCCATGTACAGTTCCAGTTTTAGATTCCCCATGTAAAGTCCCAGGTTTAGAATCACCATGTACAGTGCCAGGTTAGGAATCAGCATTTACAGTCCCAGGGTTTGGAATACCCATGTACAGTCTCAGGGTTAGAATCCCCACGGACAGTCCCAGGGTTGGAATACCCATGTACATTCCCGGGGCTGAAATCCCCATGTACAGTCCCAGGGTTGGAATCCCCATGTACAGTCCCAGGGTTGGAATCCCCATGTACAGTCCCAGGGTTGGAATCCCCATGTACAGTCCCAGCATTTGGTTCCCCAAGTACAGTCCCAGTGTTAGAATCCCCAAGTACAGTCCCAGGGCTGGAATCCCCATGTACAGTCCCACGGCCGGAATCCCCATGTACAGTCCCAGGGTTAGAATCACCATGTACAGTCCAGGGCTGGAATTCCAATGTAAAGTCTCGGGGCTGGAATCCCCATGTCCTCTCCCAGCATTCGAATCCTCATGTAGAGTCCCAGGTTTGGAATCCCCACGTACAATCCCAGTGTTAGAATCCCCATGGACATTCCCAAGATTGGAATTCCCATTTACAGGCCCAAGGTTGGAATCCTCATGTACAGTGCCAGCATTGGAAACCCCATGTACAGTCCCAGGGTTGGAGTCCCCATGTACAGTCCCAGGTTTAGAATCATCATTTAAATTTCCAGGGTTAAAATCACCATGTACAGTCCCAGGGTTGAAATCCCCATGTACAGTCCCAGGTTCAGAATCACTATGTACAGTCCCAGGGTAAGAATCCACATATAGTGTCCCAGGGTTAGAATCCCCATGTACAGTCCCAGGGCTGGACTCCCCATGTACAGTCCCAGGTCTGGAATCCCCATATAGACTCCCAGGGTTGGAATCCTCTTATACAGTCCTTTGGCTGGAATCCCCATGTACAGTCCCAGGGTTGGAATATCAATGCACTGTCCCAGGGTTGGAATCCCCATGTAGAGTCCCAGGTCTGGAATCCCCATGTACAGTCCCAGCGTTGGAATACCCATGTACAGTCCCAGGGTTGGAATCCCCATGTACAGTCCCATGGTTGGAAGTTCCATGTACAGTCCCAGGGTTAGAATCCCCATGTACAGTCCAAGGGTTATAATCCCAATGCACAATTCCAGGGTTGGAATCCCCATGTACATGCCCAGCGTTAGAATACCTATGTGCAGTCCCAGGGTTCGAAGCCCATGTACAGTCCCAGTGATAGAATCCCCAAGTACATTCCCAGGGTTAATATCCCCATATACAGTTTCACGGCTGGAATCCCCGTGTCTGATCCCAGGGTTAGAATCCTCATGTACAGTCCCTGGGTTGGAATCCCCATGGACAGTCACAGGGCTGGAGTCCCCAGGGATTGTCCCAGGGTTCGAATCCCCATGTACACTCCCAATTTTGGAATCCCCATGCACAGTCCCAGGGTTGGAATCCTCATTTAAAGTCACAGGGTTGGAATGCCCATGCACAGTCCCAGCTTTGGAATCCCCATTTACACTCCAAGTTTTTGAATCCCCATGTATACTCACAGGGTTTAAATCCCTATGTACAGCCCCAGGTTTGGAAGTACCATGTACAGTCCCAGGTTTAGAATCCCCATGTACAGTTCCAGGTTTAAAATCCCCACGTACGGTCCCAGTGTTGAAATCCCCACATACAGTCCCAGGGTTGCAATCCACTTATGCAGCCCCAGGGTTGGAATCCCCATGTAAAGTCCCAGAGTTGGAATCTCCATGTACACTCCCAGGGTTGGAATCCCCTATTACAATCCCAGGTTTGGAATCCCCATTTACAGTCCCAGGGTTGGTATCCCCATGTACGGTCCCAGGAATGAAATCCCCATGTAAGTTCCCAGGGTTGAAATCCCCATGTACAGTCCCAGTGTTGGAATCCGCTGATACAGTCCCAGGGTTAGAATCCCCATGTAGAGTCCCAGGGATGGAATCCTCATGTACAGTGCCAGGTTTAGAATCCCCAGGTTCAGTCCCAGGTCTGGAATCCCCAGGTACACTCCCAGGGATAGAATCCCCATGTACAGTCCCAGCGTTGGAATACCCATGTACAGTCCCAGGGTTGGAATCCCCATGTACAGTCCCATGGTTGGAAATTCCATGTACAGTCCCAGGGTTTAGAATCCCCATGTACAGTCCAAGGGTTATAATCCCAAAGCACAATTCCAGGGTTGGAATCCCCATGTACACGCCCAGCGTTAGAATACCTATGTGCAGTCCCAGGGTTCGAAGCCCATGTACAGTCCCAGTGATAGAATCCCCAAGTACATTCCCAGGGTTAATATCCCCAAATACAGTTTCAGGGCTGGAATCCCCATGTACATTCCCAGGGTTGGAATCCCATGTACAGTCCCAGTGTTAGAATCCCCAAGTACATTCCCAGGGTTAATATCCCCATATACAGTTTCACGGCTGGAATCCCCGTGTACGATCCCAGGGTTAGAATCCTCATGTACAGTCCCTGGGTTGGGATCCCCATGGACAGTCACAGGGCTGGAGTCCCCAGGGATTGTCCCAGGGTTCGAATCCCCATGTACACTCCCAATTTTGGAATCCCCATGCACAGTCCCAGGGTTGGAATCCTCATTTAAAGTCACAGGGTTGGAATGCCCATGCACAGTCCCAGCTTTGGATTCCCCATTTACACTCCAAGTTTTTGAATCCCCATGTATACTCACAGGGTTTAAATCCCTATGTACAGCCCCAGGTTTGGAAGTACCATGTACAGTCCCAGGTTTAGAATCCCCATGTACAGTTCCAGGTTTAAAATTCCCACGTACAGTCCCAGTGTTGAAATCCCCACATACAGTCCCAGGGTTGCAATCCACTTATGCAGTCCCAGGGTTGGATTCCCCATGTACAGTCCCAGTGTTGGAATTTCAATGTACAGTCCCAGGGTTGGAATCCACAGGTACAGTCCCAGGGTTGGAATCCCCATGTAAAGTCCCAGAGTTGGAATCTCCATTTACAGTCCCAGCGTTAGAATCCCAATCTATAGTCCCAGAATTAGAATCCCCGTGTACAGTCCCAGGGTTGAATACCCATATACAGTTCCAGGGTTGGAATCCCCATGTACCGTCCCAGGATTGGCACCCCCATGTACAGTCCCAGGGTTTGAATGCCCATGTGCAGTCCCAGGGTGAGAATCCCCAAGTACCATCCCAGGTTTGGCACCTCCAAGTACAGTCCCAGAGTTGGAATCCCCATGTACAGTCCCAGGGTTAGAATCCCCATGTACAGTGCTAGCATTGGAAACCCCAAGTACAGTCCCAGGGTTGGAATCCACATGTAGAGTCCCAGGTTTAGAATCACCATGTAAAGTTCCAGGGTAACAATCACGATGTACAGTCCCAGGGTTCAAATCCCCATGTACAGTCACAGGTTCAGAATCACCATGTACAGTCCCAGGGTAAGAATCCACATATACAGTCCCAGGGTTAGAATCCCCATGTACAGTCCCAGGGTTGGAATCCCCATGTAGAGTCCCAGGTCTGGAATCTCCATGTACAATCCCAGCTTTGGAATTCCCATGTACATTCCCATGGTTGGAATACACATGTACATTCCCAGGGTTGGAATCCCCATGTACAGTCCCAGGGTTAGAATCCCCATGTACAGTCCCAGTGTTAGAATCCCCAAGTACATTCCCAGGGTTAAAATCCCCATATACAGTTTTAGGGCTGGATTCCCCATGTACGGTCCCAGGGTAAGAATCCTCATGTACAGTCCCAGTGTTGGAATCACCATGTACCGCCCCAGGGCTGGAATCCCCATGGACAGTCACAGGGCTGGAGTCCCCAGGGATTGTCCCAGGGTTCGAATCCCCATGTACACTCCCAGTTTTGGAATTCCCATGCACAGTCCCAGGGTTGGAATCCTCATTTAAAGTCACAGCGTTGGAATGCCCATGCACAATCCCAGTTTTGGAATCGCCATTTACACTCCAAGTTTTCAAATCCCCATATATACTCACAGGGTTTAAATCCCCATGTACAGTCCCAGGGTTGGATTCCCCATGTACGGTCCCAGGGTTGAAATCCCCACGTACAGTCCCAGGGTTGCAATCCGCTTATGCAGTCCCAGGGTTGGATTCCCATGTACAGTCCCAGTTTTGGAATATCAATGTACAGTCCCAGGGTTGGAATCCCCAGGTACAGTCACAGGGTTGGAATCCCCATGTACAGTCCCAGAGTTGGAATCCCCATTTACAGTCCCAGCGTTAGAATCTCAATCTATAGTCCCAGAATTAGAATCCCCATGTACAGTCCCAGGGATGGATGCCCCATGGACAGTCCCAGGGTTGGAATTCCCATGTCCAGTCTCAGGTTTCGAAACCCCATGTACAGTCCCAGGTTTGGAATCCCCATATACAGTTCCAGGGTTGGAAGATCCATGTACAGTCCCAGGTTTAGAATCCTTATGTACAGTCCTAGGGTTGGAATCCCCATGTACAGCCCCAATTTTGGAATCCCCATGTACAGTCCCAGGTTTGGAATCCCCATATACAGTTCCAGGGTTGGAAGATCCATGTACAGTCCCAGGTTTAGAATCCTTATGTACAGTCCTAGGGTTGGAATCCCCATGTACAGCCCCAATTTTGGAATCCCCATGTACAGTTCCAGGGCTGGAATCCCCATGCACAGTCACAGGGCTGGAATCCCCAGGGACAGTCCCAGTGTTCGAATCCCCAGGTACACTCCCAGTGTTGGAATCCCCATGCACAGTCCCAGTGTTGGAATCCGCATGTACAGTCCCAGGGTTTGAATCCCCATTAACAGCCCTAGGGCTGGAATCCCAATGTTCAGTCTCAGGGCTGGAATCCCCATGTATCGTCCCAGGGTTAGAATCACCATGTACAGTCCAGGGCTGGAATTCCAAAGTACAGTCTCATGCCTGGAATCACCATGTACTGTCCCAACATTCGAATCCCCATGTAGAGCCCCAGGGTTGGAATCGCCATGTAAAGTCCCAGCATTGGAATACCCATGTACAGTTCCAGTTTTAGATTCCCCATGTAAAGTCCCAGGTTTAGAATCACCATGTACAGTGCCAGGTTAGGAATCAGCATTTACAGTCCCAGGGTTTGGAATACCCATGTACAGTCTCAGGGTTAGAATCCCCACGGACAGTCCCAGGGTTGGAATACCCATGTACATTCCCAGGGCTGAAATCCCCATGTACAGTCCCAGGGTTGGAATCCCCATGTACAGTCCCAGGGTTGGAATCCCCATGTACAATCCCAGCATTTGGTTCCCCAAGTACAGTCCCAGGGTTAGAATCCCCAAGTACAGTCCCAGGGCTGGAATCCCCATGTACTGTCCCACGGCCGGAATCCCCATGTACAGTCCCAGGGTTAGAATCACCATGTACAGTCCAGGGCTGGAATTCCAATGTAAAGTCTCGGGGCTGGAATCCCCATGTCCTGTCCCAGCATTCGAATCCTCATGTAGAGTCCCAGGTTTGGAATCCCCACGTACAATCCCAGTGTTAGAATCCCCATGTACATTCCCAAGATTGGAATTCCCATTTACAGGCCCAAGGTTGGAATCCTCATGTACAGTGCCAGCATTGGAAACCCCATGTACAGTCCCAGGGTTGGAGTCCCCATGTACAGTCCCAGGTTTAGAATCATCATTTAAATTTCCAGGGTTAAAATCACCATGTACAGTCCCAGGTTTGAAATCCCCATGTACAGTCCCAGGTTCAGAATCACTATGTACAGTCCCAGGGTAAGAATCCACATATAGTGTCCCAGGGTTAGAATCCCCATGTACAGTCCCAGGGCTGGACTCCCCATGTACAGTCCCAGGTCTGGAATCCCCATATAGACTCCCAGGGTTGGAATCCTCTTATACAGTCCTTTGGCTGGAATCCCCATGTACAGTCCCAGGGTTGGAATATCAATGCACTGTCCCAGGGTTGGAATCCCCATGTAGAGTCCCAGGTCTGGAATCCCCATGTACAGTCCCAGCGTTGGAATACCCATGTACAGTCCCAGGGTTGGAATCCCCATGTACAGTCCCATGGTTGGAAGTTCCATGTACAGTCCCAGGGTTAGAATCCCCATGTACAGTCCAAGGGTTATAATCCCAATGCACAATTCCAGGGTTGGAATCCCCATGTACATGCCCAGCGTTAGAATACCTATGTGCAGTCCCAGGGTTCGAAGCCCATGTACAGTCCCAGTGATAGAATCCCCAAGTACATTCCCAGGGTTAATATCCCCATATACAGTTTCACGGCTGGAATCCCCGTGTATGATCCCAGGGTTAGAATCCTCATGTACAGTCCCTGGGTTGGAATCCCCATGGACAGTCACAGGGCTGGAGTCCCCAGGGATTGTCCCAGGGTTCGAATCCCCATGTACACTCCCAATTTTGGAATCCCCATGCACAGTCCCAGGGTTGGAATCCTCATTTAAAGTCACAGGGTTGGAATGCCCATGCACAGTCCCAGCTTTGGAATCCCCATCTACACTCCAAGTTTTTGAATCCCCATGTATACTCACAGGGTTTAAATCCCTATGTACAGCCCCAGGTTTGGAAGTACCATGTACAGTCCCAGGTTTAGAATCCCCATGTACAGTTCCAGGTTTAAAATCCCCACGTACGGTCCCAGTGTTGAAATCCCCACATACAGTCCCAGGGTTGCAATCCACTTATGCAGCCCCAGGGTTGGAATCCCCATGTAAAGTCCCAGAGTTGGAATCTCCATGTACACTCCCAGGGTTGGAATCCCCAATTACAATCCCAGGTTTGGAATCCCCATTTACAGTCCCAGGGTTGGTATCCCCATGTATGGTCCCAGGAATGAAATCCCCATGTAAGTTCCCAGGGTTGAAATCCCCATGTACAGTCCCAGTGTTGGAATCCGCTGATACAGTCCCAGGGTTAGAATCCCCATGTAGAGTCCCAGGGATGGAATCCTCATGTACAGTGCCAGGTTTAGAATCCCCAGGTTCAGTCCCAGGTCTGGAATCCCCAGGTACACTCCCAGGGATAGAATCCCCATGTACTGTCCCAGGGTTGGAAGCCCCATGTACAGTCCCAGGGTTGGAATCCCCATGTACAGCCCCAGGGCTGGAGTCCCCATGTACAATCCCAGGGTAAAAATCTCCATGTACAGTCCCAGGGTTGGAATCCCAATGTACAGTCCCAGGCTTAGAATCCCCATGTACAGTCCCAGGGTTAGTATCCCCAAGTACAGTCCCAGGATTGAAATCCCCATATACAGTTCCAGTGCTGGAATCCCCATGTAAAGCCCCAGGTTTGGAATGCCCATGTAAAGCCCGAGGTTTGGAATCCCCATGTACAGTCACAGCGCTGGAACCCCCAGGAGCAGTCCCAGGGATCGAATCCCTATGTACTCTCCCAGTTTTGGAACCAACATTCACAGTCCCAGGGTTAGATTCCCCATGTACAGTCTCAGGGTTAGAATCCACAATTTCAGTCCCAGGGTTGAAATCCTCATGTACAGTCTCAGGCTTGGAACCCTCATGTACAGTCACAGGGCTGGAGTCCGCATGCACAGTTCCAGGGTTGGAATCCCCATTTCCACTACAAGTGCTGGAATCCCCATGTACAGTCCCAGGGTTGGTATCCCCATGTGCAGTCCCAGTGTTAGAGTCCCCATGTGCAGTCCCAGGGCTAGAATATCCATGTGCATTCCCAGGGTTGGAATACCCATTTACAATCCCAGGGTTGGAATCCCGATTTACAGTCCCAGGTTTGGAATCCCCTTATATGGTCCCAGGGTTGAAATCCCCATGTACAGTCCCAGGGTTGAAATCCCCACGTACAGTCCCAGGGTTGGAATCCGCTTATACAGTCCCAGTGTTAGAATTCCCATGTACAGCCCCAGCTTTGGAATCCCCATGTTCAGTCCCAGGGTTGGAATCCCAATGTACAGTCATAGGTTTGGAATCCCCATGTACAGTCCCAGGGTTGAAATCCCCATGTACAGTCCCTGAGCAGGAATCCCCATGTACAGTCCCAGGGTTAGCATCTCCATGTACAGTCCCAGGGTTGGAACACAATTAACAGTCCCAGGGTTGGTATCCCCATGTATAGTCCCAGGGTTAGTATCCCCATGTACAGTCCCAGGGTTAGAATCCCCAAGTACAGTCCCAGGGATGAAATCCCCATATACAGTCACAGGGCTGGAATCCCCAGGGACAGTCCCAGGGTTCGAATCCCCATGTGCAGTCCCAGGGTTAGAATCCCCAAGTACAGTCCCAGGGTTGAAATCCTCTTGTACAGTCCCAGGCTTGGAATTCTCATGTACAGTCACAGGGCTGGAGTCCGCATGCACTGTCCCAGGGTTGGAATACTCATTTGCACTACAAGTGTTGGAATCCCCATGTACAGTCCCAGGGTTTGAAGCCCCAGGTACAGCCCCAGGGTTGGAATCATCTTGTGCAATCCCAGGGTTTGAATCCCCATGTGCAGTCCCAAGGTTGAAATCCCCACGTACGGTCCCAGGTTTGAAATCTCCACGCACAGTCCCAGGGTTGCAATCCGCTTATGCAGTCCCAGGGTTAGAATCCCCATGTACAGTCCCAGGGCTGGATTCCCCATGTACAGTCCCAGAGTTGGAATCCCCAGGTACAGTCCCAGGGCTGGAATCCCCAGGTACAGTCCCAGGGCTGGAATCCCCATGTACAGTCCCAGGTTTGGAATCCTCAGGTACAGTCCCAGGGCTGAAATCCCCATGTACAGTCCCAGCATTGGAAGCCCCATGTACAGCCTCAGGTTTGGAATCTCCATGTGAAGTCTCAGGGTTAGAATCCCCATGTACAGTCCCAGGGTTGGAAACCCCAGGTACAGTCCCTGGGTTAGAATGCCCTTGTACAGTCCCAGCATTGGAAGCCCCATGTACAGTCCCATGTTTGGTATCCACATGTACAGTCCCAGTGTTAGAATACCCATGTACGGTCCCAGGGTTGAAATCCCCACGTATAGTCCCAGGGTTGGAATCTGCTTCTACAGTCCCAGGGTTTGAATCCCCATGTACAGTCCCAGGGCTGGTAACGCCGTGTACAGTCCCAGGGCTGGAAACCCCATGTACAGTCCCAGTGCTGGAATCCCCATGTACAGTCCCAGGGTTGGAATATCAATGTACAGTCCCAGGCTTGGAACCCCCAGGTGCAACCCCAGGGTTAGAATCCCCATGTGCAGTCCCAGTGTTGGAATTCCCAAGAACAGGCCCAGTGCTGGAACCTGCTATTACAGTCCCAGGGTTTGGAACTCCATGTACATTTCCATGGCTGGAATCCCCATGTCCAGTCCCAGGGTTGGTATCCCCATGTACAGTCCCAGGGTTGGAACCCCCATTTACATTTCCATGGCTGGAATCCCCATGTACAGTCCCAGGGTTGGAATCCCCATGTACACTACAAGTGTTGGAATCCCCATGTACATTCACAGGGTTTGAATCCCCTGGTACATCCCCAGGGTTGAAACCTTACCTAGCACAAAGGAAGTTGCTTGTGGTTGTTGGAGGTCATTCATCTCAATCACATGAAATCACTGTAGGAGTTCCTCAGGGCAGTGTCCTAGGCCCAACCATCTTCAGCTGTTTCATCAATGACCTTCCCTCCATCATAAGGTCAGAAGTGGGGATGTTCGCTGATGATTGCACACTGTTCAGCACCATTCGAGGCTCGTCAGATACTGACACAGTCCGTGTCCATATGCAGCAAGACCTGGGCAACATTTAGACTTGGACTGACAAGTGGCAAGTAATATTCGCACCACACAAGTGCCAGGTAATGACCATTTCCAACAAGCGAGACTCTAACCATCTCCCCTTGACATTCAATGGCATTACCATCGCTGAATCCCCCACTATCAACACCCTGGGAGTTACAATTGATCAGAAACTGAACTGGACCAGCCATATAAATACTGTGGCTACAAGAGCAGGCCAGAGGGTGGGAATTCTGCGGCGAGTGTCTAACCTCCTGACTCCCCAAAGCATTTCCACCAACTACAAGGCACAAGTCAGGAGTGTGATGGAATACTCTCCACTTGCCTGGATGAGTGCAGCTCCAACAACACTCAAGAAGCTCGACACCATTCAGGATAAAGCAGCCCGCTTGATTGGCACGCCATCCACCACCTTCAACATTCATTCCCTCCACCACCGGCGCACTGTGGCTGCAGTGTGTACCATCTACAAGTTGCTCTGCAGCAACTCGCCAAAGCTCCTTCAACAGCACCTTCCAAGCCGGCGACCTCTACCGCTTAGAAGGACAAGGGCAGCAGACACATGGGAACATCACCACCTACAGGTTCCCTCCAAGCCACACACCATCCTGACTTGGACCTGTATCGCTGTTCCTTCACTGTCGCTGGGCCAAAATCCTGGAACTCACTTCCTAACATCATTGTGGGTGTACCTACAACATATGGACAGCAGCGGTTCAAGAAGGCGGCTCACCGCCATCTACTCAAGGGCAATTAGGGAAGGGCTCTAAATGCAGTCCTAGCCAGCCAGAGACGCCCACATCCCATCAATGAATAATAAAAAAAAAAGCCCAAGGCTGGAATCCCCATGTACAATCCCAGGGTTGGAATCCCTATGTACAGACCCAGGGTTGGAATACCCATGTACAGTCCTAGTGTTCGAATCCCCATCTACAGTCCCAGGGTTGGAGCCCCATGTACAGTCCCTGGGTTAGAATCCCCTTGTACAGTCCCGGCATTGGAATCCCCATGTACAGTCCTAGGGTTGGTATCCGCATGTACAGTCCCAGTGTTATAATACCCATGTATGGTCCCAGGGTTGAAATCCCCACGTATAGTCCCAGGGTTGGAATCAGCTTGTACAGTCACAGGGTTAGAATCCCCAGGTACAGTCCCAGGTCGGGAATCCCCAGGTACAGTCCCAGGGTTGGAATATTAATGTACAGTCCCAGAGTTGGAATCCCCATGTACAGTCCCAGGTCTGGAATCCCCATATACAGTCACAGCATTGTAATCCCCATGTACAGTCCCAGGGTTGGAATCCCCATGTACAGTCCCAGGGTTGGAAACTCCATGTACAATCCCAGGGTTAGAATCCCCATGTACAGACCCAGGGTAAGAATCCCCATGTACAGTCCCAGGGTTATAATCCCAATGTACAATCCCAGGGTTGGAATCCCCATGTACAGTCCCAGCATTAGAATCCCCATGTACAGTCCCAGGGTTGGAAACCCCATGTACAGTCCCAGGGTTGGAAACTCCATGTACAGTCCCAGGGTTAGAATCCCCATGTAAAGTCCCAGGGTAAGAATCCCCATGTACAGTCCCAGGGTTATAATCCCAATGTACAATCCCAGGTTTGGAATCCCCATGTACAGTCCCAGTGTTAGAATCCCCATATACAGTTCTAGGGCTGGAATCCCCATGTACGGTCCCAGGGGTAGAATCTTCATGTACTGCCGCAAGGTTGGAATCCACATGAACAGTCACAGGGCTGGAATCCCCAGGGAGAGTCCCAGTGTCAGATACCCCATGTGCAGTCCCAGGGTTGGAATTGCCTTGTACAGTCCCAGTGCTGGAATCTGCTTTTACAATCCCAGGCTTTGAATCCCCATGTACAGTCCCAGGGTTGGAATCCCCATTTACAATCCCAGGGTTGGAATCCCCAATTACAGTCCCAGGGTTGGAATCCCAATGTACGGTCCCAGGGTTAGAATACCCATATACGGTCCCAGGGTTGGAATCCCCATGTACAGTCCGAGGGATGGAATCCCCATGTACAGTCCCAGGGTTGGAATCCCCATGTACAGTCCCAGGGCTGGAATCCCCATGTACAGTCCCAGGGTTAGAATTCCCAAGTACAGTCCCAGGGTTGAAATCACCATATACAGTTCCAGGGCTGGAATCCCCATGTACAGTGCCAGGGTTGGTGTGGAGATGCCGGAGTTGGACTGGGGTGGACAAATGTAGGAAGTCACACAACACCAGGTTATAGTCCAACAGCTATATTTAAAATCACAAGCTTTCGGAGCGCTGCTCCTTCGTCAGGTGAAGTGGAGAAATGCATAAAGACACAGCTTATATAGTCAGAGAATAATGTCAGATGGTTACAGGTAATCTTTCCTACTTCCATTTATCACACCTCGGGAGAGAGATAATCACAGCAATCAAAGGTGTGAATGGTGTCCAAACAGGTCAGTCAGGAAAACATTACATCAAAGATGTAATTTTTGTAATGTTTTCCTGACTGACCTGTTTGGACACCATTCACACCTTTGATTGCTGTCATTATCTCTCTGCCGAGGTGTGATAAATGGCAGTTGGAAAGATTACCTGTAACCACCTGACATTATTCTCTGACTATATAAGCTGTGTCTTTATGCATTTCTCCACTTCATCTGACGAAGGAGCAGCGCTCCGAAAGCTTGTGATTTCAAATAAAGCTGTTGGACTATAACCTGGTGTTGTGTGACTTCTTACATTAGTCCCAGGGTTAAAACCTCATGTACAGTCCCAGGGTTGGAATCCACAGGTACAGTCCCAGGCTGGAATCCCCAGGTACAGTCCCAGGGCTGGAATCCCCATGTACAGTCCCAGGGTTGGAATCCTCAGGTACAGTCCCAGTGCTGGAATCCCCAGGTACAGTCCCAGGGCTGGAATCCCCATGTACAGTCCCATGTTTGGTATCCGCATGTACAGTCCCAGTGTTAGAATCCCCATGTACAGTCTCAGGGTGGGAATCCTCATGTACAGTCCCAGGTTTGCAATCCCCATGTACAGTCCCAGGGTTAGTATCCCCGTGTACATTCTCAGGGTTTGAATACCCATGTACATTCCCAGGGTTGGAATCCCCATGTACCGTCCCAGGGTTGGAATCCCCATGTACATTCACAGGGCTGGAATCCCCAGGGAGAGACCCAGGGTTCGAAACCCCATGTACACTCCCAGTTTTGGAATCCCCATGCACAATCCCAGGGTTGGAATCATCATGTACAGACACA
Organism: Somniosus microcephalus; assembly: GCF_052327205.1. Classification (NCBI taxonomy): domain Eukaryota; kingdom Metazoa; phylum Chordata; class Chondrichthyes; order Squaliformes; family Somniosidae; genus Somniosus; species Somniosus microcephalus. The sequence goes on along the minus strand of NC_140990.1, from coordinate 148,320,076 downwards.
GGGTTGGAATCCCCATGCACAGTCCCAGGGTTGGAACCCCCATTTTACACTCCCAGTGTTCGAATCCCCATGTACACTCCCAGGGTTTAAAACCCCATGTACATCCCCAGGGTTGGAATCACCATGTACAGTCCCAGGGTTAGAATCCCCATGTGCAGTCCCAGGGTTGGAATATCAATGTACAGTCCCAGGGTTGGAATCCCTATGTACAGTCCCAGGGCTAGAATCCCCTTGTTCAGTCCGAGGGTTGGAATCTTCAGGTACAGTCCCAGTTTCGGAATCCCCATGTACAGTCCCAGGGTTGGAATCTCCATGTGCAGTCCCAGGGTTGGAATTGCCATTTTCAGTCCCAGGGCTGGAATACCCAGGTAGAGTCCCTGGGTTAGAATCCTCTTCTGCAGTCCCAGCATTGGAATCCCAATGTACAGTCCCAGGGTTGGAATCCCCATGTAGTGTCCCAGGGTTGTTATCTGCATGTACATTCCCAGGGTTGTTATCTGCATGTACATTCCCAGGGTTAGAATCCCCATGTATGGAACCATGATTGAATTCCCCTTGTACATTCTCAGTGTTGGACTCCGCTTGTACAGTCCCAGGGTTAGAATCATCACGTACAGTCCCATGGGCTGGAATCCCCATGTACAGTCCCAGGGCTGGAATCTGCTTTTACATTCCCAGGGTTTGAATTCCCATGTACAGTCCCAGGGTAGGAATCCCCAAGTGCAGTCCCACGGATAGAATTCCCATTTACAGTCCCAGGGTTGGAATCCCCATTTAGTCCCAGGGTTGGAATCACCGTTTACAGTCCCAGGGTTGGAATTACCATTAACAGTCCCTGGGTTGGATCCACATTTACAGTCACAGGATTAGATTATCCATGAACAGTCCCAGGTTTGGAATCCCCATTAACAGTCCCAGGGTTGCAATCCCCATGTACAGTCAATGGGCTTGAATCCCCAGGAACAGTCCCACGGTTCGAATCCCTAGGTACACTCCCAGCGTTGGAATTCCCATGCACAGTGGCAGGGTTAGAGTACCCAAGTACAGTCCCAGGGTTAGAATCCCCATGTACAGTCCCAGGGCTGGAATCCCCATGTACAGTCCCAGGGCTGGAATCCCCATGTACAGTCCCAGGGCTGGAATCGCCATGTACAGTCCCAGGGCTGGAATCCCCATGTACAGCATAAGGTCTGGAATCTCCATGTGCAGTCTCAGGGTTGGAATCCCCATGTACAGTCCCAGGGTTGGAATATCCAAGTACAGTCCTTGGGTTAGAATCCCCTTGTACAGTTGGTATCCGCATGTACAGTCCCAGTTTTAGAATCCCCATGTAGAGTCCCAGGGATGGAATCCCCATGTACAGTCCCAGGGTTAGAAACCCCATGTACAGTCCCAATGTTAGAATCCCCAATACAATCCCAGGGTTAAAATCCCCATATACAGCCCCAGAGTTGGAATCCCCATATACCGCCCCAGGATTGGAATCCCCATGTACAGTCACAGGGCTGGAATCCCCAGGGAGAGACCCAGAGTTCGAAATCCCATGTACTCTCCCAGTGTTGGAATCGCCATGCACAGTCCCAGGTTTGGAATCCCCATGTACAGCCCCAGGGTTGGAATCACCATGTACAGTCCCAGGGTTAGAATCCCCATGTACAGTCCCAGGGTTGATATCCCCAAGTACGTTCCCAGGGTTGAAATCCCCACGTAAAGTTCCAGGGTTGGAATCCGCATATGCAGTCCCAGGGTTAGAATTCCCATGGACAGTCACAGGGATGGATTCTCCATGTAAAGTCCCAGGGTTGGAATCTTCAGGTACAGTCCCAGGCTCGCAATCCCCATGTACAGTCCCAGGGTTGTTATCTGCATGTGCATTCCCAGGGTTAGAATCCCCATGTATGGAACCATGATTGAATTCCCCTTGTACATTCTCAGTGTTGGACTCCGCTTGTACAGTCCCAGGGTTAGAATCATCACGTACAGTCCCATGGGCTGGAATCCCCATGTACAGTCCCAGGGCTGGAATCTGCTTTTACATTCCCAGGGTTTGAATTCCCATGTACAGTCCCAGGGTAGGAATCCCCAAGTGCAGTCCCACGGATAGAATTCCCATTTACAGTCCCAGGGTTGGAATCCCCATTTAGTCCCAGGGTTGGAATCATCGTTTACAGTCCCAGGGTTGGAATTACCATTAACAGTCCCTGGGTTGGATCCACATTTACAGTCACAGGGTTAGATTATCCATGAACAGTCCCAGGTTTGGATTACCCATGTACAGCCCCAGGGTTGCAATCCCCATGTACAGTCAATGGGCTTGAATCCCCAGGAACAGTCCCATGGTTCGAATCCCTAGGTACACTCCCAGCGTTGGAATTCCCATGCACAGTGGCAGGGTTAGAGTACCCATGTACAGTCCCAGGGTTAGAATCCCCAAGTACAGTCCCAGGGTTGAAATCCCCATATACAGTTCCAGGGCTGGAATCCCCATGTAGAGTCTCAGGCTCTGAATCCCCAAGTACAGCCCCAGGGTTGGAATCACCATGTACAGCCCCAGGGTTTGAATCCCCATGTACAGCCCCAGGGATATAATCCCCACGTACGGTCCCAGGGTTGAAATGTCCACGTACAGGCCCAGGGTTGGAATCCCCATGTACAGTCCCAGGGCTGGAAACCCCATGTACAGTCCCAGGGCTGGAATCCCCATGTACAGTCCCAGGGTTGGAATCCTCAGGTATAGTCACAGTGCTGGAATCCCCATGTACAGTCCCAGGGTTGGAATCCCCATGTACAGTCCCAGAGCTGGAATCCCCATGTACAGTCCCAGAGCTGGAAACCCCATGTACAGCCTAAGGTTTGGAATCTCCATGTGCAGTCTCAGGGTTGGAATCCCCATGTACAGTCCCAGGGTTGGAATATCCAAGTACAGTCCTTGGGTTAGACTCCCCTTGTACAGTTGGTATCCGCATGTACAGTCCCAGTTTTAGAATCCCCATGTAGAGTCCCAGGGATGGAATCCCCATGTACAGTCCCAGGGTTAGAAACCCCATGTACAGTCCCAATGTTAGAATCCCCAATACAATCCCAGGGTTAAAATCCCCATATACAGCCCCAGAGTTGGAATCCCCATATACCGCCCCAGGATTGGAATCCCCATGTACAGTCACAGGGCTGGAATCCCCAGGGAGAGACCCAGAGTTCGAAATCCCATGTACTCTCCCAGTGTTGGAATCGCCATGCACAGTCCCAGGGTTGGAATCCTCATGTACAGTCACAGGGTTGGAATACCCATGCACAGTCCCAGGGTTGGAATCCCCATGTACAGTCACTGGTTTGGAAACCCCATGTACAGCCCCAGGGTTGGAATCACCATGTACAGTCCCAGGGTTAGAATCCCCATGTACAGTCCCAGGGTTGATATCCCCAAGTACGTTCCCAGGGTTGAAATCCCCACGTAAAGTCCCAGGGTTGGAATCCGCATATGCAGTCCCAGGGTTAGAATTCCCATGGACAGTCACAGGGATGGATTCTCCATGTAAAGTCCCAGGGTTGGAATCTTCAGGTACAGTCCCAGGCTCGCAATCCCCATGTACAGTCCCAGGGTTGGAATCTCCATGTGCAGTCCCAGGGTTGGAATTGCCATTTTCAGTCCCAGGGCTGGAATCCATTGGTACAGTCCTTGGGTTAGAATCCCCTTGTACAGTCCCAGCGTTGGAATCCCAATGTACAGTCCCAGGGTTGCTATCTGCACGTACAGTCCCAGGGTTAGAATCCCCATGTATGGACCCATGGTTGAAATCTCCTTGTACATTCGCAGGGTTGGAATCCGCTTGTACAGTCCCAGGGTTAGAATCCCCATGTACATTCCCAGGGCTGGAAACCCCATGTACAGTCCAGGGCTGGAATCCCCGTGTACAATCCCAGGGCTGGAATCCCCATGTACAGTCACAGGGCTGCAATTCCCATGTACAGTCACAGGGTTGGAATATCAATGCACAGTCACAGGGTTGGAATCCCCATGTGCAGTCCCAGGGTTAGATTCCCCATGTGCAGTCCCAGGGTTGGAATTCCCCCGTACAGTCCCAGTGCTGGAATCTGCTTTTACATTCCCAGGGTTTGAATCCCCATGTACAGACCCAGGGTTGGAATCCCCATGTGCTGTCCCACGGTTGGAATCCCCATTTACAGTCCCAGGGTTGGAATCCCCATTTACAGTCCCAGGGTTTGAATTACCATTAACAGCCCCTGGGTTGGAATCCCCATTTACAGTCTCAGGGTTAGATTTTCCATGAACATTCCAAGTGTTGGAAAACCCATTTACAGTCCCAGGGTTGGAATCCCCATGTAAAGTCTGAGTGTTGGAATCCCCATGTACAGCCACAAGGGTGGAATCCACATGTAAAATCCCGGGGTTGGAATCCCCATGTACAGTCCCAGGGTTGGAAACCCCATGTACAGCCCCAGGGTTGAAATCACCATGTACAATCCCAGGGTTGGAATCCCTATGTAGAGTCCCAGGGTTGGAATACCCATTTACGGTCCCATGGTTGGAATACCCATTTCCGGTCCCAGCGTTCAAATCCCTACATACGGTCCCAGAGTTGTAATGGCCAAGGCTGGAATTCCCATGTACTGTCCCAGGGCTGGAATATCAATGTACAGTCCCAGGGTTGGAATCACCATGTGCAGTCTCAGGGTTAGAATCCCCATGTGCAGTCTCAGGGTTGGAACTCCCAGGTATAGTCCCAGTGCTGGATTCTGCTTTTACATTCCCAGGAATTGAATTCCCATGTACAGTCCCAGGGTTGGAATCCCCATGTGCAGTCCCACGGTTGGAAACCCCATTTACAGTCCCAGGGTTGGAATCCCCATTTAGAGTCCAAGGGTTGGAATCCCCATTTACAGTCCCAGGGTTGGAATGACCATTAAAAGTCCCTGGGTTGGAATCCCCATTTACAGTCACAGGGTTAGATTATCCGTAACCAGTCCAAGGCTGGGAATCCACATTTAAAGTCCCAGGTTTGGACTCCCCATGTACATTCTCAGGGTTGGAATCCCCATGTACAGTCCCAGGGCTGGAATCCCCATGTACATTCCCAGGGTTAGAATCCCCATGCACAGTCCCAGGGTTGGAACACCATTAACAGTCCCAGGGTTGGAATCCCCAAGTACAGTCCCAGGGTTAGAATCCCCAATACAGTCCCAGGGTTGAAATCCCGAAATACAGTTCCAGGGCTGGAATCCCCCTGTACAGCCCCAGGGTTGGAATCCCCATGTACAGTCACAGGGCTGGAATCCCCAGGGACAGTCCCAGGGTTCGAATCCCTATGTACACTCCCAGCGTTGGAATCCCCATGCACAGTCCCATGGTTAGAATCCCCATGTACAGTCCCAGGGTTAAAATCCCCACGTACAGTCAAGGGATGAAATCTCCACGTACAGGTCCAGGGTTGGAATGCGCTTATGCAGTCCCAGGGTTAGAATCCCCATGTACAATTCCAGGTCTGGATTCCCAATGTACAGTCCCAGGGTTGGTATCCCCAGGTACAGTCTCAGGGCTGGAATCCCCAGGTACATTCCCAGGGCTGGAATCCCCATGTGCAGTCACAGGGTTGGAATTCTCATGTACTATCCCAGGGCTGGAATCCCAGTGTATAGTCCCAGGGCTGGAATCGCCATGTACAGACTCAGGATTGGAATCTCCATGTGCAGTCTCAGGGTTGGAATCCCCATGTACAGTCCCAGGGTTGGAATCCCCAGGTACAGTCCCTGGGTTGGAATCCCCAGGTACAGTCCCTGGGTTAGAATCCCCTTTTACAGTCCCGGCATTGGAATCCCCATGTGCAGTCCCAGGGTTGGTATTCGCATGTACAGTCCCAGTGATAGAATCCCCATATACTGTCTCAGGGTTGGAATCCCCATGTACAGTCCCAGGGTTAGAATCCCCATGTACATTCTTAGGGTTGGAATCCACATGTACAGTCCCAGGTTTGAAATCCCCATGAACAGTCCCAGGGTTGGCATCCCCATGTACCGCCCCAGGGTTGTAATCCCCATGTACAGTCACAATGCTGGAATCACCAGGGAGAGTCCCAGGGTTCGAATCCCCATTTACACTCCCAGTGTTGGAATCCGCATGTACAGTCACAGGGTTGGAATCCCAATGCACAGTCCCAGTGTTGGAAGCCCCATGTACAGTCACAGCGTTGGAATCCCCATGTACAGTCCCAGGGTTGGAATCCCCACGTCCAGTCCCAGGGTTGGAATCTGCTTATACAGTCCCAGGGTTAGAATTCCCATGTACAGTCCAGGGTTGGAATCCCCATGTACATTCCCAGGGTTAGAATCCCCATGTACTGTCCCAGGTTTGGAATCCCCATGTGCAGTGCCATGGTTAGCATCCCCCTGTGCAGTCCCATGTGTTAGAATCTCCATGTGCAGTCCCAGGGTTGGAATCCCCACTTACAATCCCAGGGTTGGAATACCCATTTACAGTCCCAGGGTTGGAATCCCCATGTACTGTCCCAGGGTTGAAATCCCCACATACGGTCCCAGGGTTGAAATCCCCATGTACAGTCCCAGGGTTGGAATCTGCTTATACAGTTCCAGGGTTAGAATCCCCATGTAGAGTCCCAGGTCTGGAATCCTCATGTACAGTGCCAGGTTTAGAATCCACAGTTACAGTCCCAGGTCTGGAATCCCCATGTACAGTCCCAGGTTCAGAATCCCCATGTAGATTCCCAGGGCAGAATCCCCATGTTCAGTCCCAGGGTTGGAAACCCCATGTACAGTCCCAGAGTTAGAATCCCCATGTACAGTCCCAGGGTTATAATCCCAATGTACAATCCTAGGGTTGGAATCCCCATGTACAGTCCCAGCATTAGAATTCCCAGGAACAGTCCCAGGGTTGGCATCCCCATGTACCGCCCCAGGTTTGTAATCCCCATGTCCAGTCACAATGCTGGAATCACCAGGGAGAGTCCCAGGGTTCGAATCCCCATGTACATTCCCAGTGTTGTAATCCCCAAGTACAGTCACAGGGTTGGAATCCCAATGCACAGTCCCAGTGTTGGAAGCCCCATGTACAGTCACAGCTTTGGAATCCCAATGCACATTCCCAGGGTTGGAATCCCACGTAGAGTCCCAGGGTTGGAATCCGCTTATGCAGTCCCAGGGTTAGAATCCCCATGTACAGTCCCAGGTTTGGGATCCCCACGTACAGTCCCAGGGTTGGAATCCGCTTATACAGTCCCAGGGTTAGAATCCCCAAGTACAGTCCCAGGGTTGGAATCCCCATGTATATTCCCAGGGTTAGAATCCCCATGTACTGTCCCAGGTTTGCAATCCCCATGTACAGTCCCAGGGTTGGTATCCCCATGTGCAGTGCCAGGGTTAGCATCCCAATGTGCAGTCCCAGTGTTAGAATCTCCATGTGCAGTCCCAGGGTTGGAATCCCCATTTACAATCCCAGGGTTGGAATACCCATTTACAGTCCCAGGGTTGGAATCCCCATGTACGGTCCAAGGGTTGAAATCCCCACATACGGTCCCAGGGTTGAAATCCCCACGTACAGTCCCAGGTTTGTAATATGCTTATACAGTTCCAGGGTTAGAATCCCCATGTAGAGTCCCAGGTCTGGAATCCTCATGTACAGTGCCAGGTTTAGAATCCACAGGTACAGTCCCAGATCTGGAATCCCCAGGTACAGTCCCAGGGTTGGAATATCAATGTACAGTCCCAGGGTTGGAATCCGCATGTACAGTCCCAGGTTCGGAATCCCCATGTAGATTCCCAGGTCAGAATCCCCATGTTCAGTCCCAGGGTTGGAAACCCCATGTACAGTCCCAGGGTTAGAATCCCCATGTACAGTCCCAGGGTTATAATCCCAATGTACAATCCCAGGGTTGGAATCCCCACGTACAGTCCCAGCATTAGAATTCCCATGTACAGACCCAGTGTAGGAAGCCCATGTACAGTCCCACTGTTAGAATCCCCATGTACAGTCCAAGGATGGAATCCACATGTAAAGTCCCAGTGTTGGAAAACCCATGTACAATTCCAGGTTTCGAATCCCCTGTACAGTCCCAGGGTTTAAATCCCCATGTGCAGTGCCAGGGTAAAAATATCCACGTACAGTCCCAGGTTTAAATCCCCTAACACAGTCCCAGGTTTAGAATCCCCATGTAGATCCCCAGGGCTGGAATCCACATGTGCAGTGCCATGTTTAGAATCCACAGGTACAATCCCTGGTCTGGAATCCCCAGGTACAGTCCCAGGGTTAGATTCCCCATGTACAGTCGCAGCTTTGGAATACCTATGTACAGTCCTCGGGTTGGAATGCCCATATACAGTCCCAGGGTTGGAATCCCCATGTGCAGTCCCAGGGTTGGAATCCCCATGTACAGTCCCAGGGCTGGAATCCCCATGTACATTCCCAGGGTTAGAATCCCCATGTACAGTCCCAGGGTTGGAACACCATTGACAGTCCCAGGGTTGGAATCCCCAAGTACAGTCCCAGGGTTAGAATCCCCAATACAGTCCCAGGGTTGAAATCCCGAAATACAGTTCCAGGGCTGGAATCCCCCTGTACAGCCCCAGGGTTGGAATCCCCATGTACAGTCACAGGGCTGGAATCCCCAGGGAGAGTCCCAGGGTTCGAATCTCTATGTACACTCCCAGCGTTGGAATCCCCATGCACAGTCCCATGGTTAGAATCCCCATGTACAGACCCAGGATTAAAATCCCCACGTACAGTCGAGGGATGAAATCTCCACGTACAGGCCCAGGGTTGGAATGCGCTTATGCAGTCCCAGGGTTAGAATCCCCATGTACTGTTCCAGGTCTGGATTCCCAATGTACAGTCCCAGGGTTGGAATCCCCAGGTACAGACTCAGGGCTGGAATCCCCAGGTACATTCCCAGGGCTGGAATCCCCATGTGCAGTCACAGGGTTGGAATTCTCATGTACTATCCCAGGGCTTGAATCCCAGTGTATAGTCCCAGGGCTGGAATCCCCATGTACAGACTCAGGATTGGAATCTCCATGTGCTGTCTCAGGGTTGGAATCCCCATGTACAGTCCCAGGGTTGGAATCCCCAGGTACAGTCCCTGGGTTAGAAACCCCTTTTACAGTCCCGGCATTGGAATCCCCATGTGCAGTCCCAGGATTGGTATCTGCATGTACAGTCCCAGTGATAGAATCCCCATATACTGTCTCAGGGTTGGAATCCCCATGTACAGTCCCAGGGTTAGAATCCCCATGTACATTCTCAGGGTTGGAATCCACATGTACAGTCCCAGGGTTGAAATCCCCATGAACAGTCCCAGGGTTGGCATCCCCATGTACCGCCCCAGGGTTGTAATCCCCATGTACAGTCACAATGCTGGAATCACCAGGGAGAGTCCCAGGGTTCGAATCCCCATTTACACTCCCAGTGTTGGAATCCCCATGTACATTCCCAGGGTTAGAATCCACATGTACTGTCCCAGGTTTGGAATCCCCATGTACAGTCCCAGGGTTGTTATCCCCATGTGCAGTGGCAGGGTTAGCATCCCCCTGTGCAGTCCCAGTGTTAGAATCTCCATGTGCAGTCCCAGGGTTGGAATCCCCACTTTCAATCCCAGGGTTGGAATACCCATTTACAGTCCCAGGGTTGGAATCCCCATGTACTGTCCCAGGGTTGAAATCCCCACATACGGTCCCAGGGTTGAAATCCCCACGTACAGTCCCAGGGTTGGAATCCGCTTACACAGTTCCAGGGTTAGAATCCCCATGTCGAGTCCCAGGTCTGGAATCCTCATGTACAGTGCCAGGTTTAGAATCCACAGTTACAGTCCCAGGTCTGGAATCCCCAGGTACAGTCCCAGGGTTGGAATATCAATGTACAGTCCCAGGGTTGGAATCCCCATGTACAGTCCCAGGTTCAGAATCCCCATGTAGATTCCCAGGGCAGAATCCGCTTGTTCAGTCCCAGGGTTGCAAAGCCCATTTACAGTCCCAGGGTTAGAATCCCCATGTACAGTCCCAGGGTTATAATCCCAATGTACAATCCTAGGGTTGGAATCTCCATGTACAGTCCCAGCATTAGAATTCCCATGTACAGACCCAGGGTTGGAAGCCCATGTACAGTCCCACTGTTAGAATCCCCATGTACAGTCCAGGGTTGGAATCCACATGTAAAGTCCCAGGTTTGGAAAACCCATGTACAATTCCAGGTTTCGAATCCCCTGTATAGTCCCAGGGTTTAAATCCCCATGTGCAGTGCCAGGGTAAAAATATCCACGTGCAGTCCCAGGTTTAAATCCCCTGACAGAGTCCCAGGTTTAGAATCCCTATGTCGATCCCCAGGGCTGGAATCCACATATGCAATGCCATGTTCAGAATCCACTGGTACAATACCTGGTCTGGAATCCCCAGGTACAGTCCCAGGGTTAGATTCCCCATGTACAGTCCCAGCTTTGGAATACCTATGTACAGTCCTCGGGTTGGAATGCCCATATACAGTCCCATGGTTGGAATCCCCATATACAGTCCCAGGTTTGGAATCACCATGTACAGTCCCAGGGCTGATATCCCCATGTACAGTCCCAGGGTTGGAATCCCCATATACAGTCCCAGGGTTGGAACACCATTAATAGTCCCAGGGTTGGAATCCCCATGTACAGACCCAGTGTTATAATCCCCAATACAGTCCCACGGCTGGAATCCTCATGTACAGTCCCAGGGTTGGAATCCCCCTGTGCAGCCCCAAGGTTGGAGTCCCCATGTACGGTCCCAGGGATGATATCCCCATGTACAGGCCCAGGGTTGGAATGCGCTTATGCATTCCCAGGTTTAGAATCCCCATGTACAGTCCCAGGTCTGGATTCCCCATGTACAGTCCCAGGGTTGGAATCCCCAGGTACAGTCCCTGGGTTAGAATCCCCTTTTACAGTCCCGGCATTGGAATCCCCATGTGCAGTCCCAGGGTTGGTATCCGCATGTACAGTCCCAGTGATAGAATCCCCATATACTGTCTCAGGGTTGGAATCCCCATGTACAGTCCCAGGGTTAGAATCCCCATGTACATTCTCAGGGTTGGAATCCACATGTACAGTCCCAGAGTTGGTATCCCCATGTGCAGTGCCAGGGTTAGCATCCCCATGTGCAGTCCCAGTTTTAGAATCTCCATGTGCAGTCCCAGGGTTGGAATCCCAATTTACAATACTAGGGTTGGAATCCCCATTTTGCAGCCCCAGGGTTGGAATCCCCATGTACGGTCCCAGGGTTGAAATCACCACGTATGGTCCCAGGGTTGAAATCCCCACGTACAGTCCCAGGGTTGGAATTCGCCTATACAGTTCCAGGGTTAGAATCCCCATGTAGAGTCCCAGGTCTGGAATCCTCATGTGCAGTGCCAGGTTTAGAATCCCCAGGTACAGTCCCAGGTCTGGAATCCCCAGGTACAGTCCCAGGGTTGGAATATCAATGTACAGTACCAGGGTTGGAATCCCCATGTACAGTCCCAGGTTTGGAATCAACATGTAGTTTCCCAGGTTTGAAACCCCATGTTCAGACCCAGGGTTGGAAACCCCATGTACAGTCGCAGGGTTGGAATCTCCATGTACAGTCCCAGGGTCAGAATCCCCATGTACAGTCCCAGGGTTATAATCCCATTGTACAATCCCAGGGTTGGAATCACCATGTTCAGTCCCAGCATTGGAATCCCCATGTGCAGATCCAGGGTTGGAAGCCCATGTACAGTCCCACTGTTAGAATCCCCATGTACAGTCTCAGGGTTGGAATCCTCATGTGCAGTCCCAGGGTTAGAATCCTCATGTACTGTCCCAGGTAGGAATCCCCATGTACAGTCCCAGGTTTGGAATCCCCATGCACAATCTCAGGGTTAGAATCCCCATGTACAGTCCCAGGGTAAGAATCCCGATGTACAGTCCCAGGGTTGGAATCCCCATGTACAGTCCCGGTGTTGGAATCCCCATGTACAGTCCCAGGGTTGGAATCCGCTTATGCAGTCCCAGGGTTAGAATCCCCATGTACAGTACCAGGGTTGGAAACCCCATGTACAGTCCCAGGGTTAGAATCCCCATGTACAGTCCCAGGTTTGGAATCCCCATGTACAATCCCAGGGTTGGAATCACCATGTACAGTCCCAGCATTGGACTCCCCATGTACAGACCCAGGGTTGGAAGCCCATGTACAGTCCCACTGTTAGAATCCCCATGTACAGTCTTAGGGTTGGAATCCTCATGTACAGTCCCAGGGTTAGAATCCTCATGTACTGTCCCAGGGTAGGAATCCCCATGTACAGCCCCAGGTTTGGAATCCCCATGCACAGTCTCAGGGATAGAATCCTCATGTACAGTCCCAGGATAAGAATCCCGATATACAGTCCCAGGGTTGGAATCCCCATGTACAGTCCCGGTGTTGGAATCCCCATGTACAGTCCCAGGGTTGGAATCCCCATGTACAATCCCATGGCTGCAATCCCCATGTTCATTCCCAGGCTTAGTATCCTCATGTACAGTCCCAGGGTTGGAATCCCCAAGTCCAGTCCCAGGGTTGAAATCCCCATATACAGTTCCAGGGCTGGAATCCCCATGCACAGTCCCAGGGTTAGATTCCTCATGTACAGTCCCAGGGTTGGAATCCCCATGTACAGGCCCAGAGTTGGAATCCCCATGTACAGACACAGGGCTGGAATTCCCAGGGCCAGTCCCAGGGTTCGAATCCCTATGTACACTCCCAGCGTTGGATTCCCCATGCACAGTCCCAGGGTTAGAATCCCCAAGTATTGTCCCAGGGTTGAAATCCCCATATGCAGTTCCAGGGCTGGAATCCCCATGCACAGTCCAAGGGTTGGTATCCGCATGTACAGTCCCAGGATTGGAATCCCCAAGTACAGTCCCAGGGTTAGAATCCCCATGTACATTCTCAGGGTTGGAATCCCCATGTACAGCCCCAGGGTTGAAATCCCCATGAACAGTCCCAGGTTTGGAATCCCCATGAACCCCCAAGGGTTGGAATGCCCATGTACAGTCACAGGGCTGGAATCACCAGGGAGAGTCCCAGGTTTCGAATCCCCATGCACACTCCCAGTGTTGTAATCCCCATGTACAGTCACAGGGTTGGAATTCCAATGCACAGTCCCAGGGTTGGAATCCCCATGTACAGTCCCAGGGTTAGAATCCCCATCTACAGTCCCAGGGTTGAAATCCCCACGTACAGTCCCAGGGTTGGAATCCGCTTATGCAGTCCCAGGATTAGAATCCCAATGTACAGTACCAGCGTTGGAAACCCCATGTACAGTCCCAGGGTTAGAATCCCCATGTACTGTCCCAGGTTTGGAATCCCCATGTACAGTCCCAGTGTTGGTATCCCCATGTGCAGTGCCAGGGATAGCACCCCCATTTGCAGTCCTAGTTTTCAAATCTCGATTTGCAGTCCCAGGGTTTTAATCCCCATTTACAGTCCCAGTGTTGAAATACCCATGTACGGTCCCAGGGTTGAAATCCCCATGTACGGTCCAAGGGTTGAAATCCCCACGTACAGTCATAGAGTCAGAGTCATAGAGTTTTACAGCACAGAAAGAGGCCCTTCGGCCCATCGTGTCTGCGCCGTCCATCAATCACTGTCCAGTCTAATCCCATTTTCCAGCATTTGGTCCATAGCCTTGTATGCAATGGCATTTCAAGTGCTCATCCAAATGCTTCTTGAATGTTGTGAGGTTTCCTGCCTCGACCACCCTTTCAGGCAGCGAGTTCCAGATTCCAACCACCCTCTGGGTGAAAAAGTTCCTCCTCAAATCCCCTCTAAATCTCCTGCCCCTTACCCTGAATCTATGCCCCCTTGTTATTGACCCCCCTACTAAGCGGAAAAGTTCCTCTTTATCTACCCTATCTATACCCCTCATCATTTTGTACACCTCAATCAGGTCCACCCTCAGCCTTCTTTGCTCCAAGGAAAACAACCCCAGCCTGCTTAGTCTTTCTTCATAGCTGAGGCGCTCCATCCCAGGTAACATCCTGGTGAATCTTCTCTGCACCCTCTCCAAAGCAATCACATCCTTCCTACAGTGAGGCGACCAAAACTGCACACAGTACTCCAGCTGTGGCCTCAACAGCGTTTTGTACAGCTCCATCATAACCTCCCTGCTCTTATATTCTATGCCTCGGCTAATGAAGGCAAGTATCCCATATGCCTTTTTAACCACCTTATCTACCTGTTCCACTGCCTTCAGGGATCTATGTACATGTACACCAAGGTCCCTCTGACCCTCTGTACTTCCTAGGGTCCTACCACTCATTGTGTATTCCCTTGCCTTATTTGTCCGTCCAAAATGCATCACCTCGCACTTTTCAGGGTTAAATTCCATTTGCCACTTTTCCGCCCATCTGACCAACCCGTTTATATCGTCCTGTAGCCTGAGGCTTTCCTCCTCGCAATTTACCACCACACCAATTTTTGTGTCATCTGCGAACTTACTGATCATACCTTTTACATTCTCATCCAAATCATTTATGTAGATCACAAACAGCAAGGGACCCAGCACCGATCCCTGAGGCACCCCACTGGACACAGGCTTCCAGTCACAAAAGCAACCTTCGACCATCACCCTCTGCCTCCTGCCACTCAGCCAGTTTAGGATCCAACACGCCAAGGCACCCTGGATTCCATGGGCTCTTACCTTCTTGACCAGTCTCCTATGCGGGACTTTGTTAGAAGCTTTACTGAAGTCCATGTAAACCACATCCACAGTATTTCCCTCATCCACACACCTTGTCACCCCCTCGAAAAATTCAATCAGATTTGTCAGACATGATTTACCCTTGACAAAGCCATGCTGACTATCCCCGATTAATCCTTGCCTCTCCAAGTGGAGACTAATTTTGTCCCTCAGAATTTTTTCAAATAATTTCCCTACCACAGATGTTAGGCTCACTGGCTTGTAATTCCTTGGTTTATCCCTGCTACCCTTCTTGTATAATGGTACTACGTTACCTGTTCTCCAGTCCTCTGGTACATCCCCTGTGGCCAGAGAGGTTCTGAAAATTTGTGTCAGAGCCCCTGCAATATCCTCCTTTGCCTCCTACAGCAGCCTGGGATACATCTCGTCCGGGCCTGGGGATTTATCCACTTTTTGGCCTGCTAAAACCGCTAGTACCTCCTCCCTCTCGATGCTAAAATGTTCAAAAATGTCACAGCCCCGTTGCCCGATTTCTATGTCTACATCGTCTTTCTCCATAGTGAACACAGATGCAAAAAATTCATTTAATACCCCGCCTACATCATCTGGCTCTACACACAGATTGCCACTTTGGTCCCTAATGGGCCCTACCCTTTCCCTGGTTATCCTCTTGCCCTTAATATACTTATAAAACATCTTAGGATTTTCCGTTATTTTGCTCGCCAGTGTTATTTCATGGCCCCTCCTCGCCCTCCTAATTTATTTTATAAGTATGCCCCTGCACTTTTTATACTCCTCTAGGGCTTCCTCCGTCTTTAGTCTTTTGTAACTGCCAAAAGCCCCCCTTTTTCTCCTAATGCATTTTTGTATATCCCTTGTCATCCAAGGTTCCCTTTGCTTGTTGGTCCCACCCTTGACCTTTACAGGAACATGTTGGCATTGTACTCTCTCTGTTTCCCTTCTGAAAGTCTCCCACTGTTTTGATGTGGATTTTCCTATAAGTAGCTGCTCCCAGTCCACTTTGGCCAGATCCTGCCTTATCATATTAAAATCGGCCTTCCCCCAATTTAGAACCCTTATTTCCAGGCCGTCTTTGTCTTTTTCCATGACCACCTTAAATCTCACCGAATTATGGTCACTGTCACCAAAATGCTCTCCTATTGACACTTCCACCACTTGCCCGGCTACATTCCCTAGAATTAGGTCCAGTACCGCCCCCTCTCTTGTAGGACTTTCTACATGTTGGCGCAAAAAGCTCTCCTGGATGCACTTTAAGAATTCTTCACCCTCTAAGCCTTTCACACTCTGACTATCCCAATTAATATTGGGGATGTTGAAATCCCCCACTATTATTACCCTTTTATTTTCGCACTTCTCTGAGATTTGCCTACATATCTGTTCCTCTATCTCCCCCTGACTGTTTGGGGGACTATAGTACACTCCCAGCAAAGTGCTTGCCCCCTTTTTGTTTTTAAGTTCTACCCATATGGCGTCATTAGAGGAACCCACTAATATATCATCCTTCCTTACAGCAGTAATTGACTCCTTAATTAATATTGCAATACACCCTCCCCTTTTACACCCCCCTCTGTCTCGCCTGAAGATTCTATACCCCGGAATATTGAGCTGCCAGTCCTGACCCTCCATCAACCATGTCTCCGTGATAGCAACAATATCGTACTCCCATGTGTTCAACAAAAACTTCAGTTCATCCACCTTATTTGCAAGACTCCTTGCATTAAAATAAATGCCTTCCAGCCTTGCCATATTCCCTTTTGCCTTCACATATTTGCTCTGCCTTCCCAGCTGACTTGTTTTTTCCTCCGTATTTGGCTGTAAATCACCCCCTACTATAGCTCCACTCTGCATCCCATCCCCCTGCCAAGTTAGTTTAACCCCCCCCTAGCAGTGCTAGCAAACCTCCCTGCAACGATATTGGTCCCCCTCTGGTTCAGGTGTCAACCGTCCGACTTGTACAAGTCCCACATTTCCCAGAAGCAGACCCAGTGATCCAGGAAACTAAAGCCCTCCCTCCTGCACCATCCCTTTAGCCACGCATTCATCTGTTCTATCTTCCTATTCCTATACTCATTAGCATTTGGCACCGGGAGTAATCCAGAGACAGGGTCTAGTGCAATATAAACAGAGACAGGGTCTAGTGTAATATAAACAGAGACAGGGTCCAGTGTAATATGAACAGAGATAGGGTCTAGTGTAATATAAACAGAGACAGAGACTCGTGTAAAATAAACAGAGACAGAGTCTAGTGTAATATAAACAGAGACAGGGTCTAGTGTAATATAAACAGAGACAGGGTCTAGTGTAATATAAACAGAGACAGGGTCTAGTGTAATATAAACAGACATAGGGTCTAGTGTAATATAAACAATGACAGGGTCTAGTGTAATATAAAAAGAGACAGGGTCTAGTGCAATATAAACAGTGACAGTGTCTAGTGCAGTATAAACAGAGACAGGGTCTAGTTTAATATAAACAGAGAGAGGGTCTAGTGTAATATAAACAGAGACAGGGTCTAGTGTAATATAAACGGAGACAGGGACCAGTGTAATATAAACAGAGATAGGGTCTAGTGTAATATAAACAGAGACAGGGTCTGGTGTAATATAAATAGAGACAGGGTCTTGTGTAATATAAACAGAGACAGGGTCTAGTGTAATATAAACAGAGACAGGTTCTAGCGTAATATAAACAGAGACAGGGTCTAGTGTATTATAAACAGAGACAGGGTCTAGTGTAATATAAACAGAGACAGGGTCTAGTGTAATATAAACAGAGACAGGTACTAGTTTAATATAAATAGAGACAGGGTCTAGTGTAATATAAACTGAGACAGGGTCAGTGTAATATAAACATAGACAGGGTCTAGTGTAATATGAGCAGAGACAGATTCCACTGCAATATAAATAGTGATAGGGTCTAGTGCAATATAAACAGAGACAGGGTCTAATGTAATATAAACAGAGACAGGTCTAGTGTAATATAAACAGAGACTAGTGTAATATAAACAGTGACAGGGTCTAGTGTAAAATAAACAGAGACAGGGTTCAGTGTAATATAAACAGAGACAGGGTCTTGTGTAATATAAACAGAGACAGGGACTAGTGTAATATAAACAGAGACAGGGTCCAGTGTAATATAAACGGAGACAGGATCTAGTGTAATATTAACAGTGGCAGGGTCTAGTGTGTAATGTTATCAGCAAATAGTGATGGTATTTGCCTGTTTGATTATTTATGCCGTACCAGCATATTTGCCTGATTGATTATTTATGCCTGACCAGCAGAGGGCATGTGAGAGACAAGCAATTTAGTTTTAGTTTCGTTTTAGATGGATCTCTAAGATGGTGTCTCCTGTAATGCTGTTAACTGAGTTGAACATACTTTAGATAAAAAGTCATTCTCTTTCATGAATGTGTCGTCATTGAACCCACATACAAATCAATACATGGTGTCAGAAGTGATTGAAAGAGATGAAGAGGAAAAATCTGAAGTTAAATCAGCTCTCCACATATTAGCAAGCCAAAAGAGAACATCGTTACTTACCATTGGAGAATAGCTAACAAAGTGAAAAAATGGAAGTATTACACCCACCGGCGAAGCTTCAGTTGACAGGTAATGTGGCTGAAAATTGGAGGAGGTTCAAACAACGTTTGGAGTTGTATTTATCAGCAATCGGAGCTGACGAGAAAAGTGATAAATGAAAGCGTCAGTGTTCTTACATGTCGTGGGTGATGAAGCGCTGGAGATGTATAATAACTTCACATTCGCTGCTGATGGAGACAAAATGAAGTTGGATAAAATAATGGAACAGTTTGAGGCCTACTGCATACCTAAAAGTAACATTGACGTTTGAGAGGCACAGATTTTTCACATGTTTACAGAAAACGGGAGAGACTATTGATCAGTATGTGACTGAACTGAGAAACCGAAGCAAAACATGTGAATTTGGGGGACTGACAGACTCGCCGATAAAAGACAGACTGGTGTGTGGTATTCCAGATAATGGCCTAAGGGAAAGGCTGCTAAGAGAGTAAGATCTAGACCTGGGAAAAGCCATAGCACTGTGTAGGGCTACAGAGACTGTGAAGTCGCAGGCAAAGGAGCTGTTCAGTGACAGTAGCTGCAACATGGATGCAGTGAGAAAGAACGGACACAAACCGTTTAACAAAAAGAGCGCCAATGTGAAAAAAGAGGCGTGGCCAGCGAACAAAAATGAAAGGGGCAATCGAAAGTCATGTAGTCAATGCGGTACACAGCATAAACCAAAAAAGTGTCCAGCATATGGTAAAACATGCAATAGTTGCAACAAAAACAACCATTATGCCCGTTGCTGTAAGAACCAAGTGCAACAAAGCAAGGTCCATGCAGTAGATGAAAGCGAGATAGAGGAGTTCTATGTAGATGTTGTGTCTGAAAACAAAAAAGAAAAAAGAGACTGGATGTTGACACTAAAAGTGAATGACATACACATTCCATTTAAATTGGATACTGGAGCACAAGTTAATGTGATATCAGAGGCTGATTTTAAGAAAATTTGACCCAGACCAAAGATACATGGAATAAAAGTGAAAGTGACAGGATACTCATGTACTGATATACCAGTGAAAGGAAGATGCATTGTCAAAGTGACACACAAGGACAGAGAGCACACGCTAGCATTAATCGTGGTGCCAAAGGATGTGCAGGCCATATTAGGTTTAAAAGCCTGTGAGAGACTGAACCTGGTAAAGAGAGTCCTCATTGTGGAAAGCGAAGGAGAAACAGTCTATGATGAACTCATGAAAGAGTACAATGACCTATTTAAGGGTCTAGGCTGCCTTCCAGGGGAACACACGATCAGATTAGATAAAAGTATGGCAACGGTCATACATCCATGCAGAAAAGTTCCGTTTGCTCTTCAAAAGCAACTGAAGGCAGAGTTGGACAGGATGGAAAGCCTGAACGTGATTCAGAAGATAGATTAGCCAACTGAGTGGGTGAGTTCCCTCGTCATTGTGGACAAACAGAATGGAAAGCTCAGAATTTGCCTGGATCCAAGAGATCTAAACAGAGCAATGAAGAGAGAGCACTTCAAGCTTCCTACACGTGAGGAAATCATGGCACAGTTAGCAAATGCAAAGTATTTCAGCAAGTTAGATGCATCATCAGGATTTTGGCAGATGAAATTGGACGAGGCAAGTTCAAGACTGTGCACGTTCAACAGTCCATTTGGCAGATACAGATTCCTAAGGTTACCATTTGGCATTGCCTCAGCTCCTGAAGTGTATCACAATACTATCCAAATGATCTATGAGCATCTGGAGGGAGTTGATACATCAATGGATGACAGCATAGTATGGGGAACCACGAGAACTGAGCATGACGAGAGGCTGAAAAAAGTGCTGGAAGCAACAAGGAAAACAAACCTGAAGCTGAATAGAGAGAAATGCCAGCTCGGGGTGACAGAACTGACATTCGTGGGAGATATCCTTAGCAGTGAGGCCATCAGACCAGATCCCAGAAAGGTGTCTGCCATTGAAAATATGCCAAAGCCACAATGCAAATAGGACGTGCAGAGGTTTATTGGAATGATCAACTACATGGGCAAATTCATATCCAACCTCTCAGAAAATATGGCACCACTGCGATGACTAACTGAAAAGAACATAGAATGGGAATGGATTCATGAGCATGAGAAGTCATGGAGCGATCTAAAGAAACTGATCACAGAGGAACCAGTTCTGAGGTTTTATGACCCAGCGAGTCCCATCAAGATATCATCAGATGCATCACAGAGTGGGCTCGGTGCCGTTCTTCTGCAAAAATATGACTTCTGGCAACCTATTGCGTATGCATCGCGCTCAATGACAGATGCGGAGACGCGATATGCTCAAATAGAAAAGGAGCTGCTCAGCATCACATACGCCTGTGAAAGATTTCACCAGTTTGTGTCAGGACAAGCAATCAGTGTAGAGACTGACCATAAGCCCTTGATTGCATTGTTCCAAAAGCCACTAAATAGCTGTCCGCTTAGAATACAAAGAATGATGATCAGGCTGCAACGCTATACACTGAATGTTGCGTACACACCGGGTAAGCTAATGTATACAGCAGACACGTTGTCCAGAGCTGTTGACCCAAGTGAGCCCGCAAAAACCAAAATGGATGAAAAAGTGAATGCCTACGTGGACATGATCACAAGTGCACGGCCCATAGCAGATGCAAAAATGGAGCTCATAAAGACTGAGACAAATAAAGATGAAACACTGAGATGACTGAGGAAAAGCATCTTAGATGAATGGCCCAACATGAAGCAAGACTGCTCACCTGACATGGCAGAGTACTGGAACTGCAGGGCGGAACTATCAGTGGTCGAAGACATCATCTACAAAGGAAGTAAAATAGTTATCCCAAAGAGTCTGAGAAAAGAGATGCCGAAAAGGATCCATGGAGGACATCTGGGAATCGAAACGTGTAAGAAAAGAGCACGAGAGGTGATGTATTGGCCACGAATCAACCAAGATGTGACAACTGAGGTGTCAAACTGCACAATATGCCTGAAATATCGAGCAAGCAATCCGGTAGAACCACTAAAACCCCACCCAGCGCCAGACAGACCTTATCAGAAGGTAGGCGCTGACCTATTCATATGTCAAGGGAAGGACTATCTTGTAGTCACAGACTATTACTCCCTGTATCCAGAGGTTTGTAGACTGTGCACCACCACTGCAGATGCTGTGATAACATGTATGAAAGCCATATTCTCCAGACATGGCGTGGCAAGCGAGGTCTTCACAGACAACGGACCCCAATTTTACAATGCAAGTTTCCGACACTTTGCCAAAGAGTGGGACTTTGTCCACACGACGTCAAGTCTTCACTTTCCACAGTCCAATGGTCTCGTGGAAAAATCGGTCCAGACAGTGAAAAGACTGATGTACAAGGCAAAAGACAGTGGAACTGACTTCTACCAGAGCATGCTTTTATAACGCACAACGCCGCTCGAGTGTGGTATGTCACCAGCCCAACTCCTTATGGGACGTCTGCTAAGGTCAAACCTACCCATCCCGGAGAACCTCCTGAAAACAAAAGAGGGGGAGAAAGTGAGGAAGTTCAAAGAACAACAGAAAGAAAAGCAAAAGTACTACTATGACAGAGGAACACAAAACCTACTTGAACTCCACACTGGTGACCAAGTAAGGTTCAAAGACAAAACAAACATATGGACTCAGAAGGGGACTGTCCTGAGTGAAGTTCAACCAAGATCATACACCATTCAGAGAGATGAGGGTGCTGTTGTGCGAAGAAATCGTCGGGATCTTCTCATGGGACCAGCCACAGCAAGTCAAAAGACTGATACTGTTGAACAACCTGATCACACAGCAGGTCAAAAGACTGATACTGTTGAACAACCTGATCACACAGCTGAGAAACCATCATCTGAGGCAACAACTCAGATTCAAGGACAATCAATCAGAAAATCCTCAAGACACGTGAAGCCTCCTGAGAGACTCATTGAGCAAGTTTAAGGACTCTTGTTATAGAAGGAAGTGATGTTATCTTATTCTCTCTTCAAGTTCTAGTGTATTTACATATTTCATGTGAACACACAAAACAAGGTTAAAAAACCTTGATAATGATAATGTAAATTCATTAAGTGTTACAGTTATAATGCAGAGCAATACAAAGAAAACATGTTGTTAGATAAAAGTAAAATACTTTTGTTTTAAGAAAGGGAGATGTAATGATATCAGCAAATAGTGAGGGTATTTGCCTGTTTGATTATTTATGCCTTACCAGCATATTTGCCTGATTGATTATTTATGCCTGACCAGCAGAGGGCATGTGAGAGACAAGCAGTTTAGTTTTAGTTTCGTTTTAGATGGATCTCTAAGATTGTGTCTCCTGTAATGCTGTTAACTGAGTTGAAAATACTTTAGATAAAAAGTCATTCTCTTTCATGAATGTGTCGTCATTGAACCCACATACAAATCAATACATGGTGTCAGAAGTGATTGAAAGAGATGAAGAGGAAAAATCTGAAGTTAAATCAGCTCTCCACATATTAGCAAGCCAAAAGAGAACATCGTTACTTACCATTGGAGAATAGCTAACAAAGTGAAAAAATGGAAGTATTACACCCACCGGCGAAGCTTCAGTTGACAGGTAATGTGGCTGAAAATTGGAGGAGGTTCAAACAACGTTTGGAGTTGTATTTATCAGCAATCGGAGCTGATGAGAAAAGTGATAAAATGAAAGCGTCAGTGTTCTTACATGTCGTGGGTGATGAAGTGCTGGAGATGTATAATAACTTCACATTCGCTGCTGATGGAGACAAAATGAAGTTGGATAAAATAATGGAACAGTTTGAGGCCTACTGCATACCTAAACGTAACGTGACGTTTGAGAGGCACAGATTTTTCACATGTGTACAGAAAACGGGAGAGACTATTGATCAGTATGTGACTGAACTGTGAAACCAAAGCAAAACATGTGAATTTGGGGGACTGACAGACTCGCCGATAAAAGACAGACTGGTGTGTGGTATTCCAGATAATGGTCTAAGGGAAAGACTGCTAAGAGAGTAAGATCTAGACCTGGGAAAAGCCATAGCACTGTGTAGGGCTACAGAGACTGTGAAGTCGCAGGCAAAGGAACTGTTCAGTGACCGTAGCTGCAACGTGGATGCAGTGAGAAAGAACGGACACAAACCGTTTAACAAAAAGAGCGCCAATGTGAAAAAAGAGGCGTGGCCAGTGAACAAAAATGAAAGGGGCAATCGAAAGTCATGTAGTCAATGCGGTCCACAGCATAAACCAAAAAAGTGTCCAGCATATGGTAAAACATGCAATAGTTGCAACAAAAACTACCATTATGCCCGTTGCTGTAAGAACCAAGTGCAACAAAGCAAGGTCCATGCAGTAGATGAAAGCGAGATAGAGGAGTTCTATGTAGATGTTGTGTCTGAAAACAAAAAAGAAAAAAGAGACTGGATGTTGACACTAAAAGTGAATGACATACACATTCAATTTCAATTGGATACTGGAGCAAAAGTTAATGTGATATCAGAGACTGATTTTAAGAAAATTTGACCCAGACCAAAGATACATGGAATAAAAGTGAAAGTGACAGGATACTCATGTACTGATATACCAGTGAAAGGAAGATGCATTGTCAAAGTGACACACAAGGACAGAGAGCACACGCTAGCATTAATCGTGGTGCCAAAGGATGTGCAGGCCATATTAGGTTTAAAAGCCTGTGAGAGTCTGAACCTGGTAAAGAGAGTCCTCGTTGTGGAAAGCGAAGGAGAAACAGTCTATGATGAACTCATGAAAGAGTACAATGACCTATTTAAGGGTCTAGGCTGCCTTCCAGGAGAACACACGATCAGAGTAGATAAACGTATGCCAACGGTCATACATCCGTGCAGAAAAGTTCCGTTTGCTCTTCAAAAGCAACTGAAGGCAGAGTTGGACAGGATGGAAAGCCTGAACGTGATTCAGAAGATAGATGAGCCAACTGAGTGGGTGAGTTCCCTCATCATTGTGGACAAACAGAATGAAAAGCTCAGAATTTGCCTGGATCCAAGAGATCTAAACAGAGCAATAAAGAGAGAGCACTTCAAGCTTCCTACACGTGAGGGAATCATGGCACAGTTAGCAAATGCAAAGTATTTCAGCAAGTTAGATGCATCATCAGGATTTTGGCAGATGAAATTGGACGAGGCAAGTTCAAGACTGTGCACGTTCAACAGTCCATTTGGCAGATACAGATTCCTAAGGTTACCATTTGGCATTGCCTCAGCTCCTGAAGTGTATCACAAAACTATCCATATGATCTATGAGCACCTGGAGGGAGTTGATACATCAATGGATGGCATCATAGTAATATAAACAGAGACAGGTTCTAGTGTAATATAAACAGAGACAGGGTCTAGTGTAATATAAAAAGAGATAGGGACTAGTGTAATATAAAGAGAGACAGGGTCTAGTGTAATATAAACAGAGACAGGTTCTAGTTTAATATAAATAGAGACAGGGTCTAGTGTAATATAAACTGAGACAGGGTCAGTGTAACATAAACAGAGACAAGGTCCCGTGTAATTTAAACAGAGACAGGGTCTCGTGCAATATAAACAATCACAGGGTCTAGTGTAATATAAACAGAGACAGGGTCTAGCCTAATATAAACAGAGAAAGGGTCTAGTGTAACATAAACAGAGACAGGGTCTAATGTAATATAAACGGAGACAGTGTCTAGTGCAATATAAACTGAGACAGGGTCTGGTGTAATATAAATGGAGACAGGGTCTAGTGTAATATAAACAGAGACAGGATGTAGTGTAATATAAATAGAGGCAGGATCTAGTGTAATATAATCAGAGACAGGGTCTAGTGTAATATAAACAGAGATAGGATCTAGTGTAATATAAACAGAGACAGAGACTTGTGTAATATAAACAGTGACAGGGTCTAGTGTAATATAAAAAGAGACATGGTCTAGTGTAATATAAATAGAGACAGGGTCTAGTGTAACATAAGCAGATACAGGGTTTAGTGTAAGATTAACAGTGATAGGGTGTAGTGTAATATAAACAGAGACAGGGTCTAGTGTAATATAAACAGAGACAGGTTCTAGTTTAATATAAATAGGGACATGGTCTAGTGTAATATAAACTGAGACAGGGTCATTGTAATATAAACATAGACAGGGTCTCGTGTAATATAAGCAGAGACAGGGTCCAGTGCAATATTAACAGTGACAATGACTAGTGCAATATAATACAGAGACAGGGTCTAATGTAATAAAAACAGAGACAGAGGCTAGTGTAATATAAACAGTGACAGGGTCTAGTATAATATAAACAAAGACAGAGACGAGTGTAATATAAACTATGACAGGGTCTAGTGTAAAATAAGCAGAGACAGGGTCCAGTGTAATATAAACAGAGACAGGGTCTTGTGTAATATAAACAGAGACAGGGACTAGTGTAGTATAAACAGAGGCAGGGTCCAGTGTAATATAAACGAAGACAGGGTCGAGAATAATATAAACAGAGACAGGGCCTAGTGTAATATAAACAGAGACAGGGTCCAGTGTAAGATAAACAGAGACAGGGTCTAGTGTGAAGTAAACAGAGACAGGGTCTCGTGTAATATAAACAAAGACAGGGTCTCGTGTAATATAAACAGAGACAGAGTCCAGTGTAATATAAACAGAGACAGGGTCTAGTGTAATATAAACAGAGACAGGGTCTAGTGTAATATAAACAGATATAGGGTCTAGTGTAATATAAACATTGACATGGTCTAGTGTAAT
The DNA here is from genome assembly GCF_052327205.1 of Somniosus microcephalus. Taxonomy (NCBI): domain Eukaryota; kingdom Metazoa; phylum Chordata; class Chondrichthyes; order Squaliformes; family Somniosidae; genus Somniosus; species Somniosus microcephalus. The sequence goes on along the minus strand of NC_140990.1, from coordinate 148,294,075 downwards.
ATAAACAATGACAGTGTCTAGTATAATCAAACAGAGACAGGTTCCAATGTTATATAAACAGAGACAGGGTCTCGTGTAATATAAACAGAGACAGGGTTTAGCGTAATATAAACAGAGACACGGTCTAGTGTAATATAAACAGAGATAGGATCTAGTGTAATATAAACTGTGACAGGGCCTAGTGTCGAATAAACAGAGACAGGGTCCAGTGTAATATAAACAGAGACAGGGTCTTGTGTAATATAAACAGAGACAGGGACTAGTGTAATATAAACAGAGACTAGTATAATATAAACAGTGACAGGTCCTAGTGTAATATAAACAGAGACAGATACTCGTATAATATATACTGTGAGAGAGTCTAGCGTAATATAAACGGAGACAGGGTCTAGTGTAATATTAACAGAGGCAGGGTCTATTGTAATATAAATAGAGACAGATTCTAGTGTAATATAAACAATGACAGGGTGTAGTGTAACTAAACAGAGAGAGGGTCCAGTGTAATATAAACAGAGACAGGGTCTAGTGTAATATAAAAAGAGACGGGGTCTAGCGCAATATAAACAGTGACAGGGTCTAGTGTAATATAAACAGAGACAGGGTCTGGCATAATATAAGCAGAGACAGGGTCTAGTGTAATATAAACAGACATAGGTTCTCGTGTAATATAAACAATGACAGGGTCTAGTGTAATTAAACAGAGACAGGGTCCAGTGTAATATAAACAGTGACAGGGTCCAGTGTAATACAAACAGAGACAGGGCCTAGTGCAGTGTAAACAGAGACCGGGTCCAGTTTAATATAAACAGAGACAGGGTCTAGTGTAATATAAACAGAGACAGGGTCTAGTGTAAAATAAACAGAGACAGGGTCTAGTGTAATATAAACAGAGACAGGGTCTAGTGTAAAATAAACAGAGACAGGGTCTAGTGTAATATAAACAGAGACAGGGTCTAGTGTAATATAAACAGAGACAGGGTCTAGTGTAATATAAACAGACATAGGGTCCAGTGTAATATAAACGGAGATAGGCTCTAGTGTTATATAAACAGAGACAGGGTCTAGAGTAATATAAACAGAGACAGGGTCTAGTGTAATATAAACAGACATAGGGTCCAGTGTAATATATACATTGACATGGTCTAGTGTAATATAAACAATGACAGGGACTAGTGCCATTAAAGAGAGACAGGTTACAGTGTAATATAAACAGAGACAGGGTCCAGTGTAAAATAAACAGAGATACGGTCTAGTGTAATATAAACTGTGACAGGGCCTAGTGTAGAATAAAGAGAGATAGGGTCCAGTGTAATATAAACAGAGACAGGGTCTTGTGTAATATAAACAGAGACAGGAAGTAGTGCAATATAAACAGAGACAGAGACTAGTATAATATAAACAGTGACAGGTCCTAGTGTAATATAAACAGAGACAGAGACTAGTATAATATATACTGTGACAGAGTCTAGTGTAATATAAACGGAGACAGGTTCTAGTGTGATATTAACAGAGGCAGGGTCTAGTCTAATATAAATAGAGACAGGTTCTAGTGTAATATAAACAATGACAGGGTCTAGTGTAATTAAACAGAGACAGGGTCCAGTGTAATATAAACAGAGACAGGGTCCAGTGTAATATAAGAAGAGAAGGGGTCTAGTGCAATATAAACAGTGACAGGTTCTAGTGTAATATAAACAGAGGCAGGGTCTAGCATAATATAAACAGAGACAGGGTCTAGTGTAATATAAACAGAGACAGGTCTAGTGTAATATAAACAGAGACAGGGCCTAGTGTAATATAAACAGAGACAAGGTCCAGTGTAATATAAACAGAGGCAGGGTCTAACATAATATAAAGAGAGACAGGGTCCAGTGTAATATAAACAGAGACAGGGTCTAGTGAAATATAAACAGAGACTGGGTCTAGTGTAATATAAACAGAGACAAGGTCCAGTGTAATATAAACAGAGGCAGGGTCTAACATAACATAAACAGAGACAGGGTCTAGTGTAATATAAACAGAGACAGGATCTAGTGTAATATAAACAGAGACAGGGTCTAGTGTAATATAAACAGAGACAGGGTCCAGTGTAATATAAACAGTGATAGGGTCTAGTGTAATATAAACAGAGACAGAGACTAGTGTAATATTAACAGAGACAGAGTCTAGTGTAATATATACAGAGACAGGGTCTAGTGTAATATAAAAAGAGACCGGGTCTAGTGCAATTAAACAGTGACGGGGTCCAGCATAATATAAACAGAGACAGGGTCTCGCGTAATATAAACAGAGACAGGGTCTAGTGTAAAATAAACAGAGACAGGGTCAAGTGTAATATAAACAGAGACAGGGTCTAGTGTAATATAAACAGAGACAGGGTCTAGTGTAATCTAAACAGAGACAGGGTCTAGTGTAATATAAACAGACATAGGGTCTCGTGTAATATAAACAATGACAGGGCCTAGTGTAATTAAACAGAGACAGGGTCCAATGTAATATAAACAGAGACAGGGTCTAGTGTAATATAAGAAGAGACAGGGTCTAGTGCAGTATAAACAGAGACAGGGTCTAGTTTAATATAAACAGAGACAGGGTCTTGTTGTGTATGTAACCTGTTCCACCTTAAGAGAGCTTAAGCCTGTTCCACCTTAAGAGATGTACTACTTTCTCAGGCTGCTGTAGACGTAATACCGGGGGTGAACACACCGGTATATAAGCACTGTGCAGTAATCTTGTATTCAGTGTAGTCCCTACCTCCAACCAGTAAAGACCTGTTTTATTGTTACTGATTAAGTCTGAGTATTAATTACTTGAACAACTCACAGACTTAACACTGGCGACGAGTCAGGTTCTTACCCTGCGGCAGTTATTCCACGGCGGCTTTGTCCACAGACAGGACGTTGAAGAGAGGTTTCAAATCTCACCACCCCACTGGAAGAGACAGGCATTAGGACCCTGAAGCCTCCATCAGCGACTGAAAACTGGAGGACAGAAGACATCCTGCAGCTTCTTTTTCAACCTCGGTGGTGGGTAAGCCAAGCAGCGTTGGCTGCAAAGACAGGGCTGGGGGAAGTCGGAGGTAGAAGGGCCATCGATCGCAATCCCTGATAAGGGCCGCACTCGGGCTGAAAGGCGCAGCGTCGGCAGACACTGAAGGCGCGAGAGCCGCGGTGAAAAGCGCGGGCCATCGATCGCGGCGGAGATAAGGGCCGCACTCGGGGCTGAAGGGAGACGGCGTCGGGGGACGGGTGAAGACCGCCAAGCGTGGGAAAACCGCCATTTTGTGGGCGGAGGACGACGGCAAGAGCGGGAAGCCGCCATCTTGGATAGCAGTAAAAAAAAAAAAAATCTGAGAAATTGCAAATCTGATAAAGTACTACAATGCCTAAACACGGGAATATTAGCAACTTTGATAGTGACATCGAAGATTGGGCCATATATGTTGAACGAGTTAAAAATTATTGTAAGGCCAATAAAATTCGTGAGGCTGATAAAGCACTAACATTATTAAATTTAATGGGTGCGAAGACATACGGGCAATTGAAACACCTGTTATCACCAGGTGAACCGGCGGATAAGACGTTCGATGAGATTGTTACTGTCCTGAAAGATCATCTAAACCCCACGCCGCTGATGCTAGCGGAACGATTTAAATTTTATGACAGAAGGCAGCTACAGCATGAAAGCAATGCTGAATATTTGCTGGAATTGCATAAATTAGCGAAATATTGCCAGTTTGGAACGGGACTGACAGATGCACTACGAGACAAATTTGTGTGTGGTTTATTTAAACAGGATACACAAAAGCGACTGCTCGAGGAGAATGAGCTGACGCTTGAGAAGGCGGTCACTATGGCAGCAGCACACGAAGCCGCAGCGAGAGGCACGGCAGTAATGCAGCTACGGTCACCGGAGCTCAGTGCACACAAATTGGGTGTGAGTTCTGGCAAATGTTATCGTTGTGGAAAGACAACGCATGATCAGAACCAGTGTTGGTTTAAAAACCAAGAATGTAGAACTTGTGGTAGGCTTGGACATATAGCTAGAGTATGCAGGTCAGGGAAGAAGACCAGCAACAAGAAGTCACCGCAAGGAAAATACGCAAAAGTACACAAGGTGGCCGAACAGGAGTCCGATTCAGACGCTAGCAGTAATGAACTGGCTGGCTTAAGCAGTATTGAACTGGCTAGCTTAAGGGTACTCAACGTTGGTAAGGGTGCAGACCTCCAGACAATTTGGGTTACTCTTCAGATAGAAGGAGTCCAAGTAAAAATGGAATTGGACACTGGATCGGCATTGTCGGTCATGAATAAGAAAGATTACAGAAGGTTATTCCAACATATTCCCCTACAGGATACGGAGATTATATTGACAACCTACACGGGGCAGAGAGTGTACCCCATCGGGACAATAAATGTTGCAGTGGCCAACAAGGGCGAAGGAAGTCAAATAATGGACTCATATGTGCTACCGGAGGGAGGTCCACCACTACTAGGCCGGGAGTGGTTTAGAAACATAAATATGGACTGGCATTCGCTAAAAGCCATAAAGAGTGAGAACTCGGTGCAGATAATCAGCCCAGACGCTAGAACTGATGATGGTAAGACCAACCCATGTGCAAAAGACAAAGTTTCAGCACAGAATTCCACTGAGCAACAACAACATAGTTTAACAGAGAGTTCTGAGTCTGTCAAGTCTACTGATATGCACATTCTTGAGGGACACTGGGCTCGAACTCAACTCCATTTCAAACTACAACAGCAATTAGAGCAATTGATTCGCCGTTTTGAGCAAGAGATGAATGAAATAAAAAAGTTCTTTGTTACAGAGTGGGAGAATCTGGAAAGGCAACAGAAGCAACTGATGGAGAAAATGGAGCAGGAGCACACCAACCATCTGCGCGAGGAGGCCGAACGAATCAAAGCTGATTCAGGTTCTGAAGGTGCGTGCCATAATCTGGTGTCAGAAGAGTTAACGGTCAGCCAACTCCTTCATATGCTGAGGGACAAGACTCTGAAATGGGAAAAACTTGAACACGAGCTGCGATCTTCAAAGGAAAAGGGTTCGGAGCTCTCAAAAGTCATTGAGATGGCTGATGTGACGACACAGACTGAAACGACTGCAACAGAGCAGCCATTGGATGCCAAAAGTACGCTGACTCATGTCAATGTAGAACAACAGACCGCTGAAACAGCTGTTCCGGTAGAGGGATTGCATAGTCCGATCAATCAATCTCCAAAGGAAGTTGAAGTATTAAAATCACAAATGAGGTCACTAGTAAACGACTTGCTGAAAGCCCAGAAAAAGCTGGATGCAGAGGTGCACATGAAGAAGTCTCTTCAGGAAAGATGTCTGGATTTGGAACAAGAGCTGGCTAACGTCCAGCTGGGTATGGAGGAAATAGACGACCCTCTCGCTGACCTGTCGGACGACTCCGAATATTACTATGTCCTGTCCTGCCCAACTTGTAACTTCGACTCCCACCATACAGAAATCATGGAGGAGCACCGAAAGTCTACAGAACATCGGGAGAAGGTGGCTCTACTACGAAAAAAGGAGGAAGAGAAGGAGGAACTGCGCATGCAGCTGGCAGCTGTGGCAGCTGACAATGGAGCCCAGAGAGTCTCCAAGAAGAAGAAAAGGAAAAGTAAAAACAGAAGATGACCCATCTGAACCATTATCACCTCTACCAGATCACACACGTGGTCCCTCCGAACGGAGCCAAATCAGTTCGGAAGTTCAAGCTGTTAAATCCATGAAAGGACTATTGAATGAGTAACGTGAACCGACTACACCACAGAGATTGAATCTGTGAACTGTTTTCCGCAGAGACTGAATCTGTGATATGTTACGTTAAACATGAAGTTATATATGTATATATGTTATTACGTTATGTTAAATGGGGGGGTGACTATAAAGCTAAGAAGGGAGGAGTGTTGTGTATGTAACCTGTTCCACCTTAAGAGAGCTTAAGCCTGTTCCACCTTAAGAGATGTACTACTTTCTCAGGCTGCTGTAGACGTAATAGCGGGGGTGAACACACCGGTATATAAGCACTGTGCAGTAATCTTGTATTCAGTGTAGTCCCTACCTCCAACCAGTAAAGACCTGTTTTATTGTTACTGATTAAGTCTGAGTATTAATTATTTGAACAACTCACAGACTTAACAGGTCTAGTGTAATATAAACAGAGACAGGGTCTAGTGTAACATAAACAGAGACAGGGTCTTGTGTAATATAAACAGAGACAGGGTCTAGTGTAATATAAACAGAGACAGGTTCTAGTGTAATATAAACAGAGACAGGGTCTAGTGTATTATAAAAAGAGACCGGGTCTAGTGCAATAAAACAGTGACAGGGTCTAGCGTAATATAAACAGAGACAGGGTCTAGCATAATATAAACAGAGACAGGGTCTAGTGTAATATAAACAGAGACAGGGTCAAGTGTAATATAAACAGAGACAGGGTCAAGTGTAATATAAACAGAGACAGGGTCTAGTGTAATATAATCAGAGACAGGGTCTAGTGTAATATAAACAGAGACAGGTTCGAGAGTAATATATACAGAGACAGGGCCTAGTGTAATATAAACAGAGACATGGTCCAGTGTAAGATAAACAGAGACAGGGTCTAGTGTGAAGTAAACAGAGACAGGGTCTCGTGTAATATAAACAAAGACAGGGTCTAGTGTAATATAAACAGAGACAGAGTCTAGTGTAATATAAACAGAGACAGGGTCGAGAGTAATATAAACAGAGACAGAGCCTAGTGTAATATAAACAGAGACAGGGTCTAGTGTAATATAAACAGAGACAGGGTCGAGAGTAATATAAACAGAGACAGGGTCTAGTGTAATATCAACAGAGACAGGGTCTAGTGTAATATAAACAGAGACAGGGTCTAGTGTAATATAAACAGAGACAGGGTCTAGTGTAATATAAACAGACATAGGGTCTCGTGTAATATAAACAATGACAGGGTCTCGTGTAATTAAACAAAGACAGGGTCCAATGTAATATAAACAGAGACAGGGTCGAGTGTAATATAAAAAGAGGCAGGGTATAGTGCAATATAAACAGTGGCAGGGTCTAGTGTAATATAAACAGAGACAGGGTCTAGTTTAATATAAACAGAGACAGGGTCTAGTGTAATATAAACAGAGACAGGGTCTAGTGTAATATAAACAGAGACAGGTTCCAGTGTAATATAAACAGAGATAGGGTCTAGTGTAATATAAACAGAGACAGGGTCTGGTGTAATATAAACAAATACAGGGTCTAGTGTAATATATACAGAGACAGGGTCTTGTGTAATATAAACAGAGACAGGGTCTAGTGTATTATAAAGAGAGACAGGTTCTAGTTTAATATAAATAGAGACAGGGTCTAGTGTAATATAAACTGAGACAGGGTCAGTGTAACTTAAACAGAGACAGGGTCTAATGTAATATAAACAGAGACAGGGTCTAGTGTAATATAAACTGTGACAGGGTCTAGTGTAAACTAAACAGAGACAGAGACTAGTGTAATATAAACTGTGACAGGGTCTAGTATAAATTAAACAGAGACAGGGTCCAGTGTAATATAAACAGAGACAGGGACTAGTGTAGTATTAACAGAGACAGGGTCCAGTGTAATATAAACGGAGACAGTGTCTAGTGTAATTTTAACAGAGGCAGGGTCTAGTGTAATATAAATAGAGACAGGGTCTAGTGTGAAGTAAACAGAGACAGGGTCTAGTGAAATATAAACAGAGACAGTGTCGAAAGTAATATAAACAGAGACAGGGCCTAGTGTAATATAAACAGAGATATGGTCCAGTGTAAGATAAACAGAGACAGGGTCTAGTGTGAAGTAAACAGAGACAGGGTCTCGTGTAATATAAACAAAGACAGGGTCTAGTGTAATATAAACAGAGACAGAGTCTAGTGAAATATAAACAGAGACAGGGTCTAGTGTAATATAAACAGAGACAGGGTCTAGTGTAATATAAACAGAGACAGGGTCTAGTGTAATATAAACAGACATAGGCCTAGAAATTCAGTTGGGCACGCCAGCCATTAGCGCCTTAGGGGGAGTAGATCTCGAGCGCTAGGCGCTTATCGCCCGGGCGCAGCGCGATCTGTGCCTCTCCCCAACTTCAGGACACATTTAGCGCTGGTGAAAAGTCTTAGCGCGCGCCCTGCTGTGCGCGCAGATCATGACGTCATATAATAGTGCAACGCCCTTTGTGCGCCCCAAACCGGAACTTCACTCGCGCCGGCCCATTGTGCGCCGGGCGTCCCGAGCGACTGTGAAGTGGAACGGTACACAGGCCAGCCGGGCCGGGGGGAGCGCTAATTAAAGGGCACTTACCCAGCAGTATAAAGGCCAGCCATTTTGCAGCATTCACTCTTGTGCAACGGTTTTTTGGACAGAGACCAAGGAGGAGAGTTTACTGGTTTGGACCAACACTTGGACAGGTATTTTTGGCTCAGGCCAGAGATTACCAATTATCTTAGCCTTCATTCAGAGCTCAGTGTTTGCCAGCATATAATGGGGGCTGCATTGGGTGGCAACGCTGAATTTCAGCCTTATGCCAGAAGGGCTTACAGACGCCGTGAGAGAGCGACAGCCCTGGCTAGATGCAGAGGGGGCAACAGGCGTCGCCAACTGAGGCCTTACCCACGCAGGGTATACCGCCAGCAGACCTCCTATCTGACCATGTCTGCCGCGATGTGTGTTAGGAGGCTGCGATTCCGAAGGGAGGTGGTTGCAGACATCTGCCGGCTGCTTCAGAGAGATCTGCAGCTACAGCTGATGCGCAGGACGTCTCTGTCGGTGGCATTGAAGGTGACGGTGGCTCTCAAATTCTATGCCTCCGGCTCCTTCCAATCCGCTACTGGGGACATCGCTAACATCTCCCAGTTCGCCATGCATTGCTGCATCCGCCAGGTGACCAAAGCCCTTTTCAGAAGGAGATATCAATTCATCTCCTTCCCCATGACCCTGGACAAGCAGCAGCAGCGTGCAGTGGGGTTTGCAAGAATAGCAGGCTTCGCCATGGTGCAGGGCGCCATTGACTGCACGCATGTGGCTTTGAGGGCACCTCTTGAGCATGCCAAGGATTACCACAACCGGAAGGGCTACCATTCCCTCAATGTACAGCTGGTGTGTGACCACAGGCAGCGCATCCTAGCTGTCAATGCCCGCTTTCCAGGCAGCAGCCACGATGCCTTTATCCTGCGACAGACAACTGTGGCTCACATGTTCCAGGCACAGCCTCCCCCAAGAGGATGGCTTATCGGGGACAAAGGCTATCCTTTGTGTACCTGGCTCATGACCCCGCTCCACGCGCCCACGACCCCTGCTGAAGAGGCATACAACGAGAGCCATCAAGTGACGAGGAGCCTCATAGAACAAACAATCGGCGTGCTCAAGCAACGGATCCACTGTCTCGTCCGCTCCGGGGGAGCCCTCCAGTATTCGCAGGATCGAGTCTCCCAATTCGTCGTCGTTTGCTGCATGCTGCACAACCTGGCTATCCGCAGGACTCAGGCACTGCCACCTCACGTTGGACCACCACCTCAGGAGGAGGAGCAGGAGGAGCATGAGGACGATGAGGACGAGGAGTACCAGCCCAGGAGGGACGCACAAGGTCCAAGGGCCGCCCGTCGTCGGCTTATTGAATGTCACTTCTAGGCCCCCTGTCAGGGAATGGCTTGTGCCAATGATAGAACATGATTGCAGCCGCTCCGCAAGCCCTCAGCCGGTTAAGGCAACAAACACTTCAAAGATCAAACATGGACAATGTGAATAAATAAAATGCTTTATTGTACAAACTCTGGGCCCTTCCCACATGAAAACCAAAAACAGAGGAAACGGCCAAAAAACACTCAAACACATTACTCGCTCCCACAACCTGGGGAGGATTAACAAAATAGGGCAACTAAAATGGCCGTCATTCTCGGCCTTCGTCCAAAACAAACATCACATCATCGGCCTTCAAAAAACAAACATCCAATTCTCGGCTTCAAGAAACAAACACAAATGGCCACACATTCGACTATATGGCCCGCTAGGCGATGCCTTGGCCATCTTTGGGTGGCCCCTGCCCGCCCTGCTGCTCCACCTCAAAGTAAGGCCATTGCCTGCTGCAAGGCTGGGGGCAGGCTCCTGAGGGGCACATGTCGTGATGGCAGATGCCCTTGGGGGTCGGCCTAGTCGAGGTCTGGGCGTCGAGCGGCCGGCTTTTGATTGCTGCAGCTGTGGCTGGCCAGCATCAGTCGCTGCAGCAGCTCCTGGCAGCTCCACTGGGGGAGTGGCAGTGGCGGCTGGAGGAATGGCGGCAAGCTGGCGGATGGCAGGCGCTCGCTGGTCACCTGAGACACTGGCACTCGCCCGGGCCAGCACTGCAGCATGCGCACCAATCTGCCGAGGGACATACCAATGTGCTGCTGCAGCGCACCGGGTGCCCTGGCGATGCCTGGCTGACACAGCGAGTGTGGGAGCAGTGAGTGCCCGTGTTGACCTGTTCACTGACCGCAGCAGAGCAGCCAGTGACTGGACGGCACCACTAATCACCTGGCCAGTCGCTGAAAGATCTGCCCGGTATTCCACCCGACTGGTGGCCTCTAAGGGCCTGAACTCGGCCACACTCCGAGAGAGGGAATCGATGGACTCAGGCAACCGTGCCACTGCCGCCATGAGCTCCGTGTGCCGGCGCTCCGAGTCCGTGGACAAGTCTTCGAGGCGTTCCATCTCCTCGGCGAAGAGCATCTCCTGACTGGAGGCCGGACTCTCCCTCTGGGGAGAAGGCCGCCGAGCTGGCCGACCCTTCCTGTGTTGCTGGACGCCGCTGGGCCCAGCAAATGGACTCCCCTCCGACCCTTCCCCCCTCTGGGGAGAAGGTCGTTGAGCTTCCACCCTCCTCCCGCGTTTCTGTAGGCCGCTGGTCCCAGGAGCTACATTCCCCTCCGACAGTTCCGCCATGCTCCCCTCCAGGGAAGATGTCTCCCCTAAAGTGACATGGCTTGCCGCGGCTGAGGGCTCCCCTGATGGGCCGCCTTCCTCTTGCTCCTCCTCCTCCTCCTCTTCTGAGGGGCTGTCACTGGCAACTTCAGGGACCTCCTCCTCACCATCTGAAAGCAGGAAGGCACAAGAGTAGCTTTAGAGTGAGGAGAGGGCGTCAGTGCGGGATGCATGAGTGGTGGCATTCAGCGCATTGGTCGGACAGTGGCAAAGGATGTAGATCTGATGCGCAAGTGGGACGAGAGAGGTGCAAAAGGTGATGTCCTTACCATTGCTTCCCAGAACAGGGTCGGCATCTCCACATGCAACGGGCCCAATCACCCGGCCACCCATGAGGCGCTCCACACGATGTTGCAGGTCGGTGAGTGTCTGGATATGGGTTCGTCCTCCCCCGGTCGCAGTCCGGCTCTTGCGATTATTCGCCAGCTTGGCCTGCAAGAGAAAGGACGGCCTCTAAGTACAGTGTGTCGCCGTGATCTTGTGTGCACTGCCTCCCATGGTGGAATAGCCTGGCCAGTGTGTCGCCATGATCTGGTGTGCACTGCCTCCCATGGTGGAATAGCTTGGCCAGTGTGTTCAGTGCAGAATGTGCAATTGATGCTCATGCCTGTGCCATAGCTGCTGGATGAAGGCTGGCCATTAGAGCTTTCAGGTCCCTTTGCCCATAATGTGAGGTGCACATGCAAGGATGAGGAGGTCATTGGTAAGGGTACTCACCCTGACAATGCGTGTGAGGTCATTTAACTTTTTGCGGCAATGGGCACCAGTCCTGGGGATGTCGCTGTTGGCTGACAGCTTGCTGGCGACATGCCTCCAGGCTCTCCTGTAGACGCGGACCGTCGCCTTCTTGCCATTGTCCGGGTACAAAACATGGCGCCTCTTCTCCACAGCAGCAATCAGCACACTCAGATCACGCTCTGAGAAGCGCTGCGCACGTTCACGGGGCTTCTCCATGTCTTCAGGCGCTTTTTGGGTCCAGCAGCAGTGTTCAGGCCTAGCTGGAGGGCTCCACTATCCAGGGTGTGGCAGCAGACACAGTCGACCCTTCCCCCTTAAGAGCTGGCCGGCGCCAGGGTGTCTGCTGTCACTCACGAGATGGCCGCACCTGCACTGAGCCCGGCCTCGGCGCTACCGAGCACCACCTCCAGCTTAGCGCCCAAAGAGATGCGTCCAACAGCAGTTTTAGCGCTCGCCCGAACTAGTAGGGCGAAGCTAATGAATATCGGAGAAGTGGCCTAGATTTTGCGGCGGCCGCAAACTTTAGCGGACGCCCCACTTTAGCGCCCCAAAAGTGGCGTCAATGAATTTCTAGGCCATAGGGGCTAGTGTAATATAAACATTGACATGGTCTAGTGTAATATAAACAATGACAGGGTCTAGTGTAATTAAACAGAGACTGGGTCCAGTGTAATATAAACAGAGACAGGGTCTAGTGTAATATAAAAAGAGACAGGCTCCAGTGCAATATAAGCAGTGACAGGGTCTAGTGTAATATAAACAGAGACAGGGTCTAGCGTAATATAAACAGAGGCAGGGTCTAGTGTAATATAAGCAGAGATAGGGTCTAGTGTAATATAAACAGAGACAGAGACTAGTGTAATATAAACAGTGACAGGGTCTAATGTAATATAAGCAGAGACAGGATCTTGTGTAATATAAACAGGGACAGGGACTTGTGTAGTACAAACAGAGACAGGGTCTAGTGTAATATAAACAATGACAGGGACTAGTGTAATTAAACAGAGACAGGGTCCAGTGTAATATAAACAGAGACACGGCCTAGTGTATTATAAAAAGAGACAGGGTCTAGTGCAATATAAACAGTGACAGGGTCTAGTGTAATATAAACAGAGACAGGTTCGAGTGTAATATAAACAGAGACAGGGTCCAGTGTAAAATAAACAGAGATAGGGTCTCGTGTAATATAAACTGTGAAAGGGCCTAGTGTAGAATAAAGAGAGACAGGGTCCAGTGTAATATAAACAGAGAGAGGGTCTTGTGTAATATAAACAGTGACAGGTCCTAGTGTAATATAAACAGAGACAGAGACTAGTATAATATATACTGTGACAGAGTCTAGTGTAATATAAACGGAGACAGGGTCCAGTGTAATATTAACGGAGACAGGGTTTGGTGTAATATTAACAGAGGCAGGGTCTAGTGTAATATAAATAGAGACAGGTTCTAGTGTAATATAAAAAATGACAGGGTCTAGTGTAATTAAACAGAGACAGGGTCCAGTGTAACATAAACAGAGACAGGGTCTAGTGTAATATAAAAAGAGACGGGGTCTAGTGCAATATAAACAGTGACAGGGTCTAGTGTAATATAAACAGAGGCAGGGTCTAGCATAATATAAACAGAGACAGGGTCTAGTGTAATATAAACAGAGACAGAGTCGAGTGTAATATAAACAGAGACAGGGTCGAGTGCAATATAAACAGAGACAAGGTCCAGTGTAATATAAACAGAGATAGGGTCTAGTGTAATATTAACAGAGACAGAATCTTGTGTAATATAAACAGAGACAGGGTCTAGTGTAATATAAACAGAGACAGGGTCGACAGTAATATAAACAGAGACAGGGCATAGTGTAATATAAACAGAGATATGGTCCAGTGTAAGATAAACAGAGACAGGGTCTAGTGTGAAGTAAACAGAGACAGAGTCTCGTGTAATGTAAACAAAGACAGGGTCTAGTGTAATATAAACAGAGACAGAGTCTTGTGTAATATAAACAGAGACAGGATCTAGTGCAATATAAAGAGTGACATGGTGTAGCGTAATATAAACAGAGACAGGGTCTAGCGTAATATAAACAGAGACAGGGTCAAGTGTAATATTAACAGAGGCAGGGTCAAGTGTAATATAAGCAGTGACAGGGTCTAGTGTAATATAAACAGAGACAGGGTCTAGTGTAATATAAACAGAGACAGCGTCGAGTGTAATATAAACAGAGACCGGGTCTAGTGTAATATAAACAGAGACAGGGTCCAGTGTAATATAAACAGAGACAGGGTCTAGTGTAATATAAACAGAGACAGGGTCCAGTGTAATATAAACAGAGACAGAGACTAGTGTAATTAAACAGAGACAGAGTCTAGTGTAATATAAGCAGAGACAGGGTCTAGTGTAATATAAACAGAGACAGAATCTAGTGCATTATAAACAGTGAGAGGGTCTAGTGTAATATAAACAGAGACAGGGTCTAGCGTAATATAAGCAGAGACAGGGTCTAGTGTAATATAAACAGAGACAGGGTCTAGTGTAATATAAACAGAGACAGCGTCTAGTGTAATATAAACAGAGACAGGGTCTAGTGTAATATAAACAGAGACAGGGTCCAGTGTAATATAAACAGAGACAGGGTCTTGTGTAAAATAAACAGAGACAGGGTCTAGTGTAATATAAACAGAGACAGGGTCTAGTGTAATATAAAAAGAGACAGGGTCCAGTGTAACATAAACAGAGATAGGGTCTAGTGTAATATAAAGAGACACAGAGACTAGTGTAATATAATCAGTGACAGGGACTAATGTAATATAAGCAGAGCCAGGATCTTGTGCAATATAAACAGAGGCAGGGTCTAGCGTAATATAAACAGAAACAGGGTCTAGTGTAATATAAACAGAGATAGGGTCTAGTGTAATATAAACAGAGACAAGGGTCTAGTGTAATATAAACAATGACAGGGCCTAATGTAATTAAACAGAGACAGGGTCCAGTGTATTATAAACAGAGACAGGGTCTAGTGTAATATAAATAGAGACGGGGTCTAGTGCAATATAAACAGTGACAGGGTCTTGTGTAATATAAACAGAGACAGGGTCTAGCGTAATATAAACAGAAACAGGGTCGAGTGTAATATAAACAGAGATAGGGTCTAGTGTAATATAAACAGAGACAGGGTCTGGTGTAATATAAACAGAGACAGGGTCCAGTGTAATATAAACAGAGATAGGGTCTAGTGTAATATAAACAGAGACAGAGACGAGTGTAATATTAACAGAGACAGAGTCTAGTGTAATATAAACAGAGACAGGGTCTAGTGTAATATAAAAAGAGACCGGGTCTAGTGCAATATAAACAGTGACAGGGTCTAGCGTAATATAAACAGAGACAGGGTCTAGCGTAATATAAAAAGAGACAGGGTCTAGTGTAATATAAACAGAGACATTGTCAAGTGTAAGAAAACAGAGACAGGGTCAAGTGTAATATAAACAGAGACAGGGTCTAGTGTAATATAAACAGTTACAGGGTCTAGTGTAATATAAACAGACACAGGGTCTAGTGTAATATAAACAGACACAGGGTCCAGTGTAATATAAACAATGACAGGGTCTAGTGTAATTAACAGAGACAGGGTCCAGTGTAATATAAACAGAGTCAGGGTCTAGTGTAATATAAAAAGAGACAGGGTAAAGTGCAATATAAACAGTGACAGGGTCTAGTGTATTATAAACAGAGACAGGGTCCAGTGCAGTATAAACAGAGACAGGGTTAGTTTAATGTAAACAGAGACAGGGTCGAGTGTAATATAAACAGAGACAGGGTCTAGTGTAATATAAACAGACACAGGGTCTAGTGCAGTGTAAACAGAGACAGGGTCTAGTATAATATAAACAGAGACAGGGTCTAGTGTAATATAAGCAGAGACAGGATCTTGTGTAATATAAACAGAGACAGGGACTTGTGTAGTACAAACAGAGACAGGGTCTAGTGTAATATAAACAGAGACAGGGTCTAGTGTGAAGTAAACAGAGACAGGGTCTAGTGTAATATAAACAATGACAGGGACTAGTGTAATTAAACAGAGACAGGGTCCAGTGTAATATAAACAGAGACACGGTCTAGTGTATGATAAAAAGAGACAGGGTCTAGTGCAATATAAACAGTGACAGGGTCTAGTGTAATATAAACAGAGACAGGTTCTAGTGTAATATAAACAGAGACAGGGTCCAGTGTAAAATAAACAGAGATAGGGTCTCGTGTAATATAAACTGTGAAAGGGCCTAGTGTAGAATAAAGAGAGATAGGGTCCAGTGTAATATAAACAGAGAGAGGGTCTTGTGTAATATAAACAGTGACAGGTCCTAGTGCAATATAAACAGAGACAGAGACTAGTATAATATATACTGTGACAGAGTCTAGTGTAATATAAACGGAGACAGGGTCCAGTGTAAAATAAACAGAGATAGGGTCTCGTGTAATATAAACTGTGAAAGGGCCTAGTGTAGAATAAAGAGAGATAGGGTCCAGTGTAATATAAACAGAGAGAGGGTCTTGTGTAATATAAACAGTGACAGGTCCTAGTGCAATATAAACAGAGACAGAGACTAGTATAATATATACTGTGACAGAGTCCAGTGTAATATTAACGGAGACAGGGTCTAGTGTAATATTAACAGAGGCAGGGTCTAGTGTAATATAAATAGAGACAGGTTCTAGTGTAATATAAACAATGACAGGGTCTAGTGCAATTAAACAGAGACAGGGTCCAGTGTAATATAAACAGAGACAGGGTCTAGTGTAATATAAAAAGAGACGCGGTCTAGTGCAATATAAACAGTGACAGGGTCTAGTGTAATATAAACAGAGGCAGGGTCTAGCATAATATAAACAGAGACAGGGTCTAGTGTAATATAAACAGAGACAGGGTCTAGTGTAATATAAACAGAGACAGGGTCTAGTGTAATATAAACAGAGACAAGGTCCAGTGTAATATAAACAGAGATAGGGTCTAGTGTAATATTAACAGAGACAGAGTCTTGTGTAATATAAACAGAGACAGGGTCTAGCGTAATATAAAAAGAGACAGGGTCTAGTGTAATATAAACAGAGACATTGTCAAGTGTAATATAAACAGAGACAGGGTCTAGTGTAATATAAACAGACACAGGGTCTAGTGTAATATAAACAGACACAGGGTCTAGTGTAATATAAACAATGACATGGTCTAGTGTAATTAAACAGAGACAGGGTCCAGTGTAATATAAACAGAGTCAGGGTCTAGTGTAATATAAAAAGAGACAGGGTAAAGTGCAATATAAACAGTGACAGGGTCTAGTGTATTATAAACAGAGACAGGGTCCAGTGCAGTATAAACAGAGACAGGGTTAGTTTAATGTAAACAGAGACAGGGTCTCGTGTAATATAAACAGAGACAGGGTCTAGTGTAATATAAACAGAGACAGGGTCTAGTGCAGTGTAAACAGAGACAGGGTCTAGTATAATATAAAGAGAGACAGGGTCTAGTGTAATATAAACAGAGGCAGGGTCTAGTGTAATATAAACAGAGACAGGGTATAGTGCAATATAAACAGTGACAGGGTCTAGTGTAATATAAACAGAGACAGGGTCTAGTGCAGTATAAACAGAGACAGGGTCTCGTTTAATATAAACAGAGACAGGGTCTAGTGTAATATAAAAAGAGACAGGGTCTAGTGTAATATAAACAGAGACAGGGTCCAGTGTAATAGAAACAGAGATAGGGTCTCGTGTAATATAAACAGAGACAGGGTCTGGTGTAATATAAACAAATACAGGGTCTAGTGTAATATAAACAGAGACAGGGTCCAGTGTATTATAAACAGAGATAGGGTCTAGTGTAACATAAACAGAGACAGGGTCTGGTGTAATATAAACAAATACAGGGTCTAGTGTAACATAAACAGAGACAGGGTCCAGTGTAATATAAACAGAGATAGGGTCTAGTGTAATATAAACAGAGACAGGATCTTGTGCAATATAAACAGAGGCAGGGACTTGTGTAGTATAAACAGAGACAGGGTCTAGTGTAATATAAATAGAGACAGGGTCTAGTGTGAAGTAAACAGAGACAGGGTCTCGTGTAATATAAACAGAGACAGGTTCTAGTTTAATATAAATAGAGACGTGGACTAGTGTAATATAAACTGAGACAGGGTCAGTGTAATATAAACATAGACAGAGTCTAGTGTAATATAAAGAGAGACAGGGTCTAGTGTAATATAAAGAGAGACAGGGTCTAGCGTAATATAAACAGAGACAGGGTCAAGTGTAATATAAACAGAGACAGGGTCTAGTTTAATATAAACAGAGACAGGGTCCAGTGTAATATAAAAAGAGATAGGATCTAGTGTAATATAAACAGAGACAGGGTCTTGTGTAATAGAAACAGAGGCAGGGACTTGTGTAGTATAAACAGAGACAGGGTCTAGTGTAATATAAACAGAGACAGGGTCTAGTGTGAAGTAAACAGAGACAGGATCTCGTGTAATATAAACAGAGACAGGTTCTAGTTTAATATAAATAGAGACGTGGTCTAGTGTAATATAAACTGAGACAGGGTCAGTGTAATATAAACATAGACAGGGTCTAGTGTAATATAAACAGTGACAGGGTCTAGCGTAATATAAACAGAGACAGGGTCTAGCGTAAGATAAAAAGAGACAGGGTCTAGTGTAATATAAACAGAGACATTGTCAAGTGTAATATAAACAGAGACAGGGTCAAGTGTAATGTAAACAGAGACAGGGTCTTGTGTAATATAAACAGTTACAGGGTCTAGTGTAATATAAACAGACACAGGGTCTAGTGTAATATAAACAGACACAGGGTCTAGTGTAATATAAACAATGACAGGGTCTAGTGTAATTAAACAGAGACAGGGTCCAGTGTAATATAAACAGAGTCAGGGTCTAGTGTAATATAAAAAGAGACAGGGTAAAGTGCAATATAAACAGTGACAGGGTCTAGTGTATTATAAACAGAGACAGGGTCCAGTGCAGTATAAACAGAGACAGGGTTAATTTAATGTAAACAGAGACAGGGTCTAGTGTAATATAAACAGAGACAGGGTCTAGCGTAATATAAACAGAGACAGGGTCTAGTGTAATATAAAGAGAGACAGGGTTAGTTTAATGTAAACAGAGACAGGGTCTAGTGTAATATAAACAGAGGCAGGGACTTGTGTAGTATAAACAGAGACAGGGTCTAGTGTAATATAAACAGAGACAGGGTCTAGTGTGAAGTAAACAGAGACAGGGTCTCGTGTAATATAAACAGAGGCAGGTTCTCGTTTAATATAAATAGAGACGTGGTCTAGTGTAATATAAACTGAGACAGGGTCAGTGTAATATAAACATCGACAGGGTCGAGTGTAATATAAACAAAGACATGGTCTAGTGTAATATAAACAGAGACAGAGTCCAGTGTAATATAAACAGAGACAGGGTCTAGTGTAATATAAACAGGGACAGGGTCTAGTGTAATATAAACAGACATAGGGTCTAGTGTAATATAAACATTGACATGGTCTAGTGTAATATAAACAATGACAGGGTCTAGTGTAATTAAACAGAGACAGGGTCCAGTGTAATATAAACAGAGACAGGGTTTAGTGTAATATAAAAAGAGACAGAATCTAGTGCATTATAAACAGTGAGAGGGTCTAGTGTAATATAAACAGAGACAGGGTCTAGCGTAATATAAACAGAGACAGGGTCTAGTGTAATATAAACAGAGACAGGGTCTAGTGTAATATAAACAGAGACAGGGTCTAGTGTAATATAAACAGAGACAGGGTCTCGTGTAATATAAACAGAGACAGGGTCCAGTGTAATATAAACAGAGGCAGGGTCTAGTGTAAAATAAACAGAGACAGGGTCTAGTGTAATATTAAAAGAGACAGGGTCCAGTGTAATATAAACAGAGATAGGGTCTAGTGTAATATAAACAGAGACAGAGACTAGTGTAATATAAACAGTGACAGGGTCTAATTTAATATAAGCAGAGACAGGATCTTGTGTAATATAAACAGAGGCAGGGACTTGTGTAGTTTAAACAGAGACAGGGTCTAGTGTAATATAAACTGAGACAGGGTCTAGTGTAATATAAACAGAGACAGGGTCTAGTGTAAAATAAAAAGAGACAGGGTCTAGTGCATTATAAACAGTGAGAGGGTGTAGTGTAATATAAACAGAGACAGGATTTAGCGTAATATAAACAGAGACAGGGTCTAGTGTAATATAAACAGAGCCAGGGTCTAGTGTAATATAAACAGAGACAGGGTCTCGTGTAATATAAACAGAGACAGGGTCCAGTGTAATATAAACAGAGACAGGGTCTAGTGTAATATAAACAGAGACAGGGTCTAGTGTAATATAAAAAGAGACACGGTCCAGTGTATTATAAACAGAGATAGGGTCTAGTGTAATATAAACAGAGACAGGATCTTGTGTAATACAAACAGAGGCAGGGACATGTATAGTATTAGCAGAGACAGGGTCTAGTGTAATATAAACAGAGACTGGGTCTAGTGTGAAGTAAACAGAGACCAGGTCTCGTTTAATATAGACAGAGACAGGTTCTAGTTTAATATAAATAGAGACATGGTCTAGTGTAATATAAACTGAGACAGGGTCAGTGTAATATAAACATAGACAGGGTCTAGTGTAATATAAGCAGAGACAGGGTCTAGTGCAATATAAACAGTGACAGGGTCTATTGCAATATAAACCGAGACAGGGTCTAATGTAATATAAACAGAGAGAGAGGCTAGTGTAATATAAACAAAGACAGAGACTAGTGTAATATAAACTATGACAGGGTCTAGTTTAAATAAAATAGAGACAGAGTCCAGTGTAATATAAACAGAGCCAGGGACTGGTGTAATATAAACAGAGACAGGGTCCAGTGTAATGTAAACGGAGACAGGGTCGAGAGTAATATAAACAGAGGCAGGGCCTAGTGTAATATAAACAGAGACAGGGTCTAAGGCGAAGTAAACAGAGACAGGGTCTCATGTAATATAAACAAAGACATGGTCTAGTGTAATATAAACAGAGACAGAGTCTAGTGTAATATAAACAGAGACAGGGTCTAGTGTAATATAAACAGGGACAGGGTCTAGTGTAATATAAACAGACATAGGGTCTAGCGTAATATAAACATTGACATGGTCTTGTGTAATATAAACAATGACAGGGTCCAATGTAATTAAACAGAGACAGGGTCCAGTGTAATATAAACAGAGACAGGGTCTCGTGTAATATAAAAAGAGACAGAACCTAGTGCATTATAAACAGTGAGAGGGTCTAGTGTAATATAAACAGAGACAGGGTCCAGCGTAATATAAGCAGAGACAGGGTCTAGTGTCATATAAACAGAGACAGGGTCTAGTGTAATATAAACAGAGACAGGGTCTAGTGTAATATAAACAGAGACAGGGTCCAGTGTAATATAAACAGAGGCAGCGTCTAGTGTAAAATAAACAGAGACAAGGTCTAGTGTAATATAAAAAGAGACAGGGTCCAGTGTAATATAAAGAGAGATCGGGTCTAGTGTAATATAAACAGAGACAGAGACTAGTGTGATATAAACAGTGACAGGGTCTAATGTAATATAAGCAGAGACTGGATCTTGTGTAATATAAACAGAGACAGGGTCTAGTTTAATATAAACAGAGACAGGGTCTAGTGTAATATAAACAGAGACAGGATCTAGTGTGAAGTAAACAGAGACAGGGTCTCATGTAATATAAACAGAGACAGGGTCTAGTTTAATATAAACAGAGACAGGGTCCAGTGTAATATAAACAGAGACAGGATCTAGTGTGAAGTAAACAGAGACAGGGTCTCGTTTAATATAGACAGAGACAGGTTCTAGTTTAATATAAATAGAGACATGGTCTAGTGTAATATAAACTGAGACAGGGTCAGTGTAATATAAACATAGACAGGGTCTAGTGTAATATAAGCAGAGACAGGGTCTAGTGCAATATAAACAGTGACAGGGTCTAATTTAATATAAACAGAGACAGAGGCTAGTGTAATATAAACAGTGACAGGGTCTAGCATAATATAAACAAAGACAGAGACTAGTGTAATATAAACTATGACAGGGTCTAGTTTAAATAAAACAGAGACAGGGTCCAGTGTAATATAAACAGAGCCAGGGACTGGTGTAATATAAACAGAGACAGGGTCCAGTGTAATGTAAACGGAGACAGGGTCGAGAATAATATAAACAGAGGCAGGGCCTAGTGTAATATAAACAGAGACAGGGTCTAAGGCGAAGTAAACAGAGACAGGGTCTCATGTAATATAAGCAAAGACATGGTCTAGTGTAATATAAACAGAGACAGGGTCTAGAGTAATATAAACAGAGACAGGGTCTGGTGTAAATTAAACAGAGGCAGGGTCTAGTGTAATATAAACAGACATAGGGTCCAGTGTAATATAAACATTGACATGGTCTACTGTAATATAAACAATGACAGGGACTAGTGTAATTAAACAGAGACAGGGTCCAGTGTAATATAAACAGAGACAGGGTCTAGTGTAATATAAAAAGAGACAGGGTCTAGTGCAATATAAACAGTGACAGGGTCTAGTGTAATATAAACAGAGACAGGTTCTAGTGTAATTTAAACAGAGACAGGGTCAAGTGTAAAATAAACAGAGACAGGGACTAGTGTAATATAAACTGTGACAGGGCCTAGTGTAGAATAACAGAGACAGGGTCCAGTGTAATATAAACAGAGACAGGGACTAGTGTAATATAAACAGAGACAGAGACTCGTATAATATAAACAGTGACAGGTCCTAGTGTAATATAAACAGAGACAGAGACTAGTATAATATATACTGTGACAGAGTCTCGTGTAATATAAACAGAGACAGGGTCTAGTGTAATATAAAAAGAGACAGGGTCCAGTGTAATATAAACAGAGACAGGGTTTAGTGTAATATAAAAAGAGACAGGGTCCAGTGAAATATAAACAGAGATAGGGTCTCGTGTAATATAAACAGCGACAGAGACTAGTGTAATATTAACAGAGACAGAGTCTAGTGCAATATAAACAGTGACAGGGTCTAGCGTAATATAAACAGAGATAGGGTCTAGTGTAATATAAACAGAGGCAGAGACTAGTGTAATATTAACAGAGACAGAGTCTAGTGTAATATAAACAGAGACAGGGTCTAGTGTAATATAAGCAGAGACAGGGTCTAGTGCAATCTAAACAGTGACGGGGTCTAGTGCAATATATACAGAGACAGGGTCCAATGTAATATAATCAGAGACAGAGGCTAGTGTAATATAAACAATGACAGGGTCTAGTATAATATAAACAAAGACAGAGACTAGTGCAATATAAACTATGACAGCATCTAGTTTAAATAAAACAGAGACAGGGTCCAGTGTAATATAAGCAGAGCCAGGGACTGGTGTAATATAATCAGAGACAGGGTCCAGTGTAATAAAAACGGAGACAGGGTCGAGAATAATATAAACAGAGACAGGGCCTAGTGTAATATAAACAGAGACAGGGTCTAGTGCGAAGTAAACAGAGACAGGGTCTCATGTAATATAAACAAAGACAGGGTCTAGTGTAATATAAACAGAGACAGAGTCTAGTGTAATATATACAGAGAGAGGGTCTAGTGTAATATAAACAGGGACAGGGTCTAGTGTAATATAAACAGACATAGGGTCCAGTGTAATATAAACATTGACATGGTCTAGTGTAATATAAACAATGACAGGGTCTAGTGTAATTAAACAGAGACAGAGTCTAGTGTAATATAAACTGTGACAGGGTCTAGTGAAATATAAACTGAGACAGGGTCCAGTATAATATAAACAGAGACAGGGTCTTGCGTAATATAAACAGAGACAGAGTCTAGTGTAATATAAACAGAGACAGGGTCTAGTGTAATATAAAAAGGGACAGAATCTAGTGCATTATAAACAGTGAGAGGGTCTAGTGTAATATAAACAGAGACAGGGTCCAGCGTAACATAAGCAGAGACAGGGCCTAGTGTAATATAAACAGAGACAGGGTCGAGTGTAATATAAACAGAGACAGGGTCTAGTGTAATATAAACAGAGACAGGGTCTAGTGTAAAATAAACAGAGACAGGATCTAGTGTAATATAAAAAGAGACAGGGTCCAGTGTAATATAAACAGAGATAGGGTCTAGTGTAATATAAAGAGACACAGAGACTAGTGAAATATATTCAGCGACAGGGTCTAATGTAATTAAACAGAGACAGGGTCCAGTGTATTATAAACAGAGACAGGGTCCAGTGTAATATAAATAGAGACAGGGTCTAGTGCAATATAAACAGTGACAGGGTCTAGTGTAATATAAACAGAGACAGAGACGAGTGTAATATTAACAGAGACAGAGTCTAGTGTAATATAAACAGAGACAGGGTCTAGTGTAATATAAAAAGAGACCGGGTCTAGTGCAATATAAACAGTGACAGGGTCTAGCGTAATATAAACAGAGACAGGGTCTAGCGTAATATAAACAGAGACAGGGTCTAGTGTAATATAAACAGAGACATTGTCAAGTGTAATATAAACAGAGACAGGGTCAAGTGTAATATAAACAGAGACAGGGTCTAGTGTATTATAAACAGAGACAGGGTCTAGTGCAGTATAAACAGAGACAGGGTTAGTTTAATATAAACAGAGACAGGTTCTAGTGTAATATAAACAGAGACAGGGTCTAGTGTAATATAAACAGAGACAGGGTCTAGTGCAGTGTAAACAGAGACAGGGTCTAGTATAATATAAACAGAGACAGGGTCTAGTGTAATATAAACAGTGACAGGGTCGAGTGTAATATAAACAGAGACAGGTATTGTGCAATATAAACAGTGACAGGGTCTAGTGTAATATAAACAGAGACAGGGTCTAGTGCAGTATAAACAGAGACAGGGTCTAGTTTAATATAAACAGAGACAGGGTCTAGTGTAATATAAACAGAGACAGGGTCTGGTGTAATATAAACAAATACAGGGTCTTGTGTAATATAAACAGAGACAGGGTCCAGTGTAATATAAACAGAGACAGGGTCTAGTGTAATATAAACAGAGACAGGGTCTAGTGTAATATAAAAAGAGACATGGTCCAGTGTAATATAAACAGAGATAGGGTCTAGTGTAATATAAACAGAGACAGGATCTTGTGTAATATAAACAGAGGCAGGGACTTGTGTAGTATAAACAGAGACAGGTTCTAGTTTAATATAAATAGAGACATGGTCTAGTGTAATATAAACTGAGACAGGGTCAGTGTAATATAAACATAGACAGGGTCTAGTGTAATATAAGCAGAGACAGGGTCTAGTGTAATATAAACAGTGACAGGGTCTAGTGCAATATAAACAGAGACAGGGTCTAATGTAATATAAACAGAGACAGAGGCTAGTGTAATATAATCAGTGACAGGGTCTAGTATAATATAAACAAAGACAGAGACTAGTGTAATATAAACTATGACAGGGTCTAGTTTAAATAAAACAGAGACAGTGTAGGGGGTTTCTCTTGCTCTTTCTGGTCTCCTGCCAGGCTTCGTGCAATAATTACCCTTGAGTGGTTCGACCCACTCCCCCTACGGTTCTAGACCTTGGACTTAGGTGCAGAGAACAATAGTGCAGAGAAAGAACTCAATAGACCAGGTTGAATAGCACGAAATAGATGCTTTTATTTTAAACAGTTTGAAGCATTACAAAATACATGTCATCGGCACAGATTAAAGTTACTACAATCATGCACAAATTTATGAACTTGACTCTATGGAAATGGGGAACACACGGCACATCGTAAAAGGGGAAACACATTACGATTTCCCTTAACTCCCTCCCCTATACCTAAACTAAGTTTCGACCTGGGGAACTTGGGATCATGCTCACCACTCTCGAAATCGCGAGAAAGGGGGGGTTCGCAGCCTTTTTGGCACCGCTTTCCGTCGTCACGTGGATTTGGAAACTTCTGGCGCAGTCGATATTCTCTCCTCCCTCGAGGCGGTGGGGTAGACCCAGCCTCGATGAGCGCTCGTTAAGGTTGAGATCCACTAGGTCGATTTGGGTTCATGGAGCAGACCCAGATGCAGGCTATGCACTTGGGAGAATCTTGTGGCCTAGATCACCAGTCCTCCAGAGGGTTTCTTCTCCGTCGGCCTGGGTCGTCGATGATCTCCCGACCCCAGTACCCGGGCCACCCTCGTCGTCTTCTCGTCGTGGCCGAGCCTTGTTTGGCTGAACACCGACCACGTTGTCCTTTTACCGAAACCGTCCGTCTTTAAAAAGACGAAAACGTTTTCATCGATCTGCCGAAGTGGAAGAGGCGCCGATCCGGGCACCGTCCGCCCTTCGTTCGTTCCTTGTAGAAGAAAGTTCTTGAAGAAATGGAAGCCTGAAGTCGCCCAACAAGAAGCCGTGGCAGTGAAGAAGAAGTTGTTCAAGTAACCCGGAGTCCGAAGTCACTTAGATGGACTTTCAATCCATAGTTATACTCTTTTGGGACAGTCTTATCTCCCGCCAAATCATAGTCCTGTCTTTGTATTAATTTTGGCGGGCAGAAATCTCTGCAGGGGCGCTTTGTCTTGTAACGGAGCCGGTGATAACTTAAACTGGCCTTCCTGGCCGATAATGTCTTTCAATGTCTTTTGCATTGTCACCGTGGCTCGGTTCGCATATTGATCGGTCCGGACATTTTCCTTGATGGCTGCTAAACGGTTTTTCCTTTGTACGATAAATGGGTATAAGTGTTTTTACATTGTCCGCCCATATCTTGATGGGCCCCATCCTGTACTTATAATCCATTGAATATGTATGCTGTTGCTCTGAGTTTCGGTTCCCAGAGACTGGCTTTCGTGGGCTCACTGTCTTCAATCCACAAGCCTGTCTGGCTTGCAGTAACAGAAATAAAATGGTTCATAAACTGATCACGGGGCCTGGTGGCCATTTTGTATGCCTTTTTATCAAAGGTTTTTCTGTGCAAACTTACTTTGGTCAATAAAAAGTCTTATTTTATCCAGATTTCTTGCGTGATTTTTGCTGAAAATTGCGAATCTTACAACAGGGTCCAATGTAATATAAACAGAGCCAGGGACTGGTGTAATATAAACGGAGACAGGGTCGAGAATAATATAAACAGAGACAGGGCCTAGTGCGAAGTAAACAGAGACAGGGTCTCATGTAATATAAACAAAGACATGGTCTAGTGTAATATAAACAGAGACAGAGTCTAGTGTAATATAAACAGAGACAGGGTCTAGTGTAATATAAACAGGGACAGGGTCTAGTGTAATATAAACAGACATAGGGTCTAGTGTAATATTACATTGACATGGTCTATTGTAATATAAAAAATGACAGGGTCTAGTGTAATTAAACAGAGACAGGGTCCAGTGTAATATAAACAGAGACAGGGTCTAGTGTAATATAAAAAGAGACAGAATCTAGTGCATTATAAACAGTGAGAGGGTCTAGTGTAATATAAACAGAGACAGGATCTAGCATAATATAAACAGAGACAGGGTCGAGTGTAATATAAACAGAGACAGGGTCTAGCATAATATAAACAGAGACAGGGTCTCGTGTAATATAAACAGAGACAGGGTCTAGTGTAATATAAACAGAGACAGGGTCTAGTGTAATATAAACAGAGGCAGGGTCCAGTGTAATATAAACAGAGGCAGGGTCTAGTGTAAAATAAACAGAGACACGTTCTAGTGTAATATTAAAGGAGACAGGGTCCAGTGTAATAGAAACAGAGACAGGGTCTAGTGTAATATAAACAGAGACAGGGTCTGGTGTAGTACAAGCAGAGACAGGGTCTAGTGTCATATAAGCAGAGACAGGATCTTGTGTAATATAAACAGAGACAGGGTCTAGTGTAATATAAACAGAGACAGGGTCCAGTGTAATATAAACAGAGACAGGGTCTAGTGTAATATAAAAAGAGACTGGGTCTAGTGTAATATAAACAGAGACAGGGTCTAGTGTAATATAAAAAGAGACAGGGTCCAGTGTAATATAAACAGAGATAGGGTCTAGTGTAATATAAACAGTGACAGGGTCTAATGTAGTATAAGCAGAGACAGGATCTTGTGTAATATAAACAGAGGCAGGGACTTGTGTAGTATAAACAGAGACAGGGTCTAGTGTAATATAAACAGAGACAGGATCTAGTGTGAAGTAAACAGAGACAGGGTCTCGTGTAATATAAACAGAGACAGGGTCTAGTGTAATATAAACAGAGACAGGGTCCAGTGTAAAATAACCAGAGATAGGGTCTAGTGTAATATAAACTGTGAAAGGGCCTAGTGTAGAATAACAGAGACAGGGTCCAGTGTAATATAAACAGAGACAGGATCTTGTGTAATATAAACAGAGACAGTGTCTAGTGTAATATAAACAGAGACAGAGACTAGTATAATATAAACAGTGACAGGTCCTAGTGTAATATAAACAGAGACAGAGACTAGTATAATATATACTGTGACAGAGTCTCGTGTAATATAAACGGAGACAGGGTCTAGTGTAATATAAACAGAGACAGGGTCCAGTGTAATATAAACAGAGATCGGGTCTAGTGTAATATAAAGAGAGACAGAGACTAGTGTAATATAATCAGTGACAGGGTCTAATGTAATATAAGCAGAGACAGGATCTTGTGTAATATAAACAGAGGCAGGTACTTGTGTAGTATAAACAGAGACAGGGCCTAGTGTAATATAAACAGAGACAGGATCTAGTCTGAAGTAAACAGAGACAGGGTCTCGTGTAATATAAACAGAGACAGGGTCTAGTGTAAAATAAACAGAGACAGGGTCTAGAGTAATATAAGCAGAGACAGGGTCTAGTGTAATATAAAAAGAGACAGGGTCTAGTGTAATATAAACAGACATTTGGTCCAGTGTAATATAAACATTGACATGGTCTTGTGCAATATAAACAATGACAGGGACTAGTGTAATTAAACAGAGACAGGGTCCAGTGTAATATAAACAGAGACAGGGTCTAGTGTAATATAAAAAGAGACAGGGTCTAGTGCAATATAAACAGTGACAGGGTCTAGTGGAATATAAACAGAGACAGGTTCTAGTGTAATATAAACAGAGGCAGGGTCCAGTGTAAAATAAACAGAGATAGGGTCTTGTGTAATATAAACTGTGACAGGGCCTAGTGTAGAATAACAGAGACAGGATCCAGTGTAATATAAACAGAGAAAGGGTCTTGTGTAATATAAACAGAGACAGGGACTAGTGTAATATAAACAGAGACAGGGTCTAGTGCGAAGTAAACAGAGACAGGGTCTCATGTAATATAAAAAAAGACATGGTCTAGTGTAATATAAACAGACATGGTGTGGAGATGCCGGAGTTGGACTGGGGTGGACAAATGTAAGAAGTCACACAACACCAGGTTATATTCCAACAGCTTTATTTGAAATCACAAGCTTTCGGAGCGCTGCTCCTTCTTCAGGTGAAGTGGAGAAATGCATAAAGACACAGCTTATGTTGTCAGAGAATCATGTCAGATGTTTACAGGTAACCTTTCCAACTGCCATTTATCACACCTCGGCAGAGAGATAATCACAGCAGTCAAAGGTGTGAATGGTGTCCAAACAGGTCAGTCAGGGAAACATTACATCAACATTATATTGTAATATAAAGAGAGACAGAGACTAGTGTAATATAATCAGTGACAGGGTCTAGTATAATATAAACAAAGACAGAGACTAGTGTAATATAAACTATGACAGGGTCTAGTTTAAATAAAACAGAGACAGTGTAGGGGGTTTCTCTTGCTCTTTCTGGTCTCCTGCCAGGCTTCGTGCAATAATTACCCTTGAGTGGTTCGACCCACTCCCCCTACGGTTCTAGACCTTGGACTTAGGTGCAGAGAACAATAGTGCAGAGAAAGAACTCAATAGACCAGGTTGAATAGCACGAAATAGATGCTTTTATTTTAAACAGTTTGAAGCATTACAAAATACATGTCATCGGCACAGATTAAAGTTACTACAATCATGCACAAATTTATGAACTTGACTCTATGGAAATGGGGAACACACGGCACATCGTAAAAGGGGAAACACATTACGATTTCCCTTAACTCCCTCCCCTATACCTAAACTAAGTTTCGACCTGGGGAACTTGGGATCATGCTCACCACTCTCGAAATCGCGAGAAAGGGGGGGTTCGCAGCCTTTTTGGCACTGCTTTCCGTCGTCACGTGGATTTGGAAACTTCTGGCGCAGTCGATATTCTCTCCTCCCTCGAGGCGGTGGGGTAGACCCAGCCTCGATGAGCGCTCGTTAAGGTTGAGATCCACTAGGTCGATTTGGGTTCATGGAGCAGACCCAGATGCAGGCTATGCACTTGGGAGAATCTTGTGGCCTAGATCACCAGTCCTCCAGAGGGTTTCTTCTCCGTCGGCCTGGGTCGTCGATGATCTCCCGACCCCAGTACCCGGGCCACCCTCGTCGTCTTCTCGTCGTGGCCGAGCCTTGTTTGGCTGAACACCGACCACGTTGTCCTTTTACCGAAACCGTCCGTCTTTAAAAAGACGAAAACGTTTTCATCGATCTGCCGAAGTGGAAGAGGCGCCGATCCGGGCACCGTCCGCCCTTCGTTCGTTCCTTGTAGAAGAAAGTTCTTGAAGAAATGGAAGCCTGAAGTCGCCCAACAAGAAGCCGTGGCAGTGAAGAAGAAGTTGTTCAAGTAACCCGGAGTCCGAAGTCACTTAGATGGACTTTCAATCCATAGTTATACTCTTTTGGGACAGTCTTATCTCCCGCCAAATCATAGTCCTGTCTTTGTATTAATTTTGGCGGGCAGAAATCTCTGCAGGGGCGCTTTGTCTTGTAACGGAGCCGGTGATAACTTAAACTGGCCTTCCTGGCCGATAATGTCTTTCAATGTCTTTTGCATTGTCACCGTGGCTCGGTTCGCATATTGATCGGTCCGGACATTTTCCTTGATGGCTGCTAAACGGTTTTTCCTTTGTACGATAAATGGGTATAAGTGTTTTTACATTGTCCGCCCATATCTTGATGGGCCCCATCCTGTACTTATAATCCATTGAATATGTATGCTGTTGCTCTGAGTTTCGGTTCCCAGAGACTGGCTTTTGTGGGCTCACTGTCTTCAATCCACAAGCCTGTCTGGCTTGCAGTAACAGAAATAAAATGGTTCATAAACTGATCACGGGGCCTGGCGGCCATTTTGTATGCCTTTTTATCAAAGGTTTTTCTGTGCAAGCTTACTTTGGTCAATAAAAAGTCTTATTTTATCCAGATTTCTTGCGTGATTTTTGCTGAAAATTGCGAATCTTACAACAGGGTCCAATGTAATATAAACAGAGCCAGGGACTGGTGTAATATAAACGGAGACAGGGTCGAGAATAATATAAACAGAGACAGGGCCTAGTGCGAAGTAAACAGAGACAGGGTCTCATGTAATATAAACAAAGGCATGGTCTAGTGTAATATAAACAGAGACAGAGTCTAGTGTAATATAAACAGAGACAGGGTCTAGTGTAATATAAACAGGGACAGGGTCTAGTGTAATATAAACAGACATAGGGTCTAGTGTAATATTACATTGACATGGTCTATTGTAATATAAAAAATGACAGGGTCTAGTGTAATTAAACAGAGACAGGGTCCAGTGTAATATAAACAGAGACAGGGTCTAGTGTAATATAAAAAGAGACAGAATCTAGTGCATTATAAACAGTGAGAGGGTCTAGTGTAATATAAACAGAGACAGGATCTAGCATAATATAAACAGAGACAGGGTCGAGTGTAATATAAACAGAGACAGGGTCTAGCATAATATAAACAGAGACAGGGTCTCGTGTAATATAAACAGAGACAGGGTCTAGTGTAATATAAACAGAGACAGGGTCTAGTGCAATATAAACAGAGGCAGGGTCCAGTGTAATATAAACAGAGGCAGGGTCTAGTGTAAAATAAACAGAGACACGTTCTAGTGTAATATTAAAGGAGACAGGGTCCAGTGTAATAGAAACAGAGACAGGGTCTAGTGTAATATAAACAGAGACAGGGTCTGGTGTAGTACAAGCAGAGACAGGGTCTAGTGTCATATAAGCAGAGACAGGATCTTGTGTAATATAAACAGAGACAGGGTCTAGTGTAATATAAACAGAGACAGGGTCCAGTGTAATATAAACAGAGACAGGGTCTAGTGTAATATAAAAAGAGACTGGGTCTAGTGTAATATAAACAGAGACAGGGTCTAGTGTAATATAAAAAGAGACAGGGTCCAGTGTAATATAAACAGAGATAGGGTCTAGTGTAATATAAACAGTGACAGGGTCTAATGTAGTATAAGCAGAGACAGGATCTTGTGTAATATAAACAGAGGCAGGGACTTGTGTAGTATAAACAGAGACAGGGTGTAGTGTAATATAAACAGAGACAGGATCTAGTGTGAAGTAAACAGAGACAGGGTCTCGTGTAATATAAACAGAGACAGGGTCTAGTGTAATATAAACAGAGACAGGGTCCAGTGTAAAATAACCAGAGATAGGGTCTAGTGTAATATAAACTGTGAAAGGGCCTAGTGTAGAATAACAGAGACAGGGTCCAGTGTAATATAAACAGAGACAGGATCTTGTGTAATATAAACAGAGACAGTGTCTAGTGTAATATAAACAGAGACAGAGACTAGTATAATATAAACAGTGACAGGTCCTAGTGTAATATAAACAGAGACAGAGACTAGTATAATATATACTGTGACAGAGTCTCGTGTAATATAAACGGAGACAGGGTCTAGTGTAATATAAACAGAGACAGGGTCCAGTGTAATATAAACAGAGATCGGGTCTAGTGTAATATAAAGAGAGACAGAGACTAGTGTAATATAATCAGTGACAGGGTCTAATGTAATATAAGCAGAGACAGGATCTTGTGTAATATAAACAGAGGCAGGTACTTGTGTAGTATAAACAGAGACAGGGCCTAGTGTAATATAAACAGAGACAGGATCTAGTCTGAAGTAAACAGAGACAGGGTCTCGTGTAATATAAACAGAGACAGGGTCTAGTGTAAAATAAACAGAGACAGGGTCTAGAGTAATATAAGCAGAGACAGGGTCTAGTGTAATATAAAAAGAGACAGGGTCTAGTGTAATATAAACAGACATTTGGTCCAGTGTAATATAAACATTGACATGGTCTTGTGCAATATAAACAATGACAGGGACTAGTGTAATTAAACAGAGACAGGGTCCAGTGTAATATAAACAGAGACAGGGTCTAGTGTAATATAAAAAGAGACAGGGTCTAGTGCAATATAAACAGTGACAGGGTCTAGTGGAATATAAACAGAGACAGGTTCTAGTGTAATATAAACAGAGGCAGGGTCCAGTGTAAAATAAACAGAGATAGGGTCTTGTGTAATATAAACTGTGACAGGGCCTAGTGTAGAATAACAGAGACAGGATCCAGTGTAATATAAACAGAGAAAGGGTCTTGTGTAATATAAACAGAGACAGGGACTAGTGTAATATAAACAGAGACAGGGTCTAGTGCGAAGTAAACAGAGACAGGGTCTCATGTAATATAAAAAAAGACATGGTCTAGTGTAATATAAACAGACATGGTGTGGAGATGCCGGAGTTGGACTGGGGTGGACAAATGTAAGAAGTCACACAACACCAGGTTATATTCCAACAGCTTTATTTGAAATCACAAGCTTTCGGAGCGCTGCTCCTTCTTCAGGTGAAGTGGAGAAATGCATAAAGACACAGCTTATGTTGTCAGAGAATCATGTCAGATGTTTACAGGTAACCTTTCCAACTGCCATTTATCACACCTCGGCAGAGAGATAATCACAGCAGTCAAAGGTGTGAATGGTGTCCAAACAGGTCAGTCAGGGAAACATTACATCAACATTATATTGTAATATAAAGAGAGACAGAGACTAGTGTAATATAATCAGTGACAGGGTCTAATGTAATATAAGCAGAGACAGGATCTTGTGTAATATAAACAGAGGCAGGGACTTGTGTAGTATAAACAGAGACAGGGTCTCATGTAATATAAACAATGACAGGGTCTAGTGTAATTAAACAGAGACAGGGTCCAGTGTAATATAAACAGAGACAGGGTCTATTGTAAAATAAAAAGAGACAGAATCTAGTGCATTATAAACAGTGAGA
The DNA here is from genome assembly GCF_052327205.1 of Somniosus microcephalus. NCBI lineage: Eukaryota > Metazoa > Chordata > Chondrichthyes > Squaliformes > Somniosidae > Somniosus > Somniosus microcephalus. The sequence continues at coordinate 148,260,090 of NC_140990.1, read as the reverse complement.
GGGTCTAGTGAAATATAAACAGAGACACGGTCTAGCGTAATATCAACAGAGACAGGGTCTAGTGTAATATAAACAGAGACAGGGTCTAGTGTAATATAAACAGAGACAGGGCCTAGTGTAATATAAACAGAGACAGGGTCTAGTGTAATATAATCAGAGACAGGGTCCAGTGTAATATAAACAGAGGCAGGGTCTAGTGTAAAATAAACAGAGACAGGGCCTAGTGTAATATTAAAAGAGACATTGTCCAGTGTAATAGAAACAGAGATAGGGTCTAGTGTAATATAAACAGTGACAGGGACTTGTCTAGTATAAACAGAGACAGGGTCTAGTGTAATATAAACAGAGACAGGGTCTAGTGTAATATAAAAAGAGACAGGGTCTAGTGCATTATAAACAGTGAGAGGATCTAGTGTAATATAAACAGAGACAGGGTTTAGCGTAATATAAACAGAGACAGGGTCTAGTGTAATATAAACAGAGACAGGGTCGAGTGTAATATAAACAGAGACAGGGTCTAGTGTAATATAAACAGAGACAGGGTCCAGTGTAATATAAACAGAGACAGGGTCTAGTGTAATATAAACAGAGACAGGGTCTAGTGTAAGATAAAAAGAGACAGGGTCCAGTGTATTATAAACAGAGATAGGGTCCAGTGTAATATAAACAGAGACAGGATCTTGTGTAATATAAACAGAGGCAGGGACTTGTGTAGTATAAACAGAGACAGGGTCTAGTGTAATATAAACAGAGACAGGGTCCAGTGTGAAGTAAACAGAGACAGGGTCTCGTGTAATATAAACAGAGACAGGTTCTAGTTTAATATAAATAGAGACATGGTCTAGTGTAATATAAACTGAGACAGTGTCAGTGTAATATAAACATAGACAGGGTCTAGTGTAATATAAGCAGAGACAGGGTCCAGTGCAATATGAACAGTGACAGGGTCTAGTGCAATATAAACAGAGACAGGGTCTAATGTAATATAAACAGAGACAGAGGCTAGTGTAATATAAACAGTGACAGGGTCTAGTATAATATAAACAAAGACAGAGACTAGTGTAATATAAACTATGACAGGGTCTAGTTTAAATCAAGCAGAGACAGGGTCCAGTGTAATATAAACAGAGCCAGGGACTGGCGTAATATAAACAGTGACAGGGTCCAGTGTAATATAAACGGAGACAGGGTCGAGAATAATATAAACAGAGGCAGGGCCTAGTGTAATATAAACAGTGACAGGGTCTAGGGAGAAGTAAACAGAGACAGGGTGTCATGTAATATAAACAAAGACATGGTCTAGTGTAATATAAACAGGGACAGGTTCTCGTGTAATATAAACAGACATAGGGCCTAGTGTAATATAAATATTGACAAGGTCTAGTGTAATATAAACAATGACAGGGTCTAGTGTAATTAAACAGAGACAGGGTCCAGTGTAATATAAACAGAGACAGGGTCTAGTGTAATATAAACAGACATAGGGCCTAGTGTAATATAAACATTGACAAGGTCTAGTGTAATATAAACAATGACAGGGTCTAGTGTAATTAAAAGGAGACAGGGTCCAGTGTAATATAAACAGAGACAGGGTCTAGTGTAATATAAAAAAAGACAGAATCTAGCGCATTATAAACAGTGAGAGGGTCTAGTGTAATATAAACAGAGACAGGGTCTCGCATAATATAAAAAGAGACAGGGTCTAGTTTAATATAAACAGAGACAGGGTCGAGTGTAATATAAACAGAGACAGGCTCCAGTGTAATATAAACAGAGGCAGGGTCCAGTGTAAAATAAACAGAGATAGCGTCTTGTGTAATATAAACTGTGACAGGGCCTAGTGTAGAATAACAGAGACAGGGTCCAGTGTAATATAAACAGAGAAAGTGTCTTGTGTAATATAAGCAGGGACAGGGACTAGTGTAATATAAACAGAGACAGGGTCTAGTGCGAAGTAAACAGAGACAGGGTCTCATGTAATAGAAACAAAGACATGGTCTAGTGTAATATAAACAGAGACAGAGTCTAGTGTAATATAAACAGAGACAGGGTCTAGTGCAATATAAACAGGGACAGGGTCTAGTGTAATATAAACAGACATAGGGTCTAGTGTAATATAAATATTGACATGGTCTAGTGTAATATAAACAATGACAGGGTCTAGTGTAATTAAACAGAGACAGGGTCTATTGTAATATAAAAAGAGACAGAATCTAGTGCATTATAAACAGTGAGAGGGTCTAGTGAAATATAAAACGAGACAGGGTCTGGTGTAATATAAACAGAGAGAGGGTCTAGTGTAATATAAACAGAGACAGGGTCTAGTGTAATATAAACAGAGACAGGGTCTAGTGTAATATAAACAGAGACAGGGTCTAGTGTAATATAAACAGCGACAGGGTCCAGTGTAATATAAACAGAGGCAGGGTCTGGTGTAAAATAAACAGAGACAGGGACTAGTGTAATATTAAAAGAGACAGTGTCCAGTGTAATAGAAACAGAGATAGGGCCTAGTGTAATATAAACAGATACGGAGACTAGTGTAATATAAACAGTGACAGGGTCTAATGTAATATCAGCGGAGACAGGATCTTGTGTCATAAAAACAGAGGCAGGGACTTGTGTAGTATAAACAGAGACAGGGTCTCGTGTAATATAAACAGAGACAGGGTCTAGTGTAATATAAAAAGAGACAGGGTCTAGTGCATTATAAACAGTGAGAGGGTCTAGTGTAATATAAACAGAGACAGGGTTTAGCGTAATATAAACAGATACAGGGTCTAGTGTAATATAAACAGAGACAGGGTCTAGTGTAATATAAACAGAGACAGGGTCTAGTTTAATATAAACAGAGACAGGGTCCAGTGTAATATAAACAGAGACAGGGTCTAGTGCAATATAAACAGAGACAGGGTCTAGTGTAATATAAACAGAGATAGGGACTTGTGTAGTATAAACAGAGACAGTGTCTAGTGTAATATAAACAGAGACAGGGTCTAGTGTGAAGTAAACAGAGCCAGGGACTGGTGTAATATAAACAGAGACAGGGTCCAGTGTAATATAAACGGAGACAGGGTCGAGAATAATATAAACAGAGGCAGGGCCTAGTGTAATATAAACAGAGACAAGGTCTAGGGCGAAGTAAACAGAGACAGGGTGTCATGTAATATAAACAAAGATATGGTCTAGTGTAATATAAACAGAGACAGAGTCTAGTGTAATATAAGCAGAGACAGGGTCTAGTGTAATATAAACAGGGACAGGTTCTAGTGTAATATAAACAGACATAGGGTCTAGTGTAATATAAACATTGACATGGTCTCGTGTAATATAAACAATGACAGGGTCTAGTGTAATTAAACAGAGACAGGGTCCAGTGTAATATAAACAGAGACAGGGTCTAGTGTAATATAAAAAGAGACAGAATCTAGTGCATTATAAACAGTGAGAGGGTCTAGTGTAATATAAACAGAGACAGGGTCTAGCGTAATATAAAAAGAGACAGGGTCTAGTGTAATATAAACAGAGACAGGGTCTAGTGTAATATAAACAGAGACAGAGTCTAGTGTAATATAAACAGAGACATGGTCTAGTGTAATATAAACAGAGACAGAGACTAGTGTAATATAAACAGTGACAGGGTCTAATGTAATATAAGCAGAGACAGGATCTTGTGTAATATAAACAGAGGCAGGGGCTTGTGTAGTATAAACATAGACAGGGTCTAGTGTAATATAAACAGAGACAGGATCTAATGTGAAGTAACCAGAGACAGGGTCTCGTGTAATATAAACAGAGACAGGGTCTAGTGTAATATAAACAGAGACAGAGTCAAGTGTAATATAAACAGAGACAGGGTCTCGAGTAATATAAACAGAGACAGGGTCTAGTGTAATTTAAACAGAGACAGGGTCTAGTGTAATATAAACAGACATAGGGTCCAGTGTAATATAAACATTGACATGGTCTAGTGTAATATAAACAACGACAGGGACTAGTGTAATTAAACAGAGACAGGGTCCAGTGTAATATAAACAGAGACAGGGTCTAGTGTAATATAAAAAGAGACAGGGTCTAGTGCAATATATACAGTGACAGGGTCTAGTGTAATATAAACAGAGACAGGTTCTAGTGTAATATAAACAGAGACAGGGTCCAGTGAAAAATAAACAGAGATAGGGTCTAGTGTAATATAAACTGTGACAGGGCCTAGTGTAGAATAACAGAGACAGGGTCCAGTGTAACATAAACAGAGACAGGGTCTTTTGTAATATAAACAGAGACAGGGACTAGTGTAATATAAACAGAGACAGAGACTAGTGTAATATGAACGGAGACAGGGTCTAGTGTAATGTAAACAGAGACAGGGTCTTGCGTAATAAAGACAGAGACAGAGTTTAGTGTAATATAAACAGAGACAGGGTCTAGTGTAATATAAAAAGAGACATAATCTAGTGCATTATAAACAGTGAGAGGGTCTAGTGTAATGTAAACAGAGACAGGGTCTAGCGTAATATAAGCAGAGACAGGTTCTAGTGTAATATAAACAGAGACAGGTCTAGTGTAATATAAACAGAGACAGGGTCCAGTGTAATATAAACAGAGGCAGGGTCTAGTGTAAAATAAACAGAGACAGGGTCTAGTGTAATATAAAAAGAGACAGGGTCCAGTGTAATATAAACAGAGATAGGGTCTAGTGTAATTTGAAGAGAGACAGAGACTAGTGTAATATAATCAGTGACAGGGTCTAATGTAATATAAGCAGAGACAGGATCTTGTGTAATATAAACAGAGGCAGGGACTTGTGTAGTATAAACAGAGTCAGGGTCTAGTGTAATATAAACAGAGACAGGGTCTAGTGTAATATAAACAGAGACAGGGTCGAGTGTAATATAAACAGAGACAGAGTCAAGTGTAATATAAACAGAGACAGGATCTAGAGTAATATAAACAGAGACAGGGTCTAGTGTAATTTAAACAGACATAGGGTCCAGTGTAATATAAACATTGACATGGACTAGTGTAATTAAACAGAGACAGGGTCCAGTGTAATATAAACAGAGACAGGGTCTGGTGTAATATAAAAAGAGACAGGGTCTAGTGCAATATAAACAGTGACAGGGTCTAGTGTAATATAAACAGAGACATGTTCTAGTGTAATATAAACAGAGGCAGGGTCCAGTATAAAATAAACAGAGATAGGGTCTAGTTTAATATAAACTGTGACAGGGCCTAGTGTAGAATAACAGAGACAGGGTCCAGTGTAATATGAACAGAGAAAGGTTCTTGTGTAATATAAACAGAGACAGGGACTAGTGTAATATAAACAGAGACAGAGACTAGTATAATATAAACAGTGACAGGTCCTAGTGTAATATAAACAGAGACAGAGACTAGTATAATATATACTGTGACAGAGTCTAGTGTAATATAAACGGAGACAGGGCCTAGTGTAATATTAACAGAGGCAGGGTCTAGTGTAGTATAAACAGAGACAGGGTCCAGTGTAATATAAACGGAGACAGGGTCTAGTGTAATTAAACAGAGACAGGGTCTAGTGTAATATAAAAAGAGACGGGGTCTAGTGCAATATTAACAGTGACAGGGTCTAGTGTATTATAAACAGAGACAGGGTCTAGCGTAATATAAACAGAGACAGGGTCTAGTGTAATATAAACAGAGACAGGGTCTAGTGTAATATAAACAGAGACAGGTTCGAGTGTAATATAAACAGAGACAGGGGCCAGTGAAATATAAACAGAGATAGGGTCTAGTGTAATATAAACAGGGACAGAGACTAGTGTAATATTAACAGAGACAGAGTCTAGTATAATATAAACAGAGACAGGGTCCAGTGTAATATAAAAAGAGATCGGGTCTAGTGCAATATAAACAGTGACAGGGTCTAGCGTAATATAAACATTGACAGGGTCTAATGTTATATAAACAGAGACAGAGGCTAGTGTAATATAAACAGTGACAGGGTCTAATGTAATATAAGCAGAGACAGGATCTCGTGTAATATATACAGTGACAGGGTCTAGCGTTATATAAACAGTGACAGGGTCTAGCGTAATATAAACAGAGACAGGGTCTTGTGTAATATAAACAGAGACAGGTTCAAGTGTAATATAAAGAGAGACAGGGTCAAGGGTAATATAAACAGAGACAGGGTCTAGTGTAATATAAAAAATAACAACAGAAAATGCTGGAAAAACTCAGCAGGTCAGGCAACATCCGTGGAGAGAAATTTGAGTTGACGTTTCGGGTTGGACCCTTCTTCAAAACTGGAAAGAAAAGAAACTAGATCGGAGGCAGGGCTGCAATCGGACAAAAGAATAAAAGAAACAAAAGAAGTAAAAGAGATTAGAAGCTGGACGAGATGGTAATAGGCCAGGTGAAACAGCGATTTACTTGTACGTCTCGCAATCTTGTATATTGTATTCGCTGCACACGATGCGGTCTCCTCTACATAGGGGAGACCAAATGCAGACTGGGTGACCTCTTTGCAGAACACCTCCGGTCAATCCGTAATGGTGACCCCGAGCTTCCGGTCGCCTGTCATTTTAATTCACCGCTCTATTCCCACTCGGACCTCACTGTCCTTGGCCTCTTGTATTGTTCCACGGAAGCTCAACGTAAACTCGAGGAACAGCACCTCATCTTCCGATTAGGCAGTCTGCAGCCTTCAGGACTCAATATCGAGTTCAACAATTTGAGATCATAAGCTCGGCCCCCATTTCATTTTCTCTTGTAATTGTTCCACTCCTTTTCCCCCCACCCCCTTTCCTTTTGTTTCTCTCTCACACCTGGCAGCTATCTTTTGCCCTGCCAGTACACTTTACATCTAATCCCAGCCTATTACCATCTCGTCTAGCTTCTAATCTCTTTTACTTCATTTGTTTCTTTTATTCTTTTGTTCGATCGCAGCCCTGCCTCCGATCTAGTTTCTTTTCTTTCCAGTTTTGAAGAAGGGTCCAACCCGAAACGTCAACTCAAATTTCTCTCCACGGATGTTGCCTGACCTGCTGAGTTTTTCCAGCATTTTCTGTTGTTATTTCGGATTTCCAACATCTGCAGTATTTTGCTATCGTTCTACTATAATATAAACAGACATAGGGTCTAGTGTAATATAAACAATGACAGGGTCTAGTGTAATTAAACAGAGAAAGGGTCCAGTGTAATATAAACAGTGACAGGGTCTAGTGTAATATAAACAGAGACAGGGTCTAGTGTAATATAAACAGAGACAGGGTCTAGTGTAATATAAACAGAGACAGGGTCTAGTGTAATATAAACAGACATATGGTCTAGTGTAATATAAACAATGACAGGGTCTAGTGTAATTAAACAGAGACAGGGTCTAGTGTAATATAAACAGAGACAGGGTCTAGTTTAATATAAACAGAGACAGGGTCTAGTGTAAGATAAACAGAGACAGGGTCTAGTGTAATATAATCAGAGACAGGGTCCAGTGTAATATAAACAGAGATAGGTTCGAGTGTAATATAAACAGAGACAGGGTCTGGTGTAATATAAACAAATACAGGGTCTAGTGTAATATAAACAGAGACAGGGTCTTGTGTAATATAAACAGAGACAGGGTCTAGTGTAATATAAACAGAGACAGGTTCCAGTGTAATATAAACAGAGACAGGATCTAGTATATTATAAACAGAGACAGGGTCTAGTGTAATATAAACAGAGACAGGGTCTAGTGTAATATAAATTGTGACAGGGTCTCGTGTTAAATAAGCAGAGACAGAGACTAGTGTAATATAAACTGTGACAGGGTCTAGTATAAAATAAACAGAGACAGGTTCCAGTGTAGTGTTAACAGAGACAGGGTCCAGTGTAATATAAACGGAGACAGGGTCTAGTGTAGTGTTAACAGAGACAGGGTCCAGTGTAATATAAACGGAGACAGGGTCTAGTGTAATATTAACAGAGGCAGGGTCTAGTGTAATATAAATAGAGACAGGGTCTAGTGTGAAGTAAATAGAGACAGGGTCTCGTGTAATATAAACAGAGACAGAGTCTAGTGTAATATAAACAGAGACAGGGTCGAGAGTAATATAAACAGAGACTGGGTCTCGTCTAATATAAACAGAGACAGGGTCTAGTTTGAAGTAAACAGAGACAGGGTCTAGTGTAATATAAACAGAGACAGGGTCTAGTGTAATATAAACAGAGACAGAGTCTAGTGTAATATAAACAGAGACAGGGTCTAGAGTAATATAAACAGAGACAGGGTCTAGTGTAATATAAACATTGACATGGTCTAGTGTAATATAAACAATGACAGGGTCCAGTGTAATTAAACAGAGACAGGGTCTAGTGTAATATAAACAGTGAGAGGGTCGAGTGTAATATAAACAGTGACAGGGTCTCGTGTAATATAAACAGAGACAGAGTTAAGTGTAATATAAACTGTGACAGGGTCTAGTGTAATATAAACAGAGACAGGGTCCAGTGTAATATAAACAGAGACAGGGTCTTGTGTAATATAAACAGAGGCAGGATCTAGTGTAATATAATCAGAGACTGGGTCTAGTTTAATATAAACAGAGATAGGGTCTAGTGTAATATAAGCAGAGACAGAGGCTAGTGTAATATAAACAGAGACAGGGTCTGGTGTAACATAAACAGATACAGGGTCTATTGTAATATAAACAGGGACAGGGTCTCGTGCAATATAGACAGGGACAGGGTCCAGTGTAATATAAACAGAGACAGGGACTAGTGCAGCATATACAGTGACAGTGTCTAGTGTAATATAAACAGAGACAGGGTCTAGTGTAATATAAACAGAGACAGGGTCCAGTGTAATATAAACAGAGACAGGGTCTCGTGTAATCTAAACGGAGAAAGGGTCTAGTGTAATTTAAAGAGAGAGAGTGCCTAGTGTAATATAAACAGAGACAGGGTCTAGTGTAACATAAACAGATAGAGGGTCTAGTGTAATATAAACAGAGACAGGGTCTAGTTTAATATAAACAGAGACAGGGTCTAGTGTAATATAAACAGAGACAGGGTCTAGTGTAATATAATCAGAGACAGGGTCCAGTGTAATATAAACAGAGATAGGTTCGAGTGTAATATAAACAGAGACAGGGTCTGGTGTAATATAAACAAATACAGGGTCTAGTGTAATATAAACAGAGACAGGGTCTTGTGTAATATAAACAGAGACAGGGTCTAGTGTATTATAAACAGAGACAGGGTCTAGTGTAATATAAACAGAGACAGGGTCTAGCGTAATATAAACTGACACAGGGTCAGTGTAATATAAACAGAGACAGAGTCTAATGTAATATAAACAGAGACAGGGTCTAGTGTAATATAAACTGTGACAGGGTCTAGTATAAAATAAACAGAGACAGGTTCCAGTGTAATATAAACAGAGACAGGGACTAGTGTAGTGTTAACAGAGACAGGGTCCAGTGTAATATAAACGGAGACAGGGTTTAGTGTAATATTAACAGAGGCAGGGTCTAGTGTAATATAAATAGAGACAGGGTCTAGTGTGAAGTAAACAGAGACAGGGTCTAGTGTAATATAAACAGAGACAGAGTCTAGTGTAATATAAACAGAGACAGGGTCGAGAGTAATATAAACAGAGACAGGGTCCAGTGTAATATAAATAGAGACAGGGTCTAGTGTGAAGTAAACAGAGACAGGGTCTCGTGTAATATAAACAGAGACAGAGTCTAGTGTAATATAAACAGAGACAGGGACTTGTGCAGTACAAACAGAGACTGGGTCTCGTCTAATATAAACAGAGGCAGGGTCTAGTTTGAAGTAAACAGAGACAGGGTCTAGTGTAATATAAACAGAGACAGGGTCTCGTGTAATATAAACAGATCTAGGGTCCAGTGTAATATAAACATTGACATGGTCTAGTGTAATATAAACAATGACAGGGTCTAGTGTAATTAAACAGAGACAGGGTCCAGTGTAATATAAACAGTGAGAGGGTCTAGTGTAATATAAACAGTGACAGGGTCTCGTGTAATATAAACAGAGACAGAGTTAAGTGTAATATAAACTGTGACAGGGTCTAGTGTAATATAAACAGAGACAGGGTCCAGTGTAATATAAACAGAGACTGGGTCTAGTTTAATATAAACAGAGATAGGGTCTAGTGTAATATAAACAGAGACAGGGTCTGGTGTAACATAAACAGATACAGGGTCTATTGTAATATAAACAGGGACAGGGTCTAGTGCAATATAGACAGGGACAGGGTCTAGTGTAATATAAACAGAGACAGGGTCTGGTGTAACATAAACAGATACAGGGTCTATTGTAATATAAACAGAGACAGGGTCTAGTGCAATATAGACAGGGACAGGGTCCAGTGTAATATAAACAGAGACAGGGACTAGTGCAGCATATACAGTGACAGGGTCTAGTGTAATATAAACAGAGACAGGGTCTAGTGTAATATAAACAGAGACAGGGTCTCGTGTAATCTAAACGGAGAAAGGGTCTAGTGTAATTTAAAGAGAGAGAGTGCCTAGTGCAACATAAACAGTGACAGGGTCTAGTGTAATATAAACAGAGACAGGGTCTAGTGTAACATAAACAGATAGAGGGTCTAGTGTAATATAAACAGAGACAGGGTCTAGTTTAATATAAACAGAGACAGGATCTAGTGTAAGATTAACAGTGATAGGGTCTAGAGTAATATAAACTGAGACAGGGTCTTGTTTAATATAAACAGTGAAAGGGTCTAGTGTAATACTAACAGAAAGGGGTTAGTGTAATATAAACCGAGACAGGGTCGAATGTAATAAAAAGAGAAACATGGTCTAGTGTAGTACAAACAGAGACAAGGTCTCGTGTATTATAAACAGAGACAGGGCCTAATGTAATATAAACAGAGACATGGTTTAGTGCAATATAAACAGGGATTGTGTCCAGTGTAATATAAACAGAGACAGGCACTAGTGCAATATAAACAGTGACAGGGTCTAGTGTAATATGAACTGAGACAGTATCTAGTGTAATATAAACAGAGACAGGGTCTAGTGTAATTAAAAATAGAGACAGGCTCTAGTGTAATATAAATAGAGGCAGGGTCTAGTGTAATATAAACAGAGACAGGGTCTAGTGCAATATAAACAGTGACAGGGTCTAGTGTAATATAAACAGAGACAGGGTCTAGTGTAATATAAGCAGAGACAGGGTCTAGTGTAATATAAACAGAGACAGGGTCTAGTGTAATATAAACAAAGACAGGGTCCAGTGTAATATAAACAGAGATAGGGTCTAGTGTAATATAAACAGAGACAGAGACTAGTGTAATATAAACAGTGACAGGGTCTAATGTAATATAAGCAGAGACAGGATCTCGTGCAATATAAACAGAGACAGGGTCTAGTGTAATATAAATAGAGACAGGGTCTAGTGTGAAGTAAACAGAGACAGGGTCTAGTGTAATATAAACAGAGACAGAGTCTAGTGTAATATAAACAGAGACAGGGCCTAGTGTAATATACACAGAGACAGGGACTTGTCTAATATAAGCAGAGACAGGATCTCGTGTAATATAAACAGAGACAGGGTCTAGTGTAATATAAACAGAGACAGAGTCTAGTGTAATATAAACAGAGACAGGGCCTAGTGTAATATACACAGAGACAGGGACTTGTCTAATATAAACAGAGACAGGGTCTAGTTTGAAGTAAACAGAGACAGGGTCTAGTGTAATATAAACAGAGACAGGTCTAGTGTAATATAAACAGAGGCAGAGGCCTAGAAATTCAGTTCGGACGCTATTGCGGCGCTAAAGTCGGGCGCTCGTCAAATTTAGCGGCCGCCGGAAAGTGCAGGCGAGCTCGCCGAAATTCAGTAGATTTGGCCAACTTTTTGGCCGAGCGCTGCAAAAGGCGTTGGAACCCTGTGTTCAGGCGCTAATCCGGCGATGCAGCCTAATAACGCCGATTCCGGGCGCAGCGCAGGTGCGATCATGTGGTGAGTGTCAGCAGACACCCTGACGCCGGCCTGCTCTTAAAGGGGGAAGGGTCAACTTTGACTGCAGCCACGCCCTGCATGCTGTAGCCCTGCAACTAGGCCTCAGGACTGGTTGTGTGCCATATCAACGGCTGGAGGTCATGGAGAGGGCCCGTGAAAGAGCCCAGCGGTTCTCTGAGCATGCGCTGGGTGTGCTCCTTCATGGGGTGCGCAATAGAAGACGGGTCGTGTGCCCGGCTAGTGGCAGGAAGGCTCCCAGGAGCCAGTTCAGGGAGGCGTGGACCAAAATTGCCCGGAGGGTCTCCTCCAACTCCGATGTTCCCAGGAGTGCGGACCAGTGCCGCAAGAAATACAACGACCTATGTCGGCTGGTCAAGGTGAGTACCCTTTCCAATGTCCCCCTCATCCTTGCATGTGCACCTCCCATTAGGGCCAAAGGGACATCCAAGGTCTAATGCCCAGCCCTGCTGCCGCTTCAATGGCACTTGCATGTTAATCAATAGCTCTTTCTGCACTTACCACACTGTGCAAGCTATTCCACCATGGCAGGCCTCACACACAGCTACAGGGCACCACACTGTGCAAGCTATTCCACCATGGCAGGCCTCACACACAGCTACAGGGCACCACACTGTGCAAGCTATTCCACCATGGCAGGCCTCACACACAGCTACAGGGCACCACACTGTGCAAGCTATTCCACCATGGCAGGCCTCACACACAGCTACAGGGCACCACACTGTGCAAGCTATTCCACCATGGCAGGCCTCACACACAGCAACGGGGCACCACACTGTACTTAGACGCCCTCCTTTCTCTTGCAGGCCAAGCTGGCGAGGAACGCCAGGAGCCTCCGTGTCACTGGTGGAGGCCCTCGCGATTTCCAGGAGCTAACGCCTCTGGAAGAGAGGGTGGCCCGACTGCTGCGTCACCCGGTGATTGGGCCTGTGGCGCTCGGCGACGCCGACCCTATACTGGAGCCCACTGGTAAGGACAGGACCGGGTGCACCTCTATCCTTGCCCTCGCGCATCAGATCTACATCCTTCCCCACTGGCCGATAAATGCGCATAATGCACCAGTGCGGCCTCCCTCGCTGTCGGCCTGTCCTCACTCTAAAGCTACACTTGTGCCTTCCTGCTTTCAGCTGGTGAGGAGGAGGTGCTCCCTGAAGCCCACACAGCCAGGCCCTCGGAGGAGGAGGACGTCGAGGAGCAGCAGGAAGGCGCCACCTCGGGGGAACCCTCCTCCGCTCCAGGAGATGCCAATGAAGGGGAGACGTCTGGCGTGCCGGAGAGCCAGGGGGAGGCGGGGGAGGGGAGCCCCGAACCTGGTCCCAGTGGCATGGACGCCCGCGGCAAGGCTCCGGCGGCACGCCAGCCTTCTGCCCAGAGGGGGGAGGCGGTGGAGGGGAGGGCAGAACCTGGTGCCAGTGGCGTGGCCGCACGCGGCAGCGCTCCGGCGGCACGCCAGCCTTCTGGCCAGAGGGTGGAGGCGCCCTCCAGTCCGGACTCGGACGTCGCCCAGGAGGTGCACCTCCTGGACGAGATGTCGGAGGCGTTGGAGCGCCGGCATGTGGAAATCATGGAGGTGCTGGCACAGATGCCTCAGGCGATCGAAAGCCTCGCTCAAAATGTGGTGGCTTTCGGCCAATCCCAGGCCAGGGGCCTAGAGCTTTTCGCAGCAGCGCACGCCAGGGGGGTGGAGCTCCTTGTGGCAGCGCATGAGAGGGGGGTCGAACAACTCGAGGCAGCGCAGCACGCCAGTCGCCAGCTGAGAGGTGCTGTGCAGACAATGGGACTGCAGATGCGGGGACATGCCGGCGCAGTTGGGGCACTGACTTCTGCGACCCTCGCACTGGCGCGGAGGCGTCGCCAGGCCAGCCGCCGCCCTGCTGCCGCACACCGGTCTGGCGACCAACAGTTTGGCGCGCTTGCTCCCCGGCCAGGCCGCCCGAGTGCACGTGTGTCTGGCGACCAGCGCGCGCCTGGCATCACCCACCTTGTCCCCATTGGTGCAGGCGAGCCTGCCACTCCCCCAGCCAGGGTGCAAGGAGCTACTGCAGCCAGTGAAGAGGGCCACCCACAGCTGCAGCAGCCACCAGCCGGCCCCTCCCGGGCCCGCCCTCATGTAGGCCGACCCCCAAGGGCATCTGGCGAGACGCCTTGTCGCCCTGAGGATCCTTCCCCCAGCCTCGGCACAGCCTCACGGCCCAGCTTGAGGCGCAGCAGCAGGACGGGCCGGGGCAAAAGACGGCTGTCGACAGACTCGCCCTCTCGCCACACCCAATAGAGTGTGTTGAGCGAGGGTTTGGGTGATGCGGGGGCTTCTGTTCTGGGGGGCATTATGTGTTTTTGTTTTATGGGGGTCTTTGTGTTGTTGGGGGGGCTTGTTTTTGTTAGGCCAGTGACGAAGGCCATTTGGATGGTGATGTTATGTTTGTCCTCCCCAGGTTTTGGGAGTGACAGAAGTTTGTTACTGTTTTTTGGGGGTCTTCTCTGTTTTGCTCTTCCATGTGGGAAGGGCCCTGAGTTTTTGAAATAAAGATGTTTATTTATTCACCATGTGCAGGTGTCATGTTTCAAGTGGTTGTTGGGTTAACCGGCTGAGGGCTTGCGAAGCGGCTGCGTTCAGTGGGCCAGGACATTCCCTGACAGGGGGCCTGGAAGTGTCGAGCAATAAGCCCCCGGCGGACGGCCCTTGGACCTTGTCGCTCCCTCCTGGCCTGGTGCTCCTCCTCCTCAGGGTCCTCCTGCTCGTCCTCCTGAGGTGGTGGGGCAATGTCAGGTGGCAGTGCCTGAGTCCTGCGGATAGCCAGGTTGTGGAGCATGCAGCACACCACGACGAACTGGGAGACTCTATCCGGTGAATACTGAAGAGACCCGCCCGAACGATCCAGGCAGCGGAACCGTTGCTTGAGGACGCCTATCGTTTGCTCTATTAGGTTCCTTGTGGCTTGATGGCTTTCGTTGTATGCCAGCTCCGCTGAGGTCCTGGGCGCGCGGAGCGGGGTCATGAGCCATCTGCACAAAGGGTAGCCCTTGTCCCCGAGAAGCCATCCCCTTGGTGGAGGCTGTGCCTGGAACATGTCAGCCACAGTAGTCTGTCGCAGGATAAAGGCATCGTGGATGCTTCCTGGGAAGCGGGCATTGACAGCTAGGATGCGCTGCCTGTGGTCACACACCAGCTGCACATTTAGGGAATGGTAGCCCTTCCGGTTGCGGTATTGCTCGGCATTGTGGATAGGTGCCCGCATAGCCACATGCGTGCAGTCAATGGCGCCCTGCACCATGGGGAAGGCCGCGATCCTGGCAAATCCGAATGCACGCTGCTCCTGCTTGTGTTGGGTCATGGGGAAGGAGATGAATTGGTGCCTCCTCGCGAAAAGTGCTTCGGTGACCTTTCGGATGCAGCGATGCGCGGCGAACTGGGAGATGGTCGCGATGTCCCCAGCAGCGGCTTGGAAGGAGCCACTTGCATAAAAGCTGAGAGCCACCGTGACCTTCACTTCCACCGAGAGAGACGCCCTGGACATGAGCTGTGGCTGCAAATCTGCATGAAGCAGCTGGCAGATCTCTTCAACCACCTCCCTTCTGAAGTGCAGCCTCTTAACACAATGCGCCGCAGTCATGGTGAGATATGAGACCTGCTCCCGGTATTGCCTGACTGGGTAAGGCCTACGTTGGCGACGCCTAATGGCCCCTCTGCATCTAGGCATGCCTGGCCCTGTCTCAAAGCGTCTGCCAGCACTTCGCACAAAATGTAGGAAATGAGGGTTGGCCCCCCATGCAGCCCCCATTACAAAGTTCCAAACAGCAAAATCACAAGGATGCAAATGTCAAAGCACTGGCTAGAAGCCAAAAATACCTCTCCTATGGTGTCCGAAATCAGTAATCTCTGTGCCTTGCTCTCTGTGCAGAAATCCAAACCAGTCAAGTCATTGCAGCGAAATGCCTAGCTTTTATGGGTGAGTGGATGTGCCCTTTAATTAGCGCTCCCCGAATCCCACAGGGCCTCTGTTGAGTTCCATTTCACAGTTCTTAGCAGCGCCACGCCAACATCGGCCGGGCGCCACTGAATTTCCGGTTTGGGGCGCACAAACGGCGTTGCACGACGGAATGACGTCATAAGATGCGCGCGCAGCTGAGCGGGCGCTAACACTTTGCGTCGGCGCTAAAGCCCAGCTGAATTTCGGCGTAGGCGCAGATCCGGCGGTGCCCGGGCGCTAAGTGGATAGCGCCGGAAATCTGGCGCTAACGGCTGGCGCAAACAGCTGAATTTCTAGGCCTAAGACTCTGGCAACAGAGTCTTGCATGAGTTTGCGCCGGCGCATTAAAGGCCCTGCGGCGGCCGGCCGCTTTCCCGCCGGCCGCCTGCCCGCAGCTCCCTCCCCGGACTTCTCCCCCCCACCCCCCGGAACAGATGCAAGCCCGGCACTTGTCCGAGGTGCCGGGCTCATTTTTAGACAGATTTGCGCGGGCCGCGGCCGGGTGCAGGCAGCTCCTCCTTAACGGAAGGAGGAGGCCTGCACTTCCCGAGCCTGCCGCACCGCATCGGGTGCCGCAGCGCCGGAATTGCGGCGCGAAACGGCAGTTAGCGCCGATTTTCCGCCGCAAAGACCCTTCAGTAGCGCCGGCAGCCGTTTGGGCGCGGCCCTGCTGAATTTTTGGCGCGCGCAGGGGGACTTAGCGCCGGCACTAACTTCCGGCGCTAAAGCCCTGGCTAAGTCAAAACCCAATTTCTAGGCCAGGGACTTGCGTAGTACAAACAGAGACAGGGGCCTAGAAATTCACTGGCCTTAGCGCCGCTTTTCAGGCGCTAGAGGGCCGAGCGCCGAAGTTATGGCCAGCTTTGAAATTGACAGGGGCCCTAAATCGGCGTTAGGCCGGCAGCGCTGCGCCGGCACCGATGACGTCATCGGTGTGCGCAGCGTCCCGGTTGCCATGGTAACCCGCCCGAACTCCGAAATTGACTTGCGGCCGCCTCGCCCGTGGCAGCCGCAAGCAACGTTCTGGCAGAGGTGTCGTACACAACTTTGCGCCGGCGCATTAAAGGCCCCGCGGCGGCCGGCCGCTTTCCCGCCGCCCGCCTGGCCGCAGCTCCCTCCCCGGACTTCCCCCCCCCCCGCCCCCGGAACAGAAGCAAGCCCGGCACTTGTCCGAGGTGCCGGGCTCATTTTTAATAAGATTATCGCGGGCCGCGGCCGGGTGCAGGCAGCTCCTCCTTAAGGGAAGGAGGAGGCCTGCACTTCCCGAACCTGCCGCACCGCAGCGGGCGCCGCAGCGCCGGAATAGCGCCGAAGTTCAGCGCATAGCGCCAGTTTTCAGGCGCTAACACCTTTCAGCAGCGCCGGCAGCCGTTTGGGCGCAGAAGTAGTGAACTTTTGGCCCGCCCAGCGCGACTTAGCTCCGGCACTAACTTCCGGCGCTAAAGCCGTTGCTGCGCCAAAACCCAATTTCTAGGCCATGGTCTCGTCTAATATAAACAGAGACAGGGTCTAGTTTGAAGTAAACAGAGACAGGGTCTAGTGTAATATAAACAGAGACAGGGTCTAGTGTAATATAAACAGAGACAGAGTCTAGTGTAATATAAACAGAGACAGGGTCTAGAGTAATATAAACAGAGACAGGGTCGAGTGTTATATAAACAGAGACAGGGTCTAGTGTAATATAAACAGACATAGGGTCCAGTGTAATATAAACATTGACATGGTCTAGTGTAATATAAACAATGACAGGGTCTAGTGTAATTAAACAGAGACAGGGTCCAGTGTAATATAAACAGAGACAGGGTCTAGTGTAATATAAACAGAGACAGGATGTAGTGTAATATAAACAGAGGCAGGATCTAGTGTAATATAATCAGAGACAGGGTCTAGTTTAATATAAACAGAGATAGGGTCTAGTGTAATCTAAGCAGAGACAGAGGCTAGTGTAATATAAACAGTGACAGGGTCTTGTGTAATATAAACAGAGACAGGGTCTGGTGTAAAATAAACAGATACAGGATCTATTGTAATATAAACAGAGACAGGGTCTAGTGCAATATAGACAGGGACAGGGTCTAGTGTAATATAAACAGAGACAGGGTCTGGTGTAACATAAACAGATACAGGGTCTATTGTAATATAAACAGAGACAGGGTCCAGTGTAATATAAACAGAGACAGGGACTAGTGCAGTATATACAGTGACAGGGTCTAGTGTAATATAAACAGAGACAGGGTCTAGTGTAATATAAACAGAGACAGGGTCTAGTGTAATATAAACAGAGACAGGGTCTAGTGTAATCTAAACGGAGAAAGGGTCTAGTGTAATTTAAAGAGAGAGAGTGCCTAGTGCAACATAAACAGTGACAGGGTCTAGTGTAATATAAACAGAGACAGGGTCCAGTGTAACATAAACAGATACAGGGTCTAGTATAATATAAACAGAGACAGGATCTAGTGTAAGATTAACAGTGATAGGGTCTAGAGTAATATAAACTGAGACAGGGTCTAGTTTAATATAAACAGTGACAGGGTCTAGTGTAATATAAACAGAGACAGGGTCTAGAGTAATATAAACTGAGACAGGGTCTAGATTAATATAAACAGAGACAGGGTCTAGTGTAATATAAACAGAGACAGGGTCTAGTGTAATATAAACAAATACAGGGTCTAGTATAATATAAACAGTGACAGGATCCAGTGTAAGATTAACAGTGATAGGGTCCAGAGTAATATAAACTGAGACAGGGTCTAGTTTAATATAAACAGTGACAGGGTCTAGTGTAATATTAACAGAAAGGGGTTAGTGTAATATAAACAGAGACAGGGTCTAATGTAATAAAAAGAGAAACATGGTCTCGTGTATTATAAACAGAGTCTGGGTCTAGTGTAATATGAACAGAGAGAGGGTCCAGTGTAATATAAACAGAGGCAGGGTCTAGTGCAATACAAACAGTGACAGTGTCTCGTGTAATATAAACAGAGACAGGGTCTAGCCTAATATAGATAGAGAAAGGGTCTAGTGTAATATAAACAGAGATAGGGTCGAGTGTAATATAAACAGAGACAGGGTCTAGTGTAATATAAACTGAGACAGGTTCTGGTGTAATATAAAGAGAGACAGGGTCTAGTGTAATATAAACAGAGACAGGATATAGTGTAATATAAACTGAGACAGTGTCTAGTATAATATAAATAGGGACAGGGTCTAGTGTAATATAAACTGAGACAGTGTCTAGTGTAATATAAATAGGGACAGGGTCTAGTGTAATATAAACAGAAACATGGTCTAGTGTAATATAAACAGGGACAGGGTCTAGTGTAATATAAATAGGGAAAGGGTCTAGTGTAATATAAACAGAGACAGGTTCTAGTGTAATATAAACAGAAACATGGTCTAGTGTAATATAAACAGAGACAGGGTCTAGTGCAATATAAACAGTGACAGGGTCTAGTGTAATATAAACAGAGACAGGGTCTAGTGTTATATAAACAGAGACAGGGTCTAGTGTAATATAAACAGAGACAGGGTCCAGTGCAATATAAACAGTGACATGGTCTAGTGTAATATAAACAGAGACAGGGTCTAGTGTAATATAAACAGAGACAGGGTCTAGTGTTATATAAACAGAGACAGGGTCTAGTGTAATATAAACAGAGACAGGGTCCAGTGCAATATAAACAGAGACAGGGTCTAGTGTAATATAAACAGAGACAGGGTCTAGTGCAATATAAACAGAGACTGGGTCCAGTTTAATATAAACAGAGACAGGGTCTAGCGTAATATTAAATGAGACAGGGTCGAGTGTAATATAAACAGAGACAGGGTCTAGTGTAATATAAACAGGGACAGGGTCCAGTGTAATATAAACAGAGACAGGGTCTAGTGTAATATAAACAGAGACAGGGACGAGTGTAGTATAAACAGAGACAGGGTCCAGTGTAATAGAAACGGAGACAGGGTCAGTGTAATATAAACAGAGACAGGGTCCAGTGTAATATAAACAGAGACAGGGTCTAGTGCAATATAAACAGTGACAGGGTAGAGTGTAATATAAACAGAGACAGGGTCTAGTGTAATATAAACAGAGAAACGGCCTAGTGTAATACAAACAGAGACAGCGTCTAGTATAATATAAACAGAGACAGGGTCTAGGGTAATATAATCAGAGACAGGGTCTAGTGTAATATAAACGGAGACAGGGTCTAGTGTAATATAAACAGAGACAGGATGTAGTGTAATATAAACTGAGACAGGGTCTGGTGTAATATAAACGGAGACAGGGTCTCGTGTAATATAAACAGCGACAGGATGTAGTGTAATATAAACAGAGACAGGGTCCAGTGTAATATAAACAGAGACAGGGTCTCGTGTAATATAAACGGAGACAGGGTCTAGTGTAATATAAACAGAGACAGGATGTAGTGTGATATAAACAGAGACAGGGTCTAGTGTAATATAAACAGAGACAGGGTCTAGTGTAATATAAACAGAGACAGGGTCTAGTGTAATATAAACAGAGAGAGGGTCTAGTGTAATATAAACTGAGACAGGGTCGAGTGTAACAAAAAGACAAACATGGTCTAGTGTAGTACAAACAGAGACAGGGTCTGGTGTATTATAAACAGAGACAGGGCCTAATGTAATATAAACAGAGACAGGGTCTAGTGTAATATAAACAGAGACAGAGACTAGTGTAATATAAACAGTGACGGGGTCTAGTGTAATATAAACAGAGACAGAGTCTAGTGTAATATAAACTGTGACAGGGTCTAGTGTAATATAAACAGAAACAGGGTCCAGTGTAATATAAACAGAGACAGGGTCTTGTGTAATATAAACAGACAGGGTCCAGTGTAAGATAAACGGAGACAGCGTCTAGTGCAATGTTAACAGAGGCTGGGTCTCGTGTAATATATATAGAGGCAGGGTCTAGTGTGAAGTAAACAGAGGCATGGTCTAGTGTAACAAAAACAGAGACAGAGTCTAGTGTAATATAAACAGAGACAGGGTCGAGTGTAATATAAACAGAGACAGAGTCTAGTGTAACATAAACAGAGACAGGGTCCAGTGTAAGATAAAAAGAGACAGGGTCTAGTGTAAAAAAACAGAGACAGGGTCCAGTGTAATATAAACACAGACAGAGTCTAGTGTAATATAAATAGAGACAGGGTCTAGTGTAATATAAACAGAGACAGGGTCTAGTGTAATATAAACAGAGACAGGGTCTAATGTAATATAAACAGAGACAGGGTCCAGTGTAATATAAACAGAGATAGGGTCTAGTGTAATATAAACAGAGAGAGAGACTCTATATGGCACGAAGGGCTCTATTATAAACTTCTTCAGTGTGGAATAGGGGGCAAAGTCTATGACCTTATTAAATCAATGTATCTGAAAAACAAATGCGGGGTCAAAATTGGAGACAAACGCACCGATTTCTTCACCCAGAGAAGAGGCGTCCGGCAGGGCTGCAATTTGAGCCCGACCCTGTTCAACATATACATAAATGAATTAGCAGACATGCTGGAGCAAAGCGAGTCACCAGGTCTCCGTCTCCTGGATGGAGAAGTGAAGTCCCTGTTCTATGCGGACGACCTGGTTCTGCTGTCTCCCACAGAACAGGGATTACAGCAACAACTAGACCTACTCGACAAATACTGCCAAAATTGGGCTCTAACAGTAAATCTAAAGAAAACCAACATCATGATTTTTCAGAAAAGACCCAGATGTCAGGAAAACAAATACCAGTTTACCCTCAGTGATACCACTATAGGACACACTATGAGCTACACCTACCTTGGTCTAACTATTACAGCATCAGGGAGCTTCAGCATAGCAGTGAATGCACTAAAAGAAAAAGCCCGAAGAGCCCTATATGCAATAAAAAGAAAACTCTACAACATGCAAATCCCAATCAAAATCTGGCTCAAAATTTTTGACAGCATAATCCTGCCCATTGCACTGTACGGTAGTGAAGTATGGGGCCCGCTAAATCACCAAAGCTACACTAAATGGGAAAAACACACAATAGAAGCCCTACATGCAGAATTCTGCCGAAGCATCCTTCGCACCCAAAGAAAAACGCCAAAAAATGCATGCAGAGCCGAACTAGGCAGATACCCACTGATAATAAACATCCAAAAACGAGCACTAAACTTCCTAAATCACCTCAAATCTAGCTCCCCAGACACCCTTCATTTCAAAGCCTTTCAGACCCAAGAGCTAAACCCAGAAAAGAGTCCCCTGAGTCAGCTGCTACTGAAACTAAGTACTCAGCCGGACCCTGACCAGCCCCAGACCAACACAGCCGTCCAAACACCAATCCGAGTGAACCAAATCATTAAAAAATGCAAAGAAACCTTCCTGGAACATTGGAACAAAATAACCGAAAGCCAAAGCAGATTAGAATGTTACCGGGCCCTAAAAAGAGAATATAAACTGGCAGACTACCTCACGACCATCAGAGACACAAAACAGAGACAGACCCTCACCAGGTACAGACTAAGCGACCACCAACTGGAAATTGAAAAAGGCAGATACAAGAAATCCTGGCAGCCTAGAGAGAATAGAATATGCGATCAATGTCTGGCTGGCGAGGTTGAAACAGAAATGCATTTCCTCCTAAAATGCGAAAAATTCAACACATCAAGAAACATATTATTCAACAAGCTAAGCCAAACAACCCCAGATTTCAAGGAACTGGATGATCTGTCAAAATTGAGATTAGTCCTAGGAGAAGGAGACAGACCATACCTTGGGGCTAAATATGTAACAACATGTCACAACCTGAGGACTGTTTAAAAGTAAGACTGTTTAAAATTAATATTGAACATACCAAATGAAGTAGAAAGACTGTTTAAAATTAATAATGTTTAAAAGTAATATTGTATATACCCAACAAATGTCAAATCGATTGACACCGACAGAATGTTGGAAAACTGTACCTTTTTGCTATGTAAGCTTTGGCAATATGGTTCTCTGTAAACTTTCATGCCAATAAAGCATTTGAACTGAACTGAACTGACTAGTGTAATATAAACAGAGACAGGGTCTAGTGTAATATAAACAGAGACAGGGTCTAGTGTAATATAAACAGAGACAGGGTCTCGTGTAATTTAAACAATGACAGGGTCTAGTGTAATATAAACAATGACAGGGTCTAGTGTAATTAAGCAGAGACAGGGTCCAGTGTAATAAAACAGAGATAGGGTCTAGTGTAATATAAACGGAGACAGAGACTAGTGTAATTTAAACAGTGACAGGGTCTAATGTAATATAAGCAGAGACAGGTTCTTGTGTAATATAAACAGAGACAGGTTCTAGTGTAATATAAACAGAGATAGGGTATAGTATAATATAAACAGAGACAGAGTCTAGTGTAATATAAACAGAGACAGGGTCTAGTGTAATATAAACAGAGGCAGGGTCGAGTGTAATATAAATAGAGACAGGGTCTAGTGTAATATAAACGGAGACAGGGTCTAGTGTAATATTAACAGAGGCAGGGTCTAGTGTAATATAAATAGAGACAGGGTCTAGTGTGAAGTAAACAGAGACAGGGTCTAGTGTAATATAAACAGAGACAGAGTCCAATGTAATATAAACAGAGACAGGGCCTAGTGTAATATACACAGAGACTGGGTCTAGTGTAATATAAGCCGAGACAGGATCTTGTGTAATATAAACAGAGACAGGGACTTGTCTAATATAAACAGAGACAGGGTCTAGTTTGAAGTAAACAGAGACAGGGTCTAGTGTAATATAAACAGAGACAGGGTCTAGTGTAATATAAACAGAGACAGAGTCTAGTGTAATATAAACAGAGACAGGATCTAGAGTAATATAAACAGAGACAGGGTCTAGTGTAATATAAACAGAGACAGGGTCTAGTGTAATATAAACAGACATAGGGTCCAGTGTAATATAAACATTGACATGGTCTAGTGTAATATAAACAATGACAGGGTCTAGTGTAATTAAACAGAGACAGGGTCCAGTGTAATATAAACAGAGACAGGGTCTAGTGTAATATAAACAGTGAGAGGGTCTAGTGTAATATAAACAGTTACAGGGTCTAGTGCAATATAAACAGAGACAGAGTTAAGTGTGATAGAAACTGTGACAGGGTCGAGTGTAATATAAACAGTGACAGGGCCTAATGTAATATAAGCAGAGACAGGATCTTGTGTAATATAAACAGAGACAGGGACTTGTGTAGTACAAACAGAGACAGGGTCTCGTCTAATATAAACAGAGACAGGGTCTAGTTTGAAGTAAACAGAGACAGGGTCTAGTGTAATATAAACAGAGACAGGGTCTAGTGTAATATAAACAGAGACAGATTCTAGTGTAATATAAACAGAGACAGAGTCTAGAGTAATATAAACAGAGACAGGGTCTAGTGTTATATAAACAGAGACATGGTCGAGTGTAATATAAACAGACATAGGGTCCAGTGTAATATAAACATTGACATGGTCTAGTGTAATATAAACAATGACAAGGTCTAGTGTAATTAAACAGAGACAGGGTCCAGTGTAATATAAACAGAGACAGGGTCTAGTGTAATATAAACAGTGAGAGGGTCTAGTGTAATATAAACAGTGACAGGGTCTAGTGTAATATAAATAGAGACAGAGTTAAGTGTAATATAAACTGTGACAGGGTCTAGTGTAATATAAACAGAGACAGGGTCCAGTGTAATATAAACAGAGACAGGGTCTTGTGTAATATAAACAGAGACAGGATGTAGTGTGATATAAACAGAGGCAGGACCTAGTGTAATATAATCAGAGACAGGGTCTAGTTTAATATAAACAGAGATAGGGTCTAGTGTAATATAAGCAGAGACAGAGGCTAGTGTAATATAAACAGTGACAGGGTCTTGTGTAATATAAACAGAGACAGGGTCCAGTGTAAGATACACAGAGATAGGGTCTCATGTAATATCAACAGAGACAGTGTCACAGAATCACAGAATCACAGAAACCCCACAGTGCAGATAGAGGCCATTTCGGCCCATCGAGCCTGCACTGACACATATCCCACCCGCTCCCCGTAACCCCTACACCAACACATATCCCACACTATCCCCGTAACCCCATGTATTTAATCCCCCTAACACTAAGGGTCAATTTATCATAGCCAATCAACCTAACCCGCACATCTTTGGACTGTGGGAGGAAACCGGAGCACCCGGAGAAAACCCACGCAAACACGGGGAGAATGTGCAAACTCCACACAGACAGTCGCCCGAGGCCGGATTCGAACCCGGGTCCATGGCGCTGTGAGGCAACAGTGCTAACCACTATGCCACCGTGCTGTCGAGTGCAATATAAACAGAGACAGTGTCGAGTGCAATATAAACAGAGACAGGGTCAAGTGTAATATAAACAGAGACAGGGTCTAGTGTAATATAAACAGAGACAGGTTCTAGTTTAATATAAACAAATACAGGGTCTAGTGTAATATAAACAGAGGCAGGGTCGAGTGTAATATAAACAGAGACAGGGTCTAGTGTAATATAAACAGAGACAGGGACTAGTGTAATATAAACTGTGACAGGGTCCAGTGTAATATAAACAAAGACAGGGTCTAGTGTAATATAAACAGTGACATGGTCTAGTGTAATATAAACAGAGATGGGGTCTTGTGTAATATAAACAGAGACAGGGTCTAGTGTAATATTAACAGAGACAGGGTCTAGTGTAATATAAACAGAGACAGGGTCTAGTGTAATATAAAATGAGACAGGGTCTAGAGTAATATAAACAGAGACAGGGTCTAGTGTAATATAAATAGAGACATGGTCTAGTGTAATATAAACAGAGACAGGGTCTAGTGTAATATAAACAGAGACAGGGTCTAGTGTAATATAAATAGAGACATGGTCTAGTGTAATATAAACAGAGACAGGGTCCAGTGTAATATAATCAGAGACAGGGTCTAGTGTAATATAAACAGAGACAGGTTCTAGTGTAATATAAACAGAGACAGGGTCTAGTGTAATATTAACAGAGACAGGGTCTAGTGTAATACAAATAGAGACAGGGTCTAGTGTAATATAAACAGAGACAGGGTCTAGTGTAATATAATCAGAGACAGGGTCTAGTGTAATATAAACAGATAGAGGGTCTAGTGTCACATAAACAGATACAGGGTCTAGTGTAATATAAACAGACACAGGTTCTAGTGCAATATAAACAGAGACAGGGTCTAGTGTAATATAAACAGAGAAAGGGTCCAGTGTAAGATAAACAGAGATAGGGTCTCATCTATCTATATAAATGGACAGATCTGTCTGTCTGTCCTTCGGTGTGTGTCTGTCCGGCTATGCACTCGAAAGTTATAGAACGTACCTACACGTGCGTTACATCAAAAGAAAGCTTACGATTCCAAAACTGTCGTAAGCGTATTTATGTTCCGGCCGGACAAAAATTGCGCCCGCGGTATCCAAAAAACGTTCTAAATTCCGCTCATTAGCATCTCATTATCCGCTCATCAGCAATCGAGTGACGTCGAGGTCGACCAATCGTACGCCGGGTTCCTGGGGCATGCGGGCGGGCCCTCCTACAGTCGAGTGACGGGACGATTGACCAATCCTACGCTTTGGTGACCTGACGGTCGACCAATTGGTGTGTGGGCGGGCCTTATCGTTCTGAACCGAGGTGAGTCACCGCCATCTTGATTCCAAACTTTTCCTTTCTTTTTCCCGCTTTCTGCGTGTTTCTTTTCAAATCTACATTTCCAGCAAAAAAAAAGTTGTTTTCAAAAGACAAATATTGTTTAAAAAAGTTAATTAATTGGTAAATATTTTGTCTAACCTCTATAATTTTCCTACCATTCACCGTTTTTCCAGGCCTCAAAGACTGGGCGTCTGTTGACCAGCCACGCCCGAGCTAGGCACCTCCCGACGCGATCGACAAAAGGCCAGCGATCACCGCCATCTTTGTGAAGGCTTGAGGGGGCGGGCCTGAGCCGAGCGTCGCCACCGCCACCATCTTAGTAAAGGCGGGCGGGGTGGGAGTCAGAGTACGCGTCATCCTCTGCCCGGAGTGCGACTTGAGTCCGGCCGGGACTCACGCGGTAGGTTGCGCGGCGGCGTCTCTCTGGTCTTGACGCTGGCTCAGGCGGGGAGCGGGGCTCAGGAAGGCGGAGCTTGGGTGAGCGGGAGGGCGGGGATCCGGCGAGCGGGAGGGCGGTGCTCCGGAGAGCGGGAGGCCGTTGCTCGGGAGGACGGGGCTCGGGGCATCGGGGGGCGGGGCACGTGACATCGGGAGATCGGGGGCGGGACATCGGAGATCAGGGGACGGGAGATCGGGGGGCGGGACATCGGGAGATCGCTGGGGCGGGACATCGGGTGATCGGGGGGCAGGACACCGGGAGATTGGGACATCGGGAGATCGGGGGCGGGACATCGGGAGATCGTGGGGGCGGGACATTGGGAGATCCGGGGGTGGGAGTTCGGGGGGCGGGAGTTTGGGGGGCGGGACTCGGGAGATCGGGAGGCGGGACATCGTGAGATCGGGGGGCTCGACATCTGGAGATCGGGGGCGGGACATCAGGAGATCGGGGTTCGGGAGATCGGGGGGTGGGACATCGGGAGATCACGGTGCGGGACATCGGGAGATCGGGGGTGGGACATCGGGAGATCAGGTGGCGGGACATCAGGGGTGGGAGATCGGGGGGCGGGACATCGGGAGATCGAGGGGTGGTGCTCGGGCCACCCCCCCTCCCCCTCCTCTCCCCCTCTCCTCCCCCTCCACCCCCTTCTCCCCCCTTCCTCTCCCCTTCGCCCCTCCCCCATCCCCTCCCCCCTCCCCCCTCTCCCGTTCCTCCTCCCCTTCCTCCCCCTCCCCTTCCTCCCCCCACCCCGCCACCCATTCCTCCCCTTCCTCCCCCCTCCCCCCTCCCCACCATCTTTCCCCCCCCACCCCCTCCCTCCCCCCTTTCCCCCTTTCCCCCCAGTCGCTCTCTCTCTTCCCCCCAGTCGCTCTCTCTCTTCCCCCCAGTCGCTCTCTCTCTCTCTTTCAACAACAACATGCCCTCGAAAAAGCCTCGGCACCGCCGGGCACTCCAGCTAGTATTTATATATAAAAGGATACATCTCTCTGTCTGTCTGTCTGTCTGTCCTTCGGTGTGTCTGTCCGCTATACACTCTAAAGTTATAGAGCGTACCTACACGTGCGTTACATCAAAAGAAAGCTTACGATTCTGGAATGGTCATAAGCGTATTTACGTTTCGACGAGCCAAAAATTGCGCCCGCGGTATCCAAAAAACTTTCAAAAATTCCGCTCATTAGCATCTTATTTTCCGCTCATTAGCATAGAGTGACATTAAGGTCAACCAATCGCATGGTCGAGCGACCCGACGGTCGACCAATCGCCGCGTGGCGGGGGAGGGTTCGTCGCGCATGCGGGCGGGCCCTCCTAGAGTCGAGTGACAGGACGATTGACCAATCCTACGCTTCGGTGACAGGACGATTGACCAATCGGTGCGTGTGTGGGCGGGCCTTATCGTTCTGAACCGAGGTGAGTCGCTGCCATCTTGAATCCAAACTTTTCATTTCCTTTTCCCGCTTTCTGCATCTTTAAAAAAAAAGTTGCTTTTAAAACACATATTGTTTTTTAAAAAAGTTAATTACTTTCTAAATCTTTTATCTAATCTCATTAATTTTCCTACCTTTCCCCATTTTTGCAGGTAGGCCTCAAAGCCTGGACATCTGTTGCCAGCCTTCACACAGAGCGCGGCCAGAGGGAAGCGAGCAGGTTAGCGGGGGGGCGAGGGGAGGTGGGGGAGGTGGAGCGGGAGTGGAGAGGGTTACCCCGGCAACCGGGCTTGCCAGCCGCAATCGGCCGTCTCATGCCGCCTCAGGCCCGGCCTCAGGAGGGCGGGGCTCGGGCTGACCGGGGCGCTGTGCTCGGCATGTCAGAGCGTGGGGCGGCACGGAGCTCAGCGGAGCCATCACCGGCAGAGGGGAGAGGGCCTGCAGGCTCCCCCCTCCCTTTCTCCCCCCCTCCTTCCCCCACCTCCCCCACCCCTACCCATCCCCTCCCCCTCCCTCTCCCCTACCCCCCTCTTCACCCCTCCCCCCCCTTCTCCCCTCCCCCTCCCTTCCCCCCTCCCCCCTCCCCATCCCCTCCCTCCTCCCCTTTCCCCCCCTCCCCTCCCCTTTCCCCCCTCCCCTTTTCACCCCTCCCCTTCCCCCCCTCCCCTCCCCTTTCCCCCCTCCCCCCTCCCCTTTCACCCCCCAGTCGCGCTCTCTTCCCCCCAGTCGCTCTCTCTCTTCCCCCCAGTCGCTCTCTCTTCCCCCCAGTCGCTCTCTCTCTTCCCCCCAGTTGCTCTCTCTCTTCCCCCCAGTCGCTCTCTCTCTTCCCCCCAGTCACTCTCTCTCTCTCTTCCAACAACAACATGCCCTCAAAAAGCCTCGGCACCGCCTGGCACTCCAGCGAGTATCTATATATATAAACGGATCGTTCTGTCTGTCTGTCTATCTGTCTGTCTATCTGTCTGTCTGTCTGTCCTCATGTGTGCGTTACGTCAAAAGAAAGCTTACCGTTCTGAAACGGTCATAAGCGTATTTACGTTTCGGCCGGACGAAAATCGCGCCCGCGGTATCCGAAAAACGTTCAACATTCTGCACATTCGCATCTCATTATCCGCTCATTAGCAACAGGGTGACCTCAAGGTCGACCAATCGTACGTCGGGTTGCTGGCGCGTGCGGCCGGGCCCTCCTACGGTCGAGTGACTGGACGATTGACCAATCCTACGCTTTGGTGACCTGAGTGTGTGGGTGGGCATTATCGTTCTGAACCGAGGTGAGTCACCGCCATCTTGATCCTAAACTTTTCATTTCTTTTTCCAGCTTTCTGCGTGTTTCTTTTCAAATCTACATTTCCAGCAAAAAAAAGGTTGCTTTTAAAACACAAATTGTTTTTAAAAAAAGTTAATTAATTTGTAAATCTTTTCTCTAACCTCTATAATTCTCCTACCTTTCACTGTTTTTCCAGGCCCGGGGCCTAGGCTTCTCCAACTGCCAGCAGTGCAACTCTAGATCCAGGCTCCCGGCTTAGGCAGAGACAAACACTGGCAGAGGAGAGAGGGTGTGCTGCCTCAGCTCCATTCCCAGGGTCAGTAGGTGGGGAGGCTTCATAAGCAACTGGGGTAGGTCGCAAGCCCGGAATAATAATCTGAAGATCCTGTGTTTGCAGCTGAGGAAATTTCTTCTGCAGACAGCCCCAGGTTAACGGCAGCCATCTTTGTCAAGGAGGGTGAAAAGTTTCAGTGCGACGCCATTTTGATTCAGTGTGTAACAGAGTGCCTGCGTGGCCATTTTAGTACAGGAACATAGAGTGGGTGGGGCTTCTGTGCTCCAAATCGGGTCCTGGTGACCGAGACAGACAATCGGCTGTGTGGGCGGGGCCTAATCTTTCCAACTGAAAAGTAAGTGGCGGCCATTGTTTGTGGTACAACACTGAGAGGTGAGGACCCCTTTTTTAATAAAAAGATTGGTGAGGTTGTAAAGTGTATGTTATAGAAAGATTTACCAAAAATGTTTTATAAGTACAGGAACCTTTGTGCTATCCGGAGGTGAGCTATCCGGCAATCTGGAGCCACCACAAAAATCAGCAGCCGTTTTTTATTCTTTGTTTGTTTATTTAAATTGTTTGAACAGTCAAGCTGTGCAAGGTCTGTAGCTATAGCAACAGCTTTAGCTGCAGAGCTTTAGGGCCACACCCAGTGTTTAGAAGCTGTTGCTAAGCAACAGTGTTTGTTGTCAAATATGGAGATAAGAATCTCCGTATCTCTCAACATTAACTCTGGAGAGTAGGGCAGTTTTAAGGCAAGGCAGCAGCTCGGTCGGTGGGTGCCGGATAGCACAAAGTTTCCTGTACTTTAAGTATATCTCCCCCCCTCCCTTTCCACACCCCACACCCCCCACATCCACTCACCCCCCACACCCCCCACCCCCCCACCCCTCCCCACTTCCCCCCCCCACACCCCAACCCCCCTTCCACCCCAAACACCACACCCCCTCCACACACACCCCCACCCCCCCTTCCCCCACAGCCCCTTCCCCCCCACACCCCCCACCCCCCTTCCCTCCACACCCCCACCAAACCCCCTCACCCCCCCTTCCCCCCCACACCCCCCTTCACCCCCCCTTCCCCCACCCCCCCTTCCCCCACCCCCCTTCCCCCTCACACCCCCTCCCCCACCCCCCCACCCCACCACACACCCACCACACCCCCACGCACCCCACACCTTCCCCTCCCCCCATCCCCCTCCCCTTCCCATCCTTTCTCTCTCTCTCTCTCTTCCCCCCAGTCGCTCTCTCACTTCCCCCCGTCGCTCTCTCTCTTCCCCCCCAGTCGCTCTCTCTCTTCTCCCCCCAGTCACGCTCTCTCTTCCCCCCAGTTCGCTCACTCTCTTCCCCCCCAGTCGCTCTCTCTCTTCCCACCCAGTCGCTCTCTCTTCCCCCCCAGTTGCTCTCTCTCTTCCCCCCAGTTGCTCTCTCTCTTCCCCCCCAGTCGCTCTCTCTCTTCCCCCCAGTCGCTCTCTCTCTTCCCCCCCAGTCGCTCTCTCTCTTCCCCCCCAAGTCGCTCCCTCTCTTCCCCCCCAGTTGCTTTCTCTCTTCCCCCCCAGTCACTATCTCTATTCCCCCCAGTCGCTCTCACTCTTCCCCCCTGTGGTGATTATTCTTGTTTTATAAGAAGCATTGTAATTGGTTGCCTTTTTTCCTGCCTTGAGATATATGCTGTAAACTTATTGGTTAGTTGATTCCATGTGACCTGTGGTGGCCATCTTAAATTCAGTTTTCTACAGTGGTTGAGACTGGGTGCTCAACATGTACTTGCTGGTTTTTTAAGGTTAATAAAGCCTAGCTTTTGAAAGGCAATCTACTCTTTATTTCAATTTATTAACCTTTTGCTATAATGGAATGATATCTTCGACCGGAACGATTTAATGCTGACCCTAATTCTGCAGGAGTGGATGATCAATGGAAACATTGGTATCGTATATTTAAAAACTTTTTGGGTGTGTTGGATCAGCAATCTCTGAATAAGTTGGATATACTAATCAACTACATTGCTCCGGATGTGTATAAGTATATTTTGGACTGTGAAACTTATGAATTGGCTATTGCTACGTTGGAAAAAAAAATTGTTAAACCCAAAAATGAGGTATTTGCACGTCACCTTTTATCTGCCCGTAGGCAGCAGGCGGGAGAATCCTTGGATGCTTATTTAGAAGCACTCCGGCGCCTTGGTGCTAACTGTAATTATAAGGCCGAGTCTGCAGAAGAACATAAGGAAGAGTCGGTACGGGATGCATTTATTAATGGATTACTGTCTAGATCAATTCGTCAGCGGTTATTAGAAAATAAGACTTTGGATCTTAAGAGTGCTTTTGAGCAAGCCTCGACATTGGATTTGGCTCAGAGAAGTTCGGATTCTTATGTTCTTTTTGATCGGCCTGCGACCGTGGTTTCGGCAGCTCTGGATGAAAGGGAGTTACGTGGATTTAATAGGAGTGGTTTACCAGATTCCGAAACAGTTTCTACTTCGGCAGCTGTTGCCTCTAGGATTCAGAAGTGTTATTTTTGCGGGAACGCCCGGCACCCCCGTCTGAAGTGCCCTGCCCGGGAGGCTGTGTGTAGTAAATGCGGCAAGGGAGGTCATTATGCACGTGTTTGCAAATCGGTTGCCTCCTCTGCGACCATTCAGCCTTTAGATAGGACGTTTATTGCATCAGTTTCTGCCGCCTTTTCCCATGGTCTAAACAAAGCTATAGTTATGGCCCAAGTTAATGGGTTAGAAGTGAAGGCCCTTATAGATACGGGCAGTACTGAGAGCTTTATAAGTCTTCAGTTTGTGAGGGAGAAGCGTTTGAAAATTTCGCCTGTTTCCTATCAGGTGTGTTTGGCTCAGACGACTCTCACCTCACAAGTAGCTGGTTGTTGCCTTGTGAAGTTAATTCTACTAGGTAATACGTATACTGATATACGCCTATCCGTTCTGCCTAATCTCTGTGCGGACATTTTGATTGGTCATGATGTGCTTCAGTTACATGAGTCCCTCAGTCTTTCTTTCGGAGGAACCAAGCCACCTTTGTCTATTTGTGGATTAACTTCTTTATTCATTTCTCCATTATCACTTTTTTCCAATTTGCTGCCGGACTGTAAGCCAATTGCTACCAAGTCAAGAAGGTATAGCAATCAGGATAAAGAATGTATTAATCCTGAAGTTCAACGTCTTTTATCGGAAGGAATCATTGAACCTAGTTTTTCGCCCTGGCGGGCACAGGTAGTTGTCACCACTAATGAGAGACATAAGAAGCGAATGGTGATAGACTACTCTCAAACTATTAACAGGTATACTCAATTAGATGCGTACCCCCTGCCTAAGATTGATGAGCTTATCAATAAAGTATCTCAATATAAGGTTTTTAGCACTATTGACCTAAAGAGTGCTTATCATCAGATTCCTATCGCTAAGAGGGACAAACCATATACGGCCTTTGAAGCTGGCGGAAAGCTGTACCAGTTTTACCGAGTACCATTCGGTGTTACTAACGGTGTCACCTGTTTTCAACGGGCAATGGATGCTTTTATAAGTGATAACTCTCTCTCTGACACCTTCTCATATTTAGATGACATCACGGTGTGTGGCAAATCAAGGGTGGAGCACGATTTTAATCTAGAAAGATTCCTTCAAGTTGCGGAAAAAGTTGGCTTAACTTTCAATGAAGAGAAGTGTATCTTTTCGAGCACCGAGGTAAATTTACTGGAGTATATTATCTCGGGAAACAAGATTAAACCAGATCCAGAACGGCTGCGACCACTGATTGAGTTACCTTGCCCTACTAATTCTAAGGCCTTGCAACGAGTTGTTGGACTGTTTACTTATTATTCTAATTGGATTGCAAACTTCTCGCAGAAGATCCAGCCCCTTATTCGGGTTACGACATATCCTCTATCATGGGAGGCCAGGATGTGTTTTGATAATCTTTAAAAGGATATCCTTGGAGCAGTTGTGCATTTTATTGACGAGCAGGTTCCCTTTGTGATTGAGATGGACGCTTCCAATTTTGCAATTGGGGCTACCCTGAACCAAAATGGAAGACCTGTGGCCTTTTTCTCACGTACTCTAAGCAATAGTGAACAGAGACATTCATCAATAGAGAAAGAGGCGTACGCAATAGTAGAAGCACTGCGTAAATGGAGACATTATTTATCTGTGCGACATTTTACGTTATTAACTGACCAAAAATCTGTGTCCTTCATGTTTGATGTCAAACATTTCGGAAAGATTAAGAATGATAAAATAATGAGGTGGAGGATCGAGTTGGCATGCTATCATTTTGATATAGTCTATCGTCCGGGGAAGGATAATGTTGCCACTGATGCGCTGTCGAGGGCTTATTGTTCTGTGCTTCACGGAGATATGCTTATTAATCTTCATAATGCTTTGTGCCATCCTGGTGTTACGAGGATGATACACTTCGTACGCAGTAAGAATTTGCCCTTTTCAGTTGAAGACGTCAAGCGGATGACTTCGTCATGCTCTGTCTGCGCCCGGAGTAAACCGAATTTCTTTAAGCCTCAATGAGCTCATCTTATAAAGACTATTTCTCCCTTTGAATGTCTGAATGTTGATTTTAAGGGGCCTCTTCCTTCAATGACTCAGAATCGATATATATTTACTGTTGTGGATGAGTTTTCAAGGTTCCCTTTTGCTTTTCCTTGCGCAGATGTATCAGCTGCTACAGTTATTAAATGTCTCACTTAACTTTTTGTCATCTTTGGGATGCCTGCGTATATCCATTCGGATCAGGGAAATTCTTTTATGTCTTCCCAGTTGAAGGAATACCTCCAGAGTCGGGGAATTTCTACTAGCAGAACTACCCCGTATAATCCCCAGGGTAATGGACAGTGCGAACGATACAATGGGGTGATCTGGAAGGCAGTTATGTTGGCTTTGACATCCCGGAACCTTAAGAATACACAGTGGGAAATGGTACTGCCTGATGCCCTGCATTCCATTAGATCATTGCTTTCAACGGCTACTAATGTGACCCCCCATGAAAGGCTCTTCAACTATCCGCGGAGATCCACTATGGGATATTCGGTACCTTCATGGCTTACTATGCAGGGACCTGTGCTGCTCCGACGCCATGTTAGACTGTCAAAGTATGATCCTTTAGTGGAGGAGGTGGAGCTATTGGAGGCAAATTCACAATATGCTCACATTCGATTCCAAGATGGGAAAGAAAGTATGGTTTCAGTTAAAGACATAGGGCTAGATTTTCAGTTGCTTGCGCCAGCAGTTAGCGCCTTAAGAGAAGTGATTTTCGGGCGCTATGCGTGTAGCGCCCGGGCGCAGCGCAGTTTGCGCCCCGCCCCAAATTAAGTTGCCCGTTAGCGCCGGCGCAAAGTTTAGCGGCCGCCCGGATGTGCACGCAGAAAATGACGTCACATCCTCGTGCAACGCCCTTTGGCCGCCCCGAATCCAAACTTCAGTCGGACCGCCCCATTGTGCGGCTGGCGTCCAGAGCGTTTGTAAAATGGAACGCAACACACCCTGGGGAGCGCAAATTAAAGGGCACTCCTCCTGCACTATAAACGGCAGTCTGCATGTGTTGTGTGGAAGGATGCAGTGTGTTGTTCTGAATGGCGTATTTATGTTTCCGGACACCACCACCACCACCACCTCCTCCTCCTCCTCCTCCTCCTCCTCCTCCTCCTCCTCATCTTTTCCCCCCAGACTCTGCCTTTGAAAACAACACATGCACCCTTCCCCTTTAAGAGCTCACTGGCACCAGAGTGTCTGCTGTGCGCTGCGCCCGAACTCGGGCGCTGCGCTCTGCACCGCCGGCTTAGCGCCTAAAGATAGTAGTGGAATGCCTCTTTTAGCGCTCCACCAACCTCTTAGGGCGAAGCCACTGAATTTCCGGCAACAGGGCGCTACTTTGGGGCGGGCGCTAACTTCGGGCGGGCGCTAAGGTTAGCGCCCCAAAACTGTCTATACTGAAAATCTAGCCCATAGCTCCTTGTGGTGGCCAGCCCTCTCCTGAGGACATTAACAATAGCCATAATTCAGATAATGTTGATGTCGTCACAGATACTACGAACATTTCCAATCCTATTGCAGACACTTACAATTCTCTTAGTCTGCCCCCGATGGATGTTCATGACCCTCCCAGTCTACCTTCTAATGGGACTTCCAATCCGGAAACCGTTGATAATCGGGATATTGATAGCCTCCCTGCAGAAGATACTTCTGTGTCTCCTGGTGTGGGAGGGCAAGGAACTCCATCAAGGCTAAGAAGGTCGATACGAACAAGATATCCGGTCGACCGATTAAAAATGGATTTTTAAAATAATTAATCAATTAATAGTAAAATTTTAAAATTGTTGAAGGCATTATACATGTTTTGCTCTAGTCATAAATAACTAATTGTAAACTGTAAAGGCTACCTAGGTTGAAGTATATTTTAAAAGGAGGGGTGAATGTGGTGATTATTCTTGTTTTATAAGAAGCATTGTAATTGGTTGCCTGTTTTCCTGCCTTGAGATATATGCTGTAAATTTATTGGTTAGTTGATTCCATGTGACCTGTGGTGGCCAGCTTAAATTCAGTTTTCTACACTGGTTGAGACTGGGTGCTCAACAGGTACTTGCTGTTTTTTTAAGGTTAATAAAGCCTAGCTTTTGAAAGGCAATCTACTCTTTATTTCACCCCCCAGACGCTCTCTCTCTTAACCCCCAGTCACTCTCTCTCTTACCCCCCAGTCGCTCTCTCTCTTCCCCCACAGTTGCTCTCCCTCTTCCCCCCCAGTCGCTCCCTCTCTTCCCCCCCAGTCACTCTCTCGCTTCCCCCCCAGTCGCTCCCACTCATCCCCCCCAGTCGCTCCCACTCTTCCCCCCCAGTCGCTCCCTCTCTTCCCCCCCAGTCACTATCTCTATTCCCCCCAGTCGCTCTCACTCTTCCCCCCTGTGGTGATTATTCTTGTTTTATAAGAAGCATTGTAATTGGTTGCCTTTTTTCCTGCCTTGAGATATATGCTGTAAACTTATTGGTTAGTTGATTCTGTGCTGCCTCTCCCTCTAACTTAACCTCACTGTATGTATTTAACTTACTTATATATGTATAACCTACCTGTTGGGGCCGTTGCCCCTTTAACTTACCTTTTAGGGCCATTGCCCCTTTAAGACGCGCCTTAGCGTGCTGACGTCACGTCACGTACAATGTAGCGTGCTGACGTCACGGTACGTACGACGTGACGTGCGTGAGGCGGCTGCCGGCCCGACTCGGCCTTCCAGAAAGGCTGCCGGCACAGCCCGGCCTAGCGTCTTCGGCCGCATCTACCAGCCGCCGGGAGCGACGCGATCTTCCGCTCCCGCGGCAAGCATCGGCTCAGCCTGGCCTCCAGCTCCCGCTCCCGACTTCGGCCTCCACGGCCAGAAACGCGACCACGCGCATCACGTGACGCCCCAAGCGTGGACAACGCTACCGAGCGTGATGAGGTCATCACGTTCCCCACAGGACTGCTACGTAGTCCTCGTGGAGTCCTCGCTGGGACACAGACCTACACCACGGTGCTCCTACAGCAGCACAGGCTCCGGGCAGTTGTATTGTCCCCATGCTTGAGTCTTGGAAATTGTTTGTCTGTAAGTATTTTAGAATGCTATGGATGATTAATGTGCACTGTATGTTGTAGAAAATGTTTAGTTGTAACTTTTCTCTGTCTAGCTGATTAACTAGTAGCTGTATTTTCATACACTATGTACAGGGCTAATTTAAAGAGAATGCCTCCCAGTTTACTAAATGTACTGTGTTGCTCAGGCGTACCTAAATCTGTGTATACATATCAGTTATGCGCCTGTATACTAATGTGTGCTTCCATTTCTGTGTTGTATTTCAGTTTTACAATTAGAATCGTTCAGTAAAGCGTTACAAGAAAAGTCAAGCCTTGTGATTTTATTGGAAGATATCGAGTTGTTCGCTATCTGTCTAGCTCTGCATAGAATCGCGTTGCGAGGGCAGAACAGTAAAAAGACAACAGCACAGCGGGCTCAAGCGCAGGAAGATACCACTCAGCTACCATGAGTCTACGCTCAGGAAAACAATATACCCTAGAGGACGTCGACCAGTCAAGCGAGAAGCATAAGCCTCTCCTAGCAAACGATGCCAAGTCACAGCCCTCTAAAGTATCCCCTAGGTCATCTCGGCGGTCCAGCAGACCGTCGTCATCGACAGCTTCTGCAGCCGCCAAAGCACGTGTCAAGGCAAAAGCTGCCCAGGCTCAATTGTCCTTCGCTGAAAAAGAAGCTGACCTTATGAAGCAGAGAGCCGACCTCGACGCTAGTGTGATGAAACAGAGAGCTGACCTCGACGCTAGTGTGATGAAGCAGACAGCACAGTCCTCTAAAGTATCCACTAGATCATCTCGGCAGTCCAGCAGACCGTCGTCATCGACAGCTTCTGCAGCCGCCAAAGCACGTGCCAAGGCAAAAGCTGCCCAGGCTCAATTGGCCCTTGCTGAAAAAGAAGCTAGGGTTATGAAGCAGAGAGCTGACCTTGCTGCCAGTCTCCACATTCTCCAAAGCCAGAGAGCTGCCGCTAAAGCTAAAGCCGCAGCTTATGAAGAAGGTGAGGAGAACGAAGGAGGGGAGCCCAGCCAGGAAACATATGTTCTGGGACAGCCCCTCAGTCCAGTGCAACGTACAAGTGAGTGTGTCCAACAACACTCCAAATTGTTCTCCAAGGAAACATCCAACTATCTCAACGCAGAACCAGCTACTCAACACAGTAGCAAACAGCCTGTTTTTGGAGACACTGAGCTTAAAGGAGAAGAAACAAGCAAGACTTACCTACAGAGACCTCCACAGCACTCAACCAATCCAGCCAAGCAGTCCTCACCCGAGCCACAGGGTACACAGGACCTCGCTGGGTGCCTTATCCGCCGAGAGTTGTTGAGTTCGGGCCTTCTGGAGTTAGATGGCCGTCCTGAAAGTTGTTGGTCATGGAAAGAGCCCAACCTGAGACTACACAAGGTAGCATCGAACAGTGGACAGGTGATGGAAGCCTTCCCTGCAGAGGACCGTGCCAAGGATCTGAAGGATTTGCACCTTGGAGTGGATCCTCCCCCCCTTCAACGGAGCCTGGGGCTCTCCTGGAACCTGGAAACAGACAGCGTCACGTTCCTGGTGTCCCGCGAAGAAAGGCCATTCACACGGAGAGGCGTCCTGTCCACAGTCAACAGTTTGTACGACCCTTTGGGGTTCGTAGCTCCCATAACAATGCAAGGAAAAGCATTAGTACGGGAACTCTCATCGGATCAGAGTGAGTGGGATGCTCCACTCCTCCCAGAAAAAGAAGCAAAATGGAACCTAGGGAAGGAGTCCTTGAAGGCTCTCGAAGACCTGCACATAAAGAGGTGCTACATTCCAGGCTCGCTGTCTTCAACACAGAGAAGAGAGCTGTGCATCTCCTCAGACGCTTCCACAGTAGCAATAGGAGCTGTGGCCTACTTGAGAGAAGCTGACATCATTCCACGTCTCGAGCTTTGTGCAGCTGTGTTGGCTGTTCAATTGTACGAGTTGATCAGAGACGAGATTGACATCGATGTGGGCGCTGTCAAGTTCTTCACGGACAGCAAGATTGTACTTGGTTACATCCACAACTCCACAAGAAGGTTTTACGTGTATGTTTCCAACTGGGTGACTCGTATCAGACGATCCACTCACCCTGACCAGTGGTGCTATGTCCCCACGGACCTGAACCCTGCAGACCATGCTACCAGGTCTATACCAGCAGCACACCTACAGCAAAGCAGTTGGTTCTCGGGCCCCTCTTTCCTGTCTAATGTCAACACAGAGGAGACTCCTGAGTCCAATCCCTTCACCCTTGTGGAGCCTGAAGCTGATACTGAGATTCGGCCTGAAGTTATGACCCTGGTCACCAAAGCCTCAGAATCTCAGTTGGGCTCACAAAGCTTCGAGCGATTCTCAAGCTGGAGAACACTCTGCCGAACCACAGCCCGACTCATTCATGCAGCAGCATCCTTCAAGGGGAATTCGGACAACATAGAATGCAAAGGATGGAAATGTTCTACAGAAGTATCCAGCACAAGTGAGCCTTCACAAGCCAAAGGTGTGATCATTCGCTCTGTCCAGCATGATGTCTTCAAGGAGGAATTCAAATGTCTTGAAGAGGGACAGACATTCCCCAAGCAAAGAGGAGAGTATTTGTCCACCCTACAGAGCCGTAGGAAATGGACAGAAGACAAGCCAAACGTCAAAGTGAGAGACGTTGTCTTGCTGAAAGACAGCCAAGCACGCAGAAATGAATGGCCAGTGGGCCTGGTTGTCAAAACTCTGCCGACCAGGGACAAGAGGGTCCGCAAGGTGGAGGTGAAGATTGTCAAGGAGGGGCCTATCAAAGTGTTTCTGAGGCCAGTCTCAGAGATCCTCCTTTCTGAAGTAACCTAGAGAACGGACTCTGAGTATGTTGCAGCCAAAGGACGTTTTCTTCAGGTTTATTTTGTATCTGTAGTGGTACAATGGAATTGTACCAAGCGGGGAGTGTGCTGCCTCTCCCTCTAACTTAACCTCACTGTATGTATTTAACTTACTTATAAATGTATAACCTACCTGTTGGGGTCGTTGCCCCTTTAACTTACCTTTTAGGGCCATTGCCCCTTTAAGACGCGCCTTAGCGTGCTGACGTCACGTCACGTACAATGTAGCGTGCTGACGTCACGGCACGTACGACGTGACGTGCGTGAGGCGGCTGCCGGCCCGACTCGGCCTTCCAGAAAGGCTGCCGGCACAGCCCGGCCTAGCGTCTTCGGCCGCATCTACCAGCCGCCGGGAGCGACGCGATCTTCCGCTCCCGCGGCAAGCATCGGCTCAGCCTGGCCTCCAGCTCCCGCTCCCGACTTCGGCCTCCACGGCCAGAAACGCGACCACGCGCATCACGTGACGCCCCAAGCGTGGACAACGCTACCGAGCGTGATGAGGTCATCACGTTCCCCACAGGACTGCTACGTAGTCCTCGTGGAGTCCTCGCTGGGACACAGACCTACACCACGGTGCTCCTACAGCAGCACAGGCTCCGGGCAGTTGTATTGTCCCCATGCTTGAGTCTTGGAAATTGTTTGTCTGTAAGTATTTTAGAATGCTATGGATGATTAATGTGCACTGTATGTTGTAGAAAATGTTTAGTTGTAACTTTTCTCTGTCTAGCTGATTAACTAGTAGCTGTATTTTCATACACTATGTACAGGGCTAATTTAAAGAGAATGCCTCCCAGTTTACTAAATGTACTGTGTTGCTCAGGCGTACCTAAATCTGTGTATACATATCAGTTATGCGCCTGTATACTAATGTGTGCTTCCATTTCTGTGTTGTATTTCAGTTTTACAATTAGAATCGTTCAGTAAAGCGTTACAAGAAAAGTCAAGCCTTGTGATTTTATTGGAAGATATCGAGTTGTTCGCTATCTGTCTAGCTCTGCATAGAATCGCGTTGCGAGGGCAGAACAATTCCATGTGACCTGTGGTGGCCATCTTAAATTCAGTTTTCTACAGTGGTTGAGACTGGGTGCTCAACATGTACTTGCTGCTTTTTTAAGGTTAATAAAGCCTAGCTTTTGAAAGGCAATCTACTCTTTATTTCAATTTATTAACCTTTTGCTATAATGGAATGATATCTTCGACCGGAACGATTTAATGCTGACCCTAATTCTGCAGGAGTGGATGATCAATGGAAACATTGGTATCGTATATTTAAAAACTTTTTGGGTGTGTTGGATCAGCAATCTCTGAATAAGTTGGATATACTAATCAACTACATTGCTCCGGATGTGTATAAGTATATTTTGGACTGTGAAACTTATGAATTGGCTATTGCTACGTTG
The DNA here is from genome assembly GCF_052327205.1 of Somniosus microcephalus. Classification (NCBI taxonomy): domain Eukaryota; kingdom Metazoa; phylum Chordata; class Chondrichthyes; order Squaliformes; family Somniosidae; genus Somniosus; species Somniosus microcephalus. The sequence continues at coordinate 148,218,195 of NC_140990.1, read as the reverse complement.
GAAAAAAAATTTGTTAAACCCAAAAATGAGGTATTTGCACGTCACCTTTTATCTGCCCGTAGGCAGCAGGCGGGAGAATCCTTGGATGCTTATTTACAAGCACTCCGGCGCCTTGGTGCTAACTGTAATTATAAGGCCGTGTCTGCAGAAGAACATAAGGAAGAGTCGGTACGGGATGCATTTATTAATGGATTACTGTCTAGATCAATTCGTCAGCGGTTATTAGAAAATAAGACTTTGGATCTTAAGAGTGCTTTTGAGCAAGCCTCGACATTGGATTTGGCTCAGAGAAGTTCGGATTCTTATGTTCTTTTTGATCGGCCTGCGACCGTGGTTTCGGCAGCTCCGGATGAAAGGGAGTTACGTGGATTTAATAGGAGTGGTTTACCAGATTCCGAAACAGTTTCTACTTCGGCAGCTGTTGCCTCTAGGATTCAGAAGTGTTATTTTTGCGGGAACGCCCGGCACCCCCGTCTGAAGTGCCCTGCCCGGGAGGCTGTGTGTAGTAAATGCGGCAAGGGAGGTCATTATGCACGTGTTTGCAAATCGGTTGCCTCCTCTGCGACCATTCAGCCTTTAGATAGGGCGTTTATTGCATCAGTTTCTGCTGCCTTTTCCCATGGTCTAAACAAAGCAAAATTATGGACAAAGTTAATGGGTTAGAAGTGAAGGCCCTTATAGATACGGGCAGTACTGAGAGCTTTATAAGTCTTCAGTTTGTGAGGGAGAAGCGTTTGAAAATTTCGCCTGTTTCCTATCAGGTGTGTTTGGCTCAGACGACTCTCACCTCACAAGTAGCTGGTTGTTGCATTGTGAAATTAATTCTACTAGGTAATACGTATACTGATATACGCCTATCCGTTCTGCCTAATCTCTGTGCGAACATTTTGATTGGTCATGATGTGCTTCAGTTACATGAGTCCCTCAGTCTTTCTTTCGGAGGAACCAAGCCACCTTTGTCTATTTGTGGATTAACTTCTTTATTCATTTCTCCATTATCACTTTTTTCCAATTTGATGCCGGACTGTAAGCCAATTGCTACCAAGTCAAGAAGGTATAGCAATCAGGATAAAGAATTTATTAATCCTGAAGTTCAACGTCTTTTATCGGAAGGAATCATTGAACCTAGTTTTTCGCCCTGGCGGGCACAGGTAGTTGTCACCACTAATGAGAGACATAAGAAGCGAATGGTGATAGACTACTCTCAAACTATTAACAGGTATACTCAATTAGATGCGTACCCCCTGCCTAAGATTGATGAGCTTATCAATAAAGTATCTCAATATAAGGTTTTTAGCACTATTGACCTAAAGAGTGCTTATCATCAGATTCCTATCGCTAAGAGGGACAAATCATATACGGCCTTTGAAGCTGGCGGAAAGCTGTACCAGTTTTACCGAGTACCATTCGGTGTTACTAACGGTGTCACCTGTTTTCAACGGGCAATGGATGCTTTTATAAGTGATAACTCTCTCTCTGACACCTTCTCATATTTAGATGACATCACGGTGTGTGGCAAATCAAGGGTGGAGCACGATTTTAATCTAGAAAGATTCCTTCAAGTTGCGGAAAAAGTTGGCTTAACTTTCAATGAAGAGAAGTGTATCTTTTCGAGCACCGAGGTAAATTTACTGGAGTATATTATCTCGGGAAACAAGATTAAACCAGATCCAGAACGGCTGCGACCACTGATTGAGTTACCTTGCCCTACTAATTCTAAGGCCTTGCAACGAGTTGTTGGACTGTTTACTTATTATTCTAATTGGATTGCAAACTTCTCGCAGAAGATCCAGCCCCTTATTCGGGTTACGACATATCCTCTATCATGGGAGGCCAGGATGTGTTTTGATAATCTTTAAAAGGATATCCTTGGAGCAGTTGTGCATTTTATTGACGAGCAGGTTCCCTTTGTGATTGAGATGGACGCTTCCGATTTTGCAATTGGGGCTACCCTGAACCAAAATGGAAGACCTGTGGCCTTTTTCTCACGTACTCTAAGCAATAGTGAACAGAGACATTCATCAATAGAGAAAGAGGCGTACGCAATAGTAGAAGCACTGCGTAAATGGAGACATTATTTATCTGTGCGACATTTTACGTTATTAACTGACCAAAAATCTGTGTCCTTCATGTTTGATGTCAAACATTTCGGAAAGATTAAGAATGATAAAATAATGAGGTGGAGGATCGAGTTGGCATGCTATCATTTTGATATAGTCTATCGTCCGGGGAAGGATAATGTTGCCACTGATGCGCTGTCGAGGGCTTATTGTTCTGTGCTTCACGGAGATATGCTTATTAATCTTCATAATGCTTTGTGCCATCCTGGTGTTACGAGGATGATACACTTCGTACGCAGTAAGAATTTGCCCTTTTCAGTTGAAGACGTCAAGCGGATGACTTCGTCATGCTCTGTCTGCGCCCGGAGTAAACCGAATTTCTTTAAACCTCAATGAGCTCATCTTATAAAGGCTACTTCTCCCTTTGAATGTCTGAATGTTGATTTTAAGGGGCCTCTTCCTTCAACGACTCAGAATCGATATATATTTACTGTTGTGGATGAGTTTTCAAGGTTCCCTTTTGCTTTTCCTTGCGCAGATGTATCAGCTGCTACAGTTATTAAATGTCTCACTTAACTTTTTGTCATCTTTGGGATGCCTGCGTATATCCATTCGGATCAGGGAAATTCTTTTATGTCTTCCCAGTTGAAGGAATACCTCCAGAGTCGGGGAATTTCTACTAGCAGAACTACCCCGTATAATCCCCAGGGTAATGGATAGTGCGAACGATACAATGGGGTGATCTGGAAGGCAGATATGTTGGCTTTGACATCCCGGAACCTTAAGAATACACAGTGGGAAATGGTACTGCCTGATGCCCTGCATTCCATTAGATCATTGCTTTCAACGGCTACTAATGTGACCCCCCATGAAAGGCTCTTCAACTATCCGCGGAGATCCACTATGGGATATTCGGTACCTTCATGGCTTACTATGCAGGGACCTGTGCTGCTCCGACGCCATGTTAGACTGTCAAAGTATGATCCTTTAGTGGAGGAGGTGGAGCTATTGGAGGCAAATTCACAATATGCTCACATTCGATTCCAAGATGGGAAAGAAAGTATGGTTTCAGTTAAAGACATAGCTCCTTGTGGTGGCCAGCCCTCTCCTGAGGACATTAACAATAGCCATAATTCAGATAATGTTGATGTCGTCACAGATACTACGAACATTTCCAATCCTATTGCAGACACTTACAATTCTCTTAGTCGGCCCCCGATGGATGTTCATGACCCTCCCAGTCTACCTTCTAATGGGACTTCCAATCCGGAAACCGTTGATAATCGGGATATTGATAGCCTCCCTGCAGAAGATACTTCTGTGTCTCCTGGTGTGGGAGGGCAAGGAACTCCATCAAGGCTAAGAAGGTCGATACGAACAAGATATCCGGTCGACCGATTAAAAATTGATTTTTAAAATAATTAATCAATTAATCGTAAAATTTTAAAATTGTTGAAGGCATTATACATGTTTTGCTCTAGTCATAAATAACTAATTGTAAACTGTAAAGGCTACCTAGGTTGAAGTATATTTTAAAAGGAGGGGTGAATGTGGTGATTATTATTCTGTTATAAGAAACATTGTAATTGGTTGCCTGTTTTCCTGCCTTGAGATATATGCTGTAAATTTATTGGTTAGTTGATTCCATGTGACCTGTGGTGGCCAGCTTAAATTCAGTTTTCGACACTGGTTGAGACTGGGTGCTCAACAGGTACTTGCTGTTTTTTTAAGGTTAATAAAGCCTAGCTTTTGAAAGGCAATCTACTCTTTATTTCACCCCCAGACGCTCTCTCTCTTAACCCCCAGTCACTCTCTCTCTTACCCCCCAGTCGCTCTCTCTCTTCCCCCACAGTTGCTCTCCCTCTTCCCCCCCAGTCGCTCCCTCTCTTCCCCCCCAGTCACTCACTCGCTTCCCCCCCAGTCGCTCCCACTCATCCCCCCCAGTCGCTCCCACTCTTCCCCCCCAGCCGCTCCCTCTCTTCCCCCCCAGTCGCTCCCTCTCTTCCCCCCCAGTCACTCGCTCTCTTCCCCCCGAGTCGCTCGCTCTCTTCCCCACCAGTTGCTCTCTCTCTTCCCCCCCAGTCACTCTCTCTCTTCCCCCCCCCCAGTCGCTCTCTCTCTTCCCCCCCCCAGTCGCTCTCTCTCTTCCCCCCAGTCACTCTCTCTCTTCCCCCCCCAGTCGCTCTCTCTCTAACCCCTGAGTCGCTAACTCTCTTCCCCCCCAGTCGCTCTCTCTCTTCCTCCCCCGTCGCTCTCACTCTTCCCCCCCCCATCGTTTTCATTCTTCCCCCACCGTCGCTCTCCCTCTTCCCCCCCCCGCATCGCTCTCTCTCTTCCCCCCCGTCGCACTCTCTCTTCCCCCCATCGCTCTCTCTCTTCCCCCCCAGTCGCTCTCTCTCTTCCCCCCCAGTCGCTCTCTCTCTTCCCCCCAGTCGCTCTCTCACTTCCCCCCCAGTCGCTCTCGCACTTCCCCCCCCGAGTCGCGCTCTCTCTTCCCCCGTCACTCCCTCTCTTCCCCCCGTCGCACTCTCTCTTCCCCCCCCCCAGTCGCTCTCTCTCTTCCCCCCAGCCGCTCTCTCTCTTCCCCCCCAGTCGCTCCCTCTCTTCCCCCCCAGTCGCTCCTTCTCTTCCCCCCAAGTCACTCCCACTCTTCCCCCCGAGTCGCTCCCTCTCTTCCCCCCAGTCGCTCCCTCTCTTCCCCCCCCAGTCGCTCTCTCTCTTCCCCCCTGTTGTGTATGTAATATGTGTGCTACTTTGAACCTATGGACAGGACTGCACTACTTGTTGGGCGTAGTGATACGCAGTACCACTCCTGGCCATAGGGGTATAAATAGTACTGTGGGTACTGATCTCCCCTCAGTTCCCGCCTGTGGGCATGAAGTAAAGACCTATGTATAGTCCCTACCTCCAACCAGTAAAGTCCTGTTTGAGTTATACGTTTAAGTCTTTGTGTTAATTGTTCAATACAATACACATACTTAACACTGGCGACGAGTCAGGTTCTTACCCTGCGGCAGTTGAAGAGAGGTTTCAAACATCACCACCCCACTAGAAGCGACAGGCTTTAGGACTCTGAAGCCTCCATCAGCGACTGAGCACTGGAATGCAGCAGCCATCCTGACAGCTTCCAGCGACTGACAGAAGTCTTTCTGCAGTTTCCTTGTCCAACCTAGGTGGTGGGGTAAGCCGTGCAGTGTTGGCTGCAAAGACAGGGCTGGGGAAGTTGGAGAAGATAAGGGCGATCGCAATCCCTGATAAGAGCCGCGGTGAAACGCGCGAGCGGGTAAGCCAGAGCCCGGGAGGGAGCGAGCAAGAGCCGCTTCGGTCGGGAGCCACTTCGCTATCCAGCGATCGCATCCGCTGATAAGGGCCGCACTCGGGCGATCGCAGCGAAGATAAGGGCCGCACTCGGGGGCTGAAGGGAGACGGCGTCGGGGGACGGCTGAAGACCGCCAAGCGCGGGAAAACCGCCATTTTGTGGGCGGAGGACGACGGCAAGAGCGGGAAGCCGCCATCTTTGATAACAAGTAAACAAAATAAAATCTGAGAAATTGCAAATCTACAATGCCTAAACACGGGAATATTAGTACCTTTGATAGTGACCTCGAAGATTGGGCCATATATGTTGAAAGAGTAAAAAATTATTGTAAGGCCAATAAAATTCGTGACCAAGATAAAGCTCTAACATTATTAAATTTAATGGGTGCGAAGACATACGGGCAATTGAAACACCTGTTATCACCAGATGAACCGGCGGATAAGACGTTCGATGAGATTGTTACTGTCCTGAAAGATCATCTAAACCCCATGCCGCTGATGCTAGCGGAACGATTTAAATTTTACGACAGAAGGCAGCTACAGCATGAAAGCAATGCTGAATATTTGCTGGAATTGCGTAAATTAGCGAAATATTGCCAGTTTCGAACGGGACTGACAGATGCACTACGAGACAAATTTGTGTGTGGTTTATTTAAACAGGATACACAAAAGCGACTGCTCGAGGAGAATGAGCTGACGCTTGAGAAGGCGGTCACTATGGCAGCAGCACACGAAGCCGCAGCGAGAGGCACGGCAGTAATGCAGCTACGGTCACCGGAGCTCAGTGCACACAAATTGGGTGTGAGTTCTGGCAAATGTTATCGTTGTGGAAAGACAACGCATGATCAGAACCAGTGTTGGTTTAAAAACCAAGAATGTAGAACTTGTGGTAGGCTTGGACATATAGCTAGAGTATGCAGGTCAGGGAAGAAGACCAGCAACAAGAAGTCACCGCAAGGAAAATACGCAAAGGTACACAAGGTGACCGAACAGGAGTCCGATTCAGACGCTAGCAGTAATGAACTGGCTAGCTTAAGCTGTAATGAACTGGCTAGCTTAAGAGTACTCAACGCTGGTAAGGGTGCAGACGTCCAGACAATTTGGGTCACTCTTCAGATAGAAGGAGTCCAAGTAAAACTGGAATTGGACACTGGATCGGCATTGACGGTCATAAATAAGAAAGATTACGGAAAGTTATTCCAACATATTCCCCTACAGGATACGGGGATTATATTGAAAACATACACGGGGCAAAGAGTGTACCCCATCGGGAAAATAGAGGTTGCAGTGGTCCACAAGGGCGAAGACAGTCAAATAATGGACTTATATGTGATATCTGAAGGAGGTCCTCCACTACTAGGACAGGAGTGGATTAGGAAAATGAATATGGACTGGCATTTCCTACAAACAATAACGAGTGAGAACTCGGTGAAGATAGTCAGCCCAGACTCTGGAACGGATGATGGTAAGCCCAACTCAGGTGCAAAAGACAAAGGCCTAGAAATTGATTTCTGGCGCAGCAACGTCTTTAGCGCCGGAAGTTAGTGCCGGAGCTAAGTCGCGCTGGTCGGGCCCAAAATTCCCTACTTCTGCGCCCAAACGGCTGCCGGCGCTGCTGAGAGCTGTTTGCGCCTGAAAACTGGCGCTAAGCGCTGAATTTCGGCGCTATTCCGGCGCTGCGGCGCCCGCTGCGGTGCGGCAGGTTCGGGAAGTGCAGGCCTCCTCCTTCCCTTAAGGAGGAGCTGCCTGCATCCGGCCGCGGCCCGCGAAAATCTTTTTAAAAATGAGCCCGGCACCTCGGACAAGTGCCGGGCTTGCTTCTGTTCCGGGGGGGAGGGGGGGGAAGTCCGGGGAGGGAGCTGCGGCCAGGCGGCCGGCGGGAAAGCGGCCGGCCGCCACGGGGCCTTTAATGCGCCGGCGCAAACACTTGTTGGACTCTGTTGCCAGAGTCTTAGTTGCGGCTGCCACGGGCGAGGCGGCCGCAACTGAATTTCGGCGCTGGGGCCCGTCGGCATGGCAACCGGGACGCTGCGCACACCGATGACGTCATCGGTGCCGGCGCAGCGCTACCGGTCTACCGCGGCGGAAGGGCCCCAGGCAATTTAGGCGCCGGCGCCAATTGCAGCGCTAGGCCCTCTAGCGCCGCAAAATCGGCGCTCAGGGCACTGAATTTCTAGGCCAAAGTTTCAGCACAGAATTCCACTGAGCAACAACAACATAGTTTAACTGTGGATTCTGAGTCTGGCAAGTCTACTGATGTGCCCATTTCTGAGGGACACCGGGCTCGAACTCAACTCCATTTCAAACTACAACAGCAATTAGAACAAATGCTTCGCCGTTTTGAGCAAGAGTTGAATGCAACGAAAGAGTTCTTTGATATAGAGCTGGAGAATCTGGAAAGACAATAGAAGCAGCTGATGGAGAAAATGGAGCAGGAGCACACAAAACGTCTGATGTCAGAGGAGTTAACGGTCAGCCAACTCCTGCATATGCTGAAGGACAGGACTCTGAAATGGGAAAAACTTGAACACGAACTTCAATATTCAAACGAAAGGGGTTCGGAGCTCTCAAAGGTTATTGGAAGAGCTGAGGTGGCAACACAGACTGAGATGACTGCAAAAGAGCAGCCCTTGGATGCCAAAAGTACGCTGACTCACGTCAACGTAGAACAACAGACCGCTGAAACAGCTGCTCCGGTAGAGGGATTGAATAGTCCGATCAATCAATCTCCAAAAGAAGTTGAAGTAGTAAAATCTCAAATGAGGTCATTAGTAAACGACTTGCTGAAAGCCCAGAAAAAGCTGGATGAAGAGGTACGCATGAAGAAGTCTCTTCAGGAAAGATGTCTGGACTTGGAACAAAAGCTGGCTAACGCCCAGCTGGGTATGGAGGAAATAGAAGACCCTCTCGCTGGCCTAGATCAGGACGACACCGAATATTACTATGTCCTGTCCTGCCCAACTTGTAACTTCGACTCCCACCATACAGAAATCATGGAGGAGCACCGAAAGTCTACGGAACATCGGGAGAAGGTGGCTCTACTACGGAAAAAGGAGGGAGAGAAGGAGGAACTGCGCATGCAGCTGGCAGCTGACAGTGGAGCCCAGAGAGTCTCCAAGAAGCAGAAAAGGAAAAGTCGAAACAGAAGATGACCCATCTGAACCATTATTACCTCTACCAGATCACACACGTGGTCCCTCCGAACGGAGCCAATTCAGTTCGGAAGTTCAAACTGTTAAATCCATGGAAGGACTATTGAATGAGTCACTCCAGCAACGTGAACCGACTCCACCACAGAGATTGAATCTGTGAACTGTTTTCCGCAGAGACTGAATCTGTGATCTGTTTTGACATGAAGCTATCTATGTATCTATGTTATTCTGTTATGTAAACCTGAAGTTATATATGTATATATGTTATTACGTTATGTTAAATGGGGAGATGACTGTAAAGCTAGGAAGGGAGGAATGTTGTGTATGTAATATGTGTGCTACTTTGAACCTATGGACAGGACTGCACAACTTGTTGGGTGTAGTGATACGCAGTACCACTCCTGGCCATAGGGGTATAAATAGTACTGTGGGTACTGATCTCCCCTCAGTTCCCGCCTGTGGGCATGAAGTAAAGACCTATGTATAGTCCCTACCTCCAACCAGTAAAGACCTGTTTGAGTTATACGTTTAAGTCTTTGTGTTAATTGTTCAATAAAATACACATACTTAACACCCCCCAGTCGTGCTCTCTCTTCCCCCCGTCATTCTCTCTCTTCCCCACCCAGTCGCTCTCTCTCTTCCCCCCCGTCGCACTCTCTCTTCCCCACCCAGTCGCTCTCTCTCTTCCCCCCCAGTCGCTCTCTCTCTTCCCACCCAGTCGCTCTCTCTCTACCCCCCCAGTCACTCTCTCTCTTCTCCCCGTCGCTCTCTCTCTTCCCCCCAGTCGCTCTCTCTCTTCCCCCACAGTCGCTCTCTCTCTTCCCCCCCAGTCGCTCCCTCTATTCCCCCCCAGTCGCTCTCTCTCTTCCCCCCCAGTCGCTCCCACTCTTCCCCCCCAGTCGCTCCCTCTCTTCCCCCCCGTCGCTCAATCTCTTCCCCCCCAGCCGCTCTCTCTCTTCCCCCCATGTCGCGCTCTCTCTTCCCCCCGTCACTCTCTCTCTTCCCCCATCGCTCTCTCTCTTCCCCCCATCGCACTCTCTCTTCCCCCCCAGTCGCTCTCTCTCTTCCCCCCCAGCCGCTCTCTCTCTACCCCCCCAGTCATTCCCTCTCTTCCCTCCCAGTCGCTCCCTCTCTTCCCCAAGTCGCTCCCACTCTTCCCACCCAGTCGCTCTCTCTCTTCCCCCCCCAGTCGCTCTCTCTCTTCCCACCCAGTCGCTCTCTCTCTTCCCCCCAGTCACTAGCTCTCTTCCCCCCCAGTCGCGTTCTCTCTTCCCCCCAGTCGCTCTCTCTCTTCCCCCCAGTCGCTCTAACTCTTCCCCCCGTCGCTCTCTCTCTTCCACCCCAGTCACTATCTCTCTTCCCCCGCAGTCGCTCTCACTCTTCCCCCCAGTCGCTCTCTCTCTTCCCCCCCAGTCGCTCTCTCTCTTCCCCCCCAGTCGCTCTCTCTTTTCCCCCCATGCGCTCCCTCACTTCCCCCCCAGTCGCTCTCTCCCTCACCCCCAGTCGCTCCCTCTCTTCACCCCCAGTCACTCTCTCTCTGCCCCCCCAGTCGCTCCCTCTCTTCCCCCCCAGTTGCTATCTCTCTTCCCCCCAGTTGCTCTCTCTATTCCCCCCAGTCGCTTTCTCTCTTCCCCCCCAGTCGCTCTCTCTCTTCACCCGCAGTCGCTCTCTCTATTCCCCCCCAGTCGCTCTCTCTCTTCCCCCACAGTCACTCTCTCTATTCCCCCCCAGTCGCTCTCTGTCTTCCCCCACAGTCGCTCTCTCTCTTCCCCCCTAGTCGCGCTCTCTCTTCCCCCCAGTCGCTCTCTCTCTTCCCCCCAGTCGCTCTCTCACTTCCCCGTCACTCTCTCTCTTCACTGCAGTCGCGCTCTCTCTTCCCCCCCCAGTCACGCTCTCTCTTCCCCCCCGTCGCACTGTCGCTTCCCCCCCAGTCGCGCTCTCTCTTCCCCCCAGTCACGCTCTCTTCCCCCCAGTCGCTCTCTCTCTTCCACACCAGTCGCGCTCTCTCTCTCTTTCGCCCCAGTACCTCGCTCTCTCTCTTCCCCCCAGTCGCTCTCTCTCTCTCTTCCCCCAGTCGCTCTCTTCCCCCCCAGACGCTCCCTCTCTTCCCCCACCAGTCGCTCTCTCTCTTCCCCCCGTTGCTCTCTCTCTTCCCCCCGTTGCTCTCTCTCTTCCCCCCGTCACTCTCTCTCTTCCCCCCAGACGCACTCTCTCTTCCCCCCAGTCGCTCTCTCTCTTCTCCCCATCGCTCTCTCTCTTCCCCCCGTCACTCTCTCTCTTCACCCCCAGTCACTCTCTCTCTTCCCCCCCAGTCGCTCTCTCTTCCCCCCAGTTGCTCTCTCTTCTCCCCAGTCGCTCTCTCTTGCCCCCCAGTCGCCCTCTCTATTCCGCCCAGTCGCTCTCTCTCTTCCCCCACAGTCGCTCTCTCTCTTCCCCCACAGTCGCTGTCTCTCTTCCCACCCAGTCGCTCCCTCTCTTCCCCCCCAGTCGCTCTCTCTCTTCCCCCCCAGTCGCTTCCACTCTTCCCCCCAGTCACCCCCTCTCTTCCCCCCCAGTCGCTTCCTCTCTTCCGCCCCAGTCGCTCTCTCTCTTCCCCCCCAGTCGCGCTCTCTCTTCCCCCCCGTCACTCTCTCTCTTCCCCCCATCGCTCTCTCTCTTCCCCCCGTCGCACTCTCTCTTCCCCCCCAGTCGCTGTCTCACTTCCCCCCCAGCCGCTCTCTCTCTTCCCCACCAGTCGCTCCCTCTCTTCCCCCCAGTCGCTCCCTCTCTTCTCCCAAGTCGCTCCATCTCTTCCCACCCAGTCACTCTCTCTCTTCCCCCCCAGTCGCTCTCTCTCTTCCCCCCCAGTCGCTCTCTCTCCTCCCCCCCAGTCACTCTCTCTCTTCCCCCCCAATCGCTCTCTCTCTTCCCCCCCAGTCGCTAGCTCTCTTCCCATCCAGTCGCGTTCTCTCTTCCCCCCCAGTCGCGTTCTCTCTTCCCCCCCAGTCGCTCTCTCTCTTCCCCCTAGTCGCTCTCTCTCTTCCCCCCAGTCGCTCTCTCTCTTCCCCCCCAGTCGCTCTTTCTCTTCCCCCCTAGTCGCTCTCTCTCTTCCCCCCAGTCGCTCTCTCTCTTCCCCCCAGTCGCTCTCTCTCTTCCCCCTAGTCGCTCCCTCTCTTCCCCCCCAGTCGCTCCCCCTCTTCACCCCGAGTCGCTCTCTCTATTCCCCCCCAGTCGCTCTCTCTCTTCCCCCACAGTCGCTCTCTCTCTTCCCCCCTAGTCGCTCTCTCTCTTCCCCCCAGTCGATCTCTCTCTTCCACCCAGTCGCTCTCTCTCTTCCCACATCGCTCTCTCTCTTCCCCCAAGTCGTGCTCTCACTTTCCCCCCAGTCGCGCTCTCTCTCCCCCCGTCTCGCTGTCTCTTCCCCCCCAGTCGCGCTCTCTCTTCCCCCCAGTCGCGCTCTCTTGCCCCCAGTCGCTCTCTCTCTTCCACCCCAGTCGCGCTCTCTCTCTCTTTCCCCCCAGTCGCTCTCTCTCTCTCGTCCCCCCCAGTCGCTCTCTCTCTCTCTTCCCCCCAGTCGCTCTCTCTCTTCCCCCCCAGTCGCTCTCTCTCTTCCCCCCCAGTCACTCCCTCTCTTCCCCCCAGTCGCTCTCTCTCTTCCCCCTCAGTCGCTCTTTCTCTTCCCCCCCAGTCGCTCTCTCTCTTCCCCCCCAGTCGCTCTCTCTCTTCCCCCCCAGTCGCTCCCTCTATTCCCCCCCAGTCGCTCCCTCTCTTCCCCCCAGTCGCTCAATCTCTTCCCCCCCAGCCACTCTCTCTCTTCCCCCCATGTCGCGCTCTCTCTTCCCCCCCGTCACTCTCTCTCTTCCCCCCATCGCTCTCTCACTTCCCCCCGTCGCACTCTCTCTTCCCCCCCAGTCGCACTCTCTCTTCCCCCCCAGCCGCTCTCTCTTTACCCCCCAAGTCATTCCCTCTCTTCCCTCCCAGTCGCTCCCTCTCTTCCCCCCAAGTCGCTCCCACTCTTCCCACCCAGTCGCTCTCTCTCTTCCCCCCCAGTCGCTCACACTCTTCCCACCCAGTCGCTCTCTCTCTTCCCCCCCAGTCACTCTCTCTCTTCCCCCCCAGTCGCTCTCTCTCTTCCCCCCAGTTACTAGCTCTCTTACCCCCCAGTCACGTTCTCTCTTCCCCCCAGTCGCTCTCTCTCTTCCCCCCAGTCGCTCTAACTCTTCCCCCGCAGTCGCTCTCTCTCTTCCCCCCCAGTCACTCTCTCTCTTCCCCCGCAGTCGCTCTCACTCTTCCCCCCCAGTCGCTCTCTCCCTCACCCCCAGTCGCTCCCTCTCTTCACCCCCAGTCGCTCCCTCTCTTCCCCCCAGTCGCTCTCTCTCTTCCCCCCCAGTCGCTTCCACTCTTCCCCCAGTCACCCCCTCTCTTCCCCGCCAGTCGCTTCCTCTCTTCCGCCCCAGTCGCTCTCTCTCTTCCCCCCCAGTCGCGCTCTCTCTTCCCCCCCGTCACTCTCTCTCTTCCCCCCATCGCTCTCTCTCTTCCCCCCGTCGCACTCTCTCTTCCCCCCCAGTCGCTATCTCACTTCCCCCCCAGCCGCTCTCTCTCTTCCCCACCAGTCGCTCCCTCTCTTCCCCCCAGTCGCTCCCTCTCTTCTCCCAAGTCGCTCCATCACTTCCCACCCAGTCGCTCTCTCTCTTCCCCCCCAGTCGCTCTCTCTCTTCCCCCCAGTCGCTCTCTCTCCTCCCCCCCAGTCACTCTCTCTCTTCCCCCCCAATCGCTCTCTCTCTTCCCCCCCAGTCGCTAGCTCTCTTCCCATCCAGTCGCGTTCTCTCTTCCCCCCAGTCGCGTTCTCTCTTCCCCCTCAGTCACTCTCTCTCTTCCCCCCAGTCGCTCTCTCCCCCCCTAGTCGCTCTCTCTCTTCCCCCCAGTCGCTCTCTCTCTTCCCCCCAGTCGCTCTTTCTCTTCCCCCCTAGTCGCTCTCTCTCTTCCCCCCAGTCGCTCTCTCTCTTCCCCCCAGTCGCTCCCTCTCTTCCCCCCCAGTCGCTCCCCCTCTTCACCCCGAGTCGCTCTCTCTATTCCCCCCCAGTCGCTCTCTCTCTTCCCCCACAGTCGCTCTCTCTCTTCCCCCCTAGTCGCTCTCTCTCTTCCCCCCAGTCGATCTCTCTCTTCCACCCAGTCGCTCTCTCGCTCTCTCTCTTCCCACGTCGCTCTCTCTCTCTCCCCCAAGTCGTGCTCTCACTTTCCCCCCAGTCGCGCTCTCTCTCCCCCCGTCTCGCTGTCTCTTCCCCCCCCAGTCGCGCTCTCTCTTCCCCCCAGTCGCGCTCTCTTGCCCCCAGTCGCTCTCTCTCTTCCACCCCAGTCGCGCTCTCTCTCTCTTTCCCCCCAGTCGCTCTCTCTCTCTCGTCCCCCCCAGTCGCTCTCTCTCTCTCTTCCCCCCCAGTCGCTCTCTCTCTTCCCCCCCAGTCGCTCTCTCTCTTCCCCCCCAGTCACTCCCTCTCTTCCCCCCCAGTCGCTCTCTCTCTTCCCCCCCCAGTCGCTCTCTTTCTCTTCCCCCCCAGTCGCTCTCTCTCTTCCCCCCCAGTCGCTCTCTCTCTTCCCCCCCAGTCGCTCTCTCTCTTCCCACCCAGTCGCTCTCTCTCTACCCCCGCAGTCGCTCTCTCTCTTCCCCCCCAATCGCTCTCTCTCTTCCCCCCCAGTCGCTAGCTCTCTTCCATCCAGTCGCGTTCTCTCTTCCCCCCCAGTCGCTCTTTCTCTTCCCCCCTAGTCGCTCTCTCTCTTCCCCCCAGTCGCTCTCTCTCTTCCCCCTAGTCGCTCCCTCTCTTCCCCCCCAGTCGCTCCCCCTCTTCACCCCAAGTCGCTCTCTCTATTCCCCCCCAGTCGCTCTCTCTCTTTCCCCCACAGTCGCTCTCTCTCTTCCCCCCTAGTCGCTCTCTCTCTTCCCCCCAGTCGATCTCTCTCTTCCACCCAGTCGCTCTCTCTCTTCCCACATCGCTCTCTCTCTTTCCCCCAAGTCGTGCTCTCACTTTCCCCCCAGTCGCGCTCTCTCTCCCCCCGTCTCGCTGTCTCTTCCCCCCCAGTCGCGCTCTCTCTTCCCCCCAGTCGCGCTCTCTTGCCCCCAGTCGCTCTCTCTCTTCCACCCCAGTCGCGCTCTCTCTCTCTTTCCCCCCAGTCGCTCTCTCTCTCTCGTCCCCCCCAGTCGCTCTCTCTCTCTCTTCCCCCCAGTCGCTCTCTCTCTTCCCCCCCCAGTCGCTCTCTCTCTTCCCCCCCAGTCGCTCTCTCTCTTCCCCCCCAGTCACTCCCTCTCTTCCCCCCCAGTCGCTCTCTCTCTTCCCCCTCAGTCGCTCTTCTCTTCCCCCCCAGTCGCTCTCTCTCTTCCCCCCCAGTCGCTCTCTCTCTTCCCCCCAGTCGCTCCCTCTATTCCCCCCCAGTCGCTCCCTCTCTTCCCCCCCAGTCGCTCAATCTCTTCCCCCCCAGCCACTCTCTCTCTTCCCCCCATGTCGCGCTCTCTCTTCCCCCCCGTCACTCTCTCTCTTCCCCCCATCGCTCTCTCACTTCCCCCCGTCGCACTCTCTCTTCCCCCCCAGTCGCACTCTCTCTTCCCCCCCAGCCGCTCTCTCTTTACCCCCCAAGTCATTCCCTCTCTTCCCTCCCAGTCGCTCCCTCTCTTCCCCCCACGTCGCTCCCACTCTTCCCACCCAGTCGCTCTCTCTCTTCCCCCCCCAGTCGCTCACTCTCTTCCCACCCAGTCGCTCTCTCTCTTCCCCCCCAGTCACTCTCTCTCTTCCCCCCCAGTCGCTCTCTCTCTTCCCCCCAGTTACTAGCTCTCTTCCCCCCCAGTCACGTTCTCTCTTCCCCCCAGTCGCTCTCTCTCTTCCCCCCAGTCGCTCTAACTCTTCCCCCGCAGTCGCTCTCTCTCTTCCCCCCCAGTCACTCTCTCTCTTCCCCCGCAGTCGCTCTCACTCTTCCCCCCCCAGTCGCTCTCTCCCTCACCCCCAGTCGCTCCCTCTCTTCACCCCCAGTCGCTCCCTCTCTTCCCCCCCAGTCGCTCTCTCTCTTCCCCCCCAGTCGCTTCCACTCTTCCCCCCAGTCACCCCCTCTCTTCCCCGCCAGTCGCTTCCTCTCTTCCGCCCCAGTCGCTCTCTCTCTTCCCCCCCAGTCGCGCTCTCTCTTCCCCCCCGTCACTCTCTCTCTTCCCCCCATCACTCTCTCTCTTCCCCCCGTCGCACTCTCTCTTCCCCCCCAGTCGCTATCTCACTTCCCCCCCAGCCGCTCTCTCTCTTCCCCACCAGTCGCTCCCTCTCTTCCCCCCAGTCGCTCCCTCTCTTCTCCCAAGTCGCTCCATCACTTCCCACCCAGTCGCTCTCTCTCTTCCCCCCCAGTCGCTCTCTCTCTTCCCCCCCAGTCGCTCTCTCTCCTCCCCCCCAGTCACTCTCTCTCTTCCCCCCCAATCGCTCTCTCTCTTCCCCCCCAGTCGCTAGCTCTCTTCCCATCCAGTCGCGTTCTCTCTTCCCCCCAGTCGCGTTCTCTCTTCCCCCCCAGTCACTCTCTCTCTTCCCCCCAGTCGCTCTCTCCCCCCCAGTCGCTCTCTCTCTTCCCCCAGTCGCTCTCTCTCTTCCCCCCAGTCGCTCTTTCTCTTCCCCCCTAGTCGCTCTCTCTCTTCCCCCCA